>NC_088856.1:26146496-26466581 GCF_963853765.1 Magallana gigas
TGGCCAAAAAAATAAGCACAAATACCAGAATCACATGGGTTATTTTGTCTCAAAACATGGATTTGTTTTTTTCGCCACCACATGCCCCGTGCTAGCCTGTGTGTTAATGACCTATTTATTGGCCAGTATGTGGGTTTGTCCACACCTGCACCTCATGAATGAGCTGTCAGTCCATTATAAGGTCATAGGTTAGTTACCCTGATGTTGTTATTACTAGGAACATGTGCTTCAGCACCCCTTGATATTAATATGGTTCAAGGTGGATTTTGTTTGTATTTTTTATTCCGATACCAATTAGGTGGGCATTCCAAAAAGAAAAATTTTTTTTGATGTAAACACATTGCAATTTGAATCTCACTCAGAGTGTCTGGGATACATGTGTATTTAGGGAAAACTCTTATTGGATATCAAAATTGATATACTCATTTGAATATTGATGCATTAGAAAGGACAACACAAGAATTTAGACACTGGTGCAACATATTGCTTTAAAACTTTTTTTAGCTGTGACAAATTGATTGGTTGAAAAAAAAGATGATCGTTACTATGGGATATGAAAAATCATTCTCTCGTTTTTTTTTCTAGGAAAATCTGCAAGCACTGTAAATGTCCGCCAGAGTCACATGACATGACGAGTCATATAGACCATGACCGCAGTCTGACGCGGCACCATCACGACCCTAAACGCAACTCCACCTCAGACGATGATAGTGGCTGCCCACTGGAAGAGTACGCCTGGGTACCACCTGGACTCAAACCCGAACAGGTATGACCTAATAAAGGAAAGGTCAACATCTCAAGACCTTGACATAAATCAAATGTTTGACCTTCTGTCCTCTCTATTCCAGAATTTGTATGTTTATATTTAAGTTAACTTTAAATCTATAACTTTGATTTATGAGTAATGGAGGGATATCTTGACTTTTGCACATACATATGAGTAGGAAATGAATAATTTGTGGTTAAGGATGTTATGTCAAAATATGATAATCTGTGCGTATACAAATGAAAACTTTTGCACTGGAATTCTGACACTTTCATGTGACCATGGAATATACCATGGACCATTGGCAATCAGACCCAAAAGCCATGATCAGGGGATACAGATGTCTCCTATATATACATATAAAGCCGGTAGGAGCTGCTCTCAGCTTCCATATGTTTGGCAGGGATCTCCAAACAAACTCATTAAATATATTGCGCGATGGTGGTGGGAATTATTGCAACACAACATGTATATGGGCTGAAAAAGATGAAAAATGCATCATATTTTCAAAATATATTGCTGTTGCTGAAAATCCCTGCACCTGTTAGGTTTATGATTGCTGGGATGTTCATTCGGTTAATCGCTGTTCGATCTCGCCTCTGATCTGCAGAAAAGGGGAAGGGGGGGGGGGGGGTCTTGCTTCAGAGAATAAGGATATTTCATACAACAAGATTAGGTTGTATCTCTTAGGAGGTTTTGAGTACAATTTTTGTGTTTTCAATAGATTAAGAACATTTTTGATTTATACTTTATTATATGAGAGCAATCTGATCATAGTTTTACAAGAATTTGCCTGATTGACCTCAGTATAAATGGTTTTGCTCCATATAAATTGAACCTTGCAAATATTAATAAAAGAATTAAACTTCAGATTACATAAAAAGATTGATGGAAAAAGGAGGATTGGCACAATGATGATATGATAATATTTCAAAAAGAATTATGTTAAAAATTTCAGTGTCTAGTATAAATACAATACACACAGTGGCTGAAACATTTAATTTCACTCAACTATACATGTAGCTACTGTGATTTTTAATAATGTTGAATAGGGTTTTAAAAATAATTGTTATATGTGTAAAAAAAAAACCCAAAAAACAAACAGATAGGGATGAATAAGGTTTTAAATATTGTAATAAGTGTAAAGAAAAAATGAAGCCAAAAGATGATGAATCTCAGCAGTCAGAGAGCAAAATAAACAGTAGCTTGTCTCCCCATAAAGACTGACAAATGACGCTGATTTATGTGTGGGCATAATGAAGTGGGGATAGTCTGGTGGTACATTTACAGAACGTTGACCCTCCATCTTTGGTGTTTATGGCTGTGTCAGGCAGGCTTGACCATTCATTTCCCTCCGTCTGACGTCTGCTTGTTAACTGAGTTACTTATCTGTAAAATTTGGATACAGACATATATCCATGAACATCTTTTTTTATGGGAATTTTTCTGTAGACTTGCCTGCATAGAACAACGCTAGTATCACACTAAAACAAGTCTTCTTTGTTGAAATAAAGCAGTACTTGATGACTTTTTATTTAACTATCCCAACACTTTCAAACTTCCAAACTTGGCACATCTTTTACTGTAAAAATCACTATGTGGAAAATTCCCTATGTAAGAAGAGAAGGGAACTTAAGGTAACTCCATACTCGTAAAATTCTCTGAGGAAAGTTGAAAAACTGAACTGATTTCGACTTAATAGACGTAAATGTCATCAATTGTTAGAAAAAATATACATGTAATCACACTTTTTGAGATGCCAGATAAACATAAACTAAAGCATATTTTAGCATTAGAAAAATGTATTTTTTTTCTGTTAGAAGTAAAATCTTGTAGGCAGAAATTTGTTTTTCTTGTTTAATTTTAATGTCAACTTTATCAGAAAACTAAAATTACAAAAATATTTTAAAATTAATCGTTGGAATAAGAAAAACTATAGCATTTAGACATACAACTGAGAGAAAAGTCAGAAAAAGAGTTATTTCCCCTTTGCATAAATAAAATATATAAAAATTTGGAAATTTAGTATAAAATTAAGTGCGAAAATATCTTTAACCTACCAATAATTCTAATTACATCCATGTGATTATATTCACATAAAAAAAATAAAACTATCTTGCACAATTTTTATAGAATTCAAAGTTTTACAAAAATGTGTGACGTCACAGAACACTGGATCTACTTTAAATTTGAATGGGAAAAAAAAGCAGAGAGAGAGAGAGAGAGAGATAAGGTTTCTTTATTTGGTCATGAGGAAGGTAAGATGAGCTTTCCAGTGAGATCCTCCATGACACTAAAAACATCAATAACAGGAAAGATTGTTTCAAATCAAAAACTTCATTACCACACTTCTTTGTCATTTCTCTTGTTATATTTGTCAGTTTAATGAGATTTTGGCATGGAAGTTATAGCCAAGTGATAAAAATTTCTCAAAGCAGATGTTAAAATTCCCCCATTGTTATTGGAGTTACCCTCTTTAAATTGGAACCATCTGCAAAATGTTGTTTATTATTTTTTTTTCAAAATGTCCCTCTAAAAGAACATGCTTATCCTTCAAAATTCATTCCTGCATACTTCTGGCAAACCGAATGCTTCTTAATCGCCTCCTTTCTAAGTTAAGATGCGAGACATAACAATAGATGTATGAACCTTGATAATCTCGCTTGTTTACCATTGGGAGATCAGAGAGAGTGTTTGATGAAAATCTTGGTAGCTCTGACATAAAACATTGTTGAAAATGTTACTCGATGATGCCTGTAGATCGTATCTGGCGACTTTTTTGTCAAAATCGGGGCTGATATAGCAAGCAGTGTATTATACGTCTTCAAAATAACATTTATCAAGCATTATATGCTGGGGATAAGGCTTTTTATCCTCGTTGGAGAAACATAATCTTGTCAGAATCTGTCTAAATATGTTGTGAAAAAAAGGAAGATTAGCCTGCAGTTGCAAGTTTTCTAGTACAACGATCTTCATTGAAGTAAATTTCGCTCGTTACAGATTATAGAAGCAGTTGCGTAATCTTTTCTCACCACCTTCCTCAATAAATTTCATAATCTACATGACAGTTCGATGCAGGATCACTCACTGCGATTTTGAACGAGAATAATTGAGTTTTCAGGTATTGCCTTTGTACTTTGTAGGTCGCAATTCGCAAAGCATCTTTCCACAGCATTTTGATCCTTAAAACTTGTTTTAAACTTTAATTTTGTTTCAAGTATGTTTTAAAACAGGCCCTAAAGCTCAGCGAAGAGTGATTTATATTGGGCCTTGGTTTCTAAAAAAATATGCCATATACAAGATACCCATGAACATTAATTCATATAAGAATATGCTTGCAAATACATATGAGAAAAAAATTCTGTTACAATGGTACAGAAAAAAGTAAATCATTGTTTTAAGAGAATTTACCATCAGAAATAGCTCTCTTAATGTGGTATGTAATATAAATGTATGATAACAAATAAATTTCATGAAATTTTGAAGATTTATGAGCAGCGTTGATATGACTGTAAACCCAATAACATGATGAATTGCATTAAGATTAATCTCCTTCGCTCAGTTCTCCAACTTCATATTATATCATTTCTTATGGAACATTGAGATGATATCCCTGTTATTTTTCACTCAGATTAACAGTTGTGAGATGAACAGTTGGTACAGTATTAAATTGGGGGGGATTAAATGCAGTTCAAACTTATGTTTTTTTGGCACATAATGGCCTGCTGAGAATTTACACGTCCTGGGGAGTTTATGGTGCCTTAAATTTTAAGTTTTCTAACTTTTATTGACATTTTTCGAAGATCGAGGGGAAAGAGTGTACTAAAGTGTGAAAAGGTACATTTGTACATGCCAGCATATATGTATGATATAATACCTTTTGGATATGTTGCTTTATGAGAGGGCATTTAAGTGTAAATCTATTTTTGATTCGTATTGACACGGCACACTATTGTTTCTTGGATGTGAAGTTTGATAGGTTGTCAGACTCTCTCATTCTCTCTCTCTCTCTCTCTCTCTCTCTCTCTCTCTCTCTCTCTCTCTCTGAGATATCTCACCCTGCATATGATATGGGTTTAGTATTGTTCTTAAACCAATTTACTATACAGAAGTTGTGATTGCACAGGTATTTCATACTATGGAAAAGAACAAATGAAGCAGAAAGCTAAAGAAATGAACTTCTGTTACATAAACAGGACTTTGTTTTGACTGAATTTTAGGAATACTTTCCATTATTGTTCTTTGGTTGCCTGGAATGTTCAAGACTAGGTACATGTATCTGGGATATTAGACTAATCGTTATGACCTGCTTTAAGCCAAGACAGTTTCACTTTACCTTTTACTTGTTCAATGGCCTGGTGCATCAATATGAGAAGTGGAGAATCGAGATTGCATGCATGGTGGCATCCTTGGTTTGAAGTGAAGAAGGTTTTGTAATAGGTGAACTTACAGAAACTCAATTCTCTAATCCTTTGTAATAAGGCATTAATTTCTGAAAATAATTGCACTCACTTGATCGAGTCAGGTGGGATTCTGACTTATAAGGAAGGATTATCTGTGTTGGGCAATATAATGCAGATACAATCAATAAATGTTGGGGGGGCTTGATTTCTCTTGATCAGGTCTCCTACCGTGCACCTGGGGGTAAGCAATTCAAGGCAAAAGATGATACGGGCTCTTGAAGTACAAATTTTATTTTAAAAATTTCATTCGTTCAAAGAATTTTGATTTGGAGAAATTTTCCGTGAAAAAAGTCACATTGTATCTTTTTTTCCCCAAGGGCCACCTGCTTTTGATGTAATATTGTTTTGATGTCTTTCGTTTATCAGTTTAATTCAGCCAATGATCAAAAGCATTCTTATTTTGCCATATGAGAGAATGAGTCGGCTTCTTTTCTGTTTTGCCCTTGTGTTACAGATTGCAGTAAATGCTTCTGGGAAGATTCCCTGCTTCTATATGTGACCGTTTTTTTCGATGCCCATTAATGAATATTATCACATTTTGTAAACAGAGAAATTGTACCCAGTTGGAAATCAAGACATTTTTCGTGCTAGATGTTTTGAATTTCTCCTCCTATGCAATACTTGTCAATGAATACAAGTCGTTTTGAAGTCGTAGGCAATAATACTCAATAGGCACAAATTGTTTTGAAGCTGTAGGCAAATACTTGTCAACGAAGACAAAGTTGTTTTGTAGTAAAGTATAAAATATTTTGTAATTATGACAAAAAAATTCGAAATATATATAGCACACATAATTGAAATCAATATTGTTATCAATAATTAAGAAATATATGACTGACATATCTTGTTTCTATTTTTTAAGAAGCATTTATCAGTTAATCCTTTTCTTTTGTGAATGTATACATTTTAGAATAAATAAGTATCCGATTTTAGTACTCAAATCTCTGCTTGATTAGCCATCAAAAGTGTTTCACCACTTCACTTACATTCAATAAATAAAACTTTCCTTTTTTTGAGAGTATATCCGCTGGCATTGTGAATGTGAGGATCATTTGATCTCAAGTAGACAGCTTTGAAATTTGTAATTTGAGATAGTTTGTAGAATTAAATTAGTTACAGTTCATTTTGATTGAGAAATGTGGATTTGCACTTATGAATGAGTCTTAAAATAGTTCAAGAACCTTGATGACTTTTATAATCAATACTTAATGCTTGTACTTTTAATTAATTATCTAAAAGGTCACTTGGTATATTTTCAAATTTCTCTGAAATGTACCATAATGTAGCATTCACAGGGTATATTCATATAATTTCTAAGTCAAAATTGAAAGTATCCTTTGTAGCATAATCAATTTCTTTCAACTCGTTAACACAATAATTAATCAACTTTCAAATAAACAGACTGTGGAGCGAGTCTGGTTGTTAACATGCAGACACACCCAAGGAGCCCTCGAATCAAACAGAATTCTTGATGCAAAAACACAATCAGTTAAACCTTTAAAGATAAACTCAACAAAAGGCTTGAGGCACGATCCCCCCATTCCAAGATGTAAGATGGGAATTGTTCACGCAATGAAACCCTGTTTAGATATCGCCTTTCAGTGGAATAGCGGAGATTGATTTGTTTGCGGGCTAAGTTTACATAAGTCTTATGTTCAATATTTATACATCCAGACAGAGATTTACTTAGGTATTGCCCCCGTACATCTGCTTTGTAGCTGACCCCAAAAACCCGGAATCAACCCAAATAAATGTACATTGTAGCGGGTTTGTAGAGTATTCCCTCGTTTTTCTATTTTTGTTAAAAATACATCCGTCGTAAGTATACGATGAAGTTTTGGCTTTTGTGTGTCAGAACAATTTAGTAAAGTCAGTTCTGTTTATGTTTGTATAGAAATGTAAGTCCCAATTCCTTGGCCAACTTTACATAGTACTGGTATTACAAGATAGATCCGTTAGAATAGAAAACATCAAGATATTAGTACATGCACTTAAGCTTCGAATGAAACCAAATTGGTTGGTTTACTCTTCCTATTAAATGACATCCTTTTGGACATGAAGCAATTGGACATGTTTGTAAGGCTACAAAAGTTACTAGATGGGATCAAGGTGCAACAAGTATTTCTGTTTCGTATATTGACTATTAAAAAAGAAGGGAGATCAACAATATATGAAAATGAATATATGATGATTTTAAAAAAAGCAAAATTGGGTCCTTCAGACCTTAAAAATAGCAAAGTCTACATCAACTCTTCTAATAATAACTCTACGTGGGCATTGTCACAACATACTTTAACTGTTGCACATTAGGCGTGTAAACTGTTTAAGATATCATTGGAGTTGGTTAGATGACAAACAAAGCCAAATATTTTCAACTTTGTCAGTTCTTGCTAATTTTTTAATGAATAATTAACCCTGACTCTCTGGAATTTGGAAGACCTTTGCAGCAGATCTTGATGAAATGGAATGAATTCTACACGGGCTCAGATAAATCATATTTTGGTGCTAGAATTTTTCCTAAATGGCAAAAACATTTTATTCAGCGTATATTACACAGGATAAAGGCTTCTAGAGAACTCGTATTTTCGTTCATTGATCGTGACGTCACATGACACGAAGGGTAGTTGACATGGTCTTGGAAGTACAAATCCCACAATTAATCACTATGGTGTTGGAGATATGTCAGAATCGTAATGTTTGCAATGGAATCAAACGGTATAAAAGGTGTTAAACGATAATTGATTAGGGTATTGTTTACAGAATCCATTTTGGCAAGTTCGGATATTAGCTCAGTCAAAGTTAATTGAAAGCGTAAAGAGCAATATTAGAGTGATCAGATGGTTCTTTTTTTAAACTGCTAATTCTAAAATCAATGTCCTTTCTTTACACAAGATGGATGCAATTACTTGCCCTGAATCTGACACTTGTAAATAATTATTTTATTGAAATCAATTAATTTTTTTTATGCCTGGGAACCAAAAAGTTCTTCAAATATTTTGAATGCAATATTTCAGCGAGAATGATTTCTCATCTTGTCAGTTTCTCGATAAGGAATTATTGACGAAGTATCAGTTCCTAATTTCAAATATCAAAGTCCAATATTGCGATAATCTTTTTTCCTGAGTTTGAATAGTATTTTTTTTTTCAAATTCAAAACAAGAAAGGGAAAAAATCAATATTTTGCAATAAATAGACGTGAACATTTTTCTTTTACAATTGGCATTATAGAGATTATGTAATTTCAATTAAATAGTATGAATTAACTTTTAATTAATTTTGAAATTTGAAGAATGAGGAACACATTCTGATGCTGTAACAATATGTTGTTTGATGTCTGGAAAATTTGGGCTAGGTGACAAAGAAATTTTTTCTCTATCTCTCTCTTTAAAAAAAAATTGACCTTTTGTGCAGCAATTTTCATGCTATGCATGTTCATTGCGTAACTTGTGTAAATGCTAGGAACAGTACACACCAAATTACGTAAGCCATTTGGGATTACACAAGATGCATATGGATTTTTTTTACTCGTAGCTTATAATGGAAATACGATATAGAGCATTCTATAAGGGAAGCCATGAATCATGTCGAGCTCTTCTTTTTTACCTCTATTCAGAAATCAAATTAAGATTGTAATCCGGGGAGATTTAATTAAAATTCAGTAATCGCTGATATAAGCAATTGTTTGTGGTAGAACGGGAGGGGTGATCCGATACGACAGGGCTATAGTCCCACTGTGATCCCCTGTCATTGATAGAGCTAAATTTACGGCTTAAAGGAAAAAAAATCCGGGAAGTGTACATGGAATGAGATGCAACAGACTGAAAAATGCACTGATCAAGAGGGAGAAAAATCACATGGTGCGGGAAAACATTAAAAGGGGTAATAAAATTCCATAGTAAAGTTTATTACACTGGAAAGCAAGGAGTTCAATGTAGTAAAAAGGGGAGGAAAAAAATCGGCAGATATGATTTATTATACAGACAAGCCTGAAAAAGGCATGAGCAACGGCAACGATCTAGGAGTATCTGGGAGCTTCGCTTTGTTCCACAGGGAATGGAGGAAGAAGATTCTGACTTTATGTTTCTGTATTGAATAGTACTGCTCCCCTGATGGGGGTATTTTGATCGGAAGTTTGCGATAAGAAGTTTTCTTCACTGGTAGATGGGCTGTTAACATGTTGAATTCTGGTTTTCATATTCAAAATTTTCTTTGTGGTTTTTTTTTTTGTTGAAGATAAAGCTTATATGTTACCACACTCAGGATGATATGTTTTGATGAACTTAAAGATTGTGAAAATTTTCATTGCGTGGAATCATTATCTTGATGTCACTTCATCTGTTAGTAATCATACATGTAAGCGCAAGATTCACCCAAGTATCGTTAGATTTTTGCAGTAATTAATCGTGACAGATATATAGTGATACCCAATCATCATAAATCATAGAGCCACGATTGTATGCTATTTTCTTTAATAACTCCATAATCTGATAAACCTTACTATCTCATTATTTTATATTGAGTATTGAAATTTTGCCAGGATTCCCAAACACAGCAGCTTTGCTTAGGAGGTCTCTGTTTGAGCTTTCTCTGAGTTTCGAAAAACCTGTCTGATGAAGACATGATCTTCGCACAATGACTGTCATCTGCGGAATGTAAATTACAACTTCAGCCTGACAATTTGAGCAAACATTACGGCATCTCGTAACTTTTTGGTGGAAGGAAACTTCACAGAGGCGGAAACCTCACTGTTAGAGTGGAATAAACATTTGGTTTGCGTATTAGGAGTGAGCATCTTGTGTGCTCTTGCCAGCATCCACTAATTACCCTTTGATTAAAGCTCCCTGGTAGCATTGACTAGAGGGTGTAAATTGCTTGAAATTTCGGCATCAAAGCTGCCGATTGCTACTGTCAATCAAATTTTTGAGCCTTCGACTTTATTTGCCAAAATTTGTTTTCAAGTGTTTTTTCATTGGAGTTAATGCAATAAGGGTCTTGGGGTTTGCTCTGTAATGTTTTGCATGGGCTTTGCATCTTCTTGGGGAAGAGTTTAATCCCTAGCATCCTCTTGCAACAGAAACATTATGGCTGACTGTGAAGACAGAAAACACCATAAATGTTGGCCTCAATGAATCACTTTGCCCTTCTCTTCCATGAATTTGTGAATTTGTTGAACATTTCTACCATTACTTCTTATCTCTTAAGAAATTTGCCGAAAACATTTTTTTTTTAACAAGACTCATAAAAGTTCGGGAATTCACTACCAAATTAATGACGCCCCAATCGACAGATAAAAATCATTGCTTGTGTAGCCAGCTGAATTCCAGCTTCAATGAAAAAAAAAAATATTTTTGTATGAGTATTTATGAGATTCATTCCATGTTTACTAAATTTTAGATAGCTAGGGCTATTTTGATAAATTATTGCTTTAGTATCTATAGGAGCTACTTTTTTCCTGTACCAAATGGCTAGTTAACTGTTAATGATACTCCATTTGCCTTTTTATAATAAACGAGACAGTAGGGACTGAAGAAAAGGTTGAAAAATATTATCAAACTGGGAAATGGCTTGCTATTATTATCAGATCAGATTTCGCCACTTTTAAACCAATTATTTTAACTAGATCTTTTTTGACAATGGCATCATAAGCAACAGATGTACAGAATTAATGAAAAGACAGACTTTGGCCCCCAAAATATCTCCTTCATTTAAGCTGTGTTTTTGCATGGTTATTGAAGATTGATTCTTGGTAACAAAGCTGTTTCTAAGGGCTGGGAAAATAGATACCTTAAGGGTTAACTGGAGATTCTGTCATGAAAAGAGAATGTTGAAGTGCATATGTCCTCTTTGTGACAATACTGGGTTGACGCAATGATTTTTTTTTTCACACATATTAACGATTTTTATTTGGTGTTTTGAAATAGTATAAACAGCAGCTGACGGACATAATTTGATCTTTCTTCACCATTAGTTCGCCCATAGTTCACAATAAGTTTAATGTGTTTTGTATGCAAATCCATAATCATTTTGCATTGAGCTGGTAACATAATGCAAAAATTGTGTAAATCCCATAGAATAAGACAACATAATTATCAAAATGGTATTTTTTTCCCCAACAAATAGGTCCACCAGTATTTCTCCTGCCTGCCCGAAGACAAGGTGCCCTTCCTGAACAGCGTAGGAGAGAAATACAGAGTACGTCAACTCCTGCAGCAGTTACCTCCCCATGACAATGAGGTGCGCTACTGTAACACCCTCACAGAGGAGGAGAAGAGGGAGCTACGTATGTTCAGTGTCCAGAGGAAGCGGGAGGCCCTGGGGAGGGGCAGTGTACGACCTCTACCTCTCACCATGCAAGGAGTCATCTGTTGCAAGGTATGGAGAAAAATATTTGTTTGAAGGAAGAAAGACAACTCTTTTTCAAAAAAACATTTTGTTGTTGAAAGAGTTATATTCTGGTTGAACTGTTGAGGAAAATTATCAGATTTACTGGTTTAGTGTTTTTTTTCGTTCAAATTGTTGTAGAATAGAAAACAATATCTTGTTTTGTTGTATACTGAAACATGATATTTCATTATAAACTATTAGCATAAAAATAGTCTGAATTTCATAAGATAATCATTATGAAAAGATGAAATCCTAAAATAAATGAAATCTAATGTTCATAATTTCCATTACAGTGTCAGCAGTTGATATCTGGTGGATCTATGGCGGTCTTTGCCTCGCGAGCAGGTCACGACAAAATATGGCACCCGGCCTGTTTCACCTGTATGACATGTGATGAACTTCTGGTGGACCTGATTTACTTCTTTAAGGACGAGTTTCTGTACTGTGGGCGGCACCACGCCGAGCTGATAAAGCCTCGCTGTGGGGCCTGCGATGAGGTGAGAAGGGAGTAATCATTATCTAATAGGTCAGGGAGGCGTTATTAAAATTAAACAAATAGAAACGTCAGTAAGAAATTAATTTTGTCGTCTACATGACATGTAAGCTATATGTTTTTAGAGGTGAACAGGGAGTATTCATTATTTGATGGGTCAGAAAGGTATTATCATAACACAAACTGGAATAAGTCCAACTACTTGACATGTCAGAAGGGAATGTTCATTATTTGATAGGTTATGGAGGTATTATTATCAAAGGAAATGAAATCACAATTAATTCATGTTTGTGTGTGTCAACTCCTTGACACTCATATTGCATTGCAACTTTGTACCATGCTGTACCACCTATTGAAACCAATTACAAAATATGTGATTTGAGATATTTATTTGAAATTGATTTATATGAAGTTATAATTAGGTGTAGGAATTTAAAGGGTATTGAGAAGGGTGGATAGACAATTTATGTCAAGTAGGAAAAATCTTTTTGAATGAAATTCCATTTAATAGTGAAACCAGTGTAAGCTTTATGTTGCTCTATGAATGGTATATTGTGGAAAATTGGCAAGTCAAGTACATGACCTATCTACAGTCAATGTTTTTCTACATCTCATGTTTTCCTTATATTATGATTTAATTAATCTGAATAAAGTCTACAGGATCTTTTTATTTTTTAATTTGGTAGATAATTTTTGCGGACGAGTGCACTGAGGCAGAAGGTAGAAGCTGGCACATGAAGCACTTCTGCTGTTTCGAGTGCGACAGACAACTTGGGGGCCAGCGCTACATCATGAAGGAGGGGCGACCGTACTGCTGTGTGTGTTTCGAGCGAATGTTCGCGGAGTACTGTGACACTTGTGGTGAACACATCGGGGTAGACCAAGGACAAATGACCCACGAAGGTCAACACTGGCATGCCACGGAACGCTGCTTCAAGTGCCACACGTGTCAAAAGTCGTTGCTAGGACAACCGTTTTTACCCAAACATGGTGTGATTTATTGTTCGGCGGCTTGTAGTCGAGCTGCCTCCATGCAGACGCAAACTCCGAGGCGGCCGGAGGATTATGTTCACGATATAAATAGCATTCGATTAGGATCTCCAGTCAGTCATGCGTTGCAGGAGCAAGGAACCATGGGAATGCAGGAAGCTTTACGACAACAGTACTCGTTATCTGACAGTCTGCCTTCGTCTGATCGTGACCAAGGTTATGCAACAAGTAGCAATAGTGAAGTGTATGCTCCCGGAATTTATGACACTTCCAGGTCTCAAAATTCACAGGGGCAGAGTAGTAGTGGGAATTATGAACTGAATGTGGATAGCCTAATTGATGCCCTTCCTGTTCCACATGAAGCCAAACTCAAAAAGAGGCTCTCTCAACTCTCCATGCCAGATCTTTCAAAGGAACCTCAATCTAGTCCCAGTGAAGAGAATGGTAAAATGAACTCACAAGCCAGGAGCCGGTCTGGATCGGAGAAAAATTTACATACTCGTTATCATGAATACGAAGAGTTACCGTGTATGTACGATGTGCCAAACAAAAATACGAAACATGTAAACAACTGCCACCCTTCACAGGAGTATCGTTCCATAAGGCCCATGGAGCGCATGCTGGGCCATGGAAACCCTGAGTCTGCCAGGTCGTTCCCGGAATTGAGATACAATTGTGTGAGTGATTCTCCTCAAAACGTCCCACTGCCACACCCAAATGTCCAAGTGAATACTTCCCCATCACATGTGAACAATGGTTTACCCCCTCTTCCAGACAATGTGAGAATGAACCCCATAAATAGACCCCCATCCGGGAGGGTTCCTCTCCAAGTGTCGGATTATCCGAGAAGTCAGAGTTTCGAAGGACGACCTTCAGAGAGGGCACATAGTCGACGTCACAACCGACGACGAAACAACAGGGTCCCCAGACGGGACCAAATTCAGGGTCACTGGCCCGATTCGAACAACTATCGTGATGATGACGATGACTATTGTAGCACCTGCTCTAGTTCTAGTGACTCGGACGATTCTTTTTACTATGACGACAGAGGCCCGAGACCTCGAATCTCGTACGTGGATGACATGAGCATCTCCCTGGGAAACAATAGTGCAATGCGACAGAGAATGATGGGTCGGCACAGAGTCAAACAAAAGCAGTGTGTTATATCATAACACTGGGGGGTAAAAACCCCGAATCCTTGCTGACCAATCAATGTTTTATATTTATTTCTTTGTGAAACAAACCTGGTACTAAGCTTAAGAAATGTGTAACTGTATCAAGGCCTAAATGTGAACCTGTAATTGTACCTTGACAATCATGAATTTTTCAAGTAGATTTAAAATAACTCTCCGTGTTCACTGTTCACTATATAAGCATTCTCATTTCTCTGTGTATTTGCTGGGTACCAGTTTTGTTTGTTACGTTTTGTTGAGAACCAGTCTAGTGCTGTACTGTTATATTCCATGTTGTGTTATAATAATTATCAATGTTGATCATAATGTGTAGTCTATGTGTACACTATACGGAGCAGTGGTTTGTAATCGATTGCCCTGGATTTGTTTCATTGAACTGTCAATCAGTAGAGGTCAAAGGTTGTGATTGGGTGTGGTCATATGATGTTATGACCAGTGATAATTTATTTATTCTCTCTTTGTAACTTATTTTGGTTTTTTTTTTCTTTCTGTTTTTTTAAAAATATTTTTATAGGATTAATGAAGTTAATTAGTAGTTAATAGTATTAAAGGTATTTATGGCAGATACCTTTTACTGTGTTCCTATGGTATCATGTTTTCAACTTATTTTTAATTTGTTTTAGATGCAAAACTCCCCTCTGTGATCATATCTTAAAATTTCTTTAAAAGTTTTATCAATAACAGTTCCTGAATATTTTAAGATTTTGAATACTTTACCATAAAATATTGATAACACCACTCAATTTTTCTTTTAAGGTTACCTTTTAATGAAGGAATTAAACAACTTTAAGAAACAGTTTTATTTTCATGATTTTGATTTGTCAAAAACATTCACATGAAAGATGTTTATTTTTTATTGAAAAATTTTTGTTGAAAAAAAAAATAGCGATTAAATGAAGCACATTATCTTATTAAATGATTTGTAATATTCAGTTGAGAAAAAAAAATGTAAATGTGTTCTGTTTGATAACCACTTGGCGGCACAACGGGTCATTAAAGCCTCTGGTATTTTTCATTGATTTTTTTTCTTCAAAATGTGCAACCCAAAAATTTGTTTTTAAATGAGGAAATGAAATCATATGTGGCCAAAATTAAATCATAGTATTACATGTACATTTCAGATATATAAGGAACAGTTAATATAAGTGAGCATTTAAATTCTACTTTAAATATTTAACAGATTTCCTTCCAAAAAAATAAGTGAAAAACTTGACAACACAAGAATGTGAGGCAGGAAAAAAACAGAATGCATGTTTAACCAAATTGTGTAATAATATCCTGTTTTTCGATAGTTCTACGAGTGAACCACAATTGTGTGTTCCCTAGGTGTGAACTCTTTCAATGCTTTGTGCCTTTTTTTATATGTTTGTTCAAGTTTATTATTCACTATGGTTTTGTACATATATTAGGGCAGAGATCGCTAATAAATATCTAGTAAACCTTATATTAGCTTTTTCGTTTTGTGAAAAGTACATCTCAAATCAAGAATTTTTATATTTTATTTCTAGTAAATATCTAGTAAACCTTATATTAGCATTTTCATTCCATGAGAAGTACATATCAGATCAAGAATTTTTATACTTAATTTGCCTTTGTAGAAATTTTAAAGTGCACATTTATGTGGTTTCAGCAAGGGACCCCTTCTGAGTGGAGTATGCAAAAATCTCTGAGTTTAAAAATTTTTGTCTTGAGAAATAGATTTCGGTGACATACCAAGTTAATCTAATTTTGCATATGAAAATAATCAACCGTTTGGAGAATAAACCATATGTAAATGACTAAAAAAAATTGTTGATCACCCAAGGTGCTGATATAAACACTTTATCTACAAAAAACGTTTTATTCCAAAGTGAAGATCATTCTACATGGAAAATCTTGGTAAAATCACTATTTCCCTCTAGGTTCAACAAGTTCAACATTGTTACATACAAGTAAAGGAGATCTGCAGTTGATGTTATTTTATCAACAAATAAAGGATTAAATATTCGAGTGCAATAAAGTGACTTTTGGACAGTATGAAATGGCTGGCTACCCTTCAGTGACAGTTGGTCAGTAAAGAGTTTGCTCAACTCTATAATTATATATAGTGACAGTAATTGTCAGTGATTGTATTGCTAATTTTGAGTTAGTGCTTGTAAGTTTATGTTCAGTTACTCTTGACTGACAATCAGTAAGGGATTGGCATCTCTACAGTGACAGTTGGTCAGTAAAATGTTGGATACAAAATTAGGTGGCACTTTTTTTTTACAGTGACATTTAATCAGTGAAAAGCAGGGTTTTTTTTAATGACAGTTGGCTTCTTTATAGTGACAAAGGAAGTGAGTAATTGTTTGGATAGTCAAAAGTGACAGTTTGTCAGTAAAGTAAGCACTCAAGATGCTGGTTTTAATTTTTTGAGAGTTTGTCAATACATGGTTGTTTTCATATAGATCCAATAACAGTTTGTCACTAAGTGGTTAGCTACTCTACATTGACAGTTTGTCAGTAAAAGGTTGTATGCTATAAAAATACAGTTGGACAGTGTACTGTTGGCAACTCTGTAGTGACAGTTTGTCAGTCAAGGATTAGCTTCCTAATATTGATGTCGGTAAGTAAAGTGTTGGCTTCTTTAAAGTGACAGTTGTTTAGTAAGGGATGGTTACCATACAGTAATAGTTTGTCAATAAAATTTTGACTACTCTAAAGTGACAGTCAGTAATTTGTGGACTACTTTTAAGTGGCAGTAAGGGATAAGCCTTTCTTTAATCACAGTTTGTCAGTTAAAGGTTTGCTACTCAAAACATGACAGTTATATTCAGTAAAGGGTTGGCTTGTTTATAATGACATATGGTTAAGAAGATGTTGCATACCCAACAGTGACAGTTAAAGAACTGGATACTCTGCAGTGACAGTTGGGAGAAAGTAAAAGGTTGGCAGTTCTTCCATAGCACTATAAAAGTTTGCCAGTTAAGGATTTGATTCACTATTGGATGTTTTGAATCTATAATGAGTTGGCAACTCTACAGTAGCAGTTGATCAGTTAAGGGTTAAATCATTTCAAGTGTTATTTGGTTGAGATGAGTTTTAATACTCTAGAGTGACAGTTGGTCAGTAATGCGTTGGAGCCGGTGGTCAGCAAAGGTACTCTGCAGTCATAGACGGTCAGTAGAAGATAGCTACTCTACGTTGGTGGTTTGTCAGTAGAAGGTTAATTATTCTGTTACTAGTATTAAAGGGATAATAGGTTAATTACGATTGGCTACTCTAAAGTTTCAGTTGGTAAGTAAAAAGATAAAATATTCTGATGTGAAAGTTGCTCAATCCATGATTGGCTACTTTTAATGTGACAGTTTGTCAGTTAAGGGTTGGATATAGCGAAAGTCCGTTTGCGACCCAGCAGTAATTTTTGAAAAGTAAATTCTGATAGTGGGTCAGTCTTTAGTTTCTTGAGCCAGGCTCTATGGTTTGTACAACGTTTGTGACAAAAATCTGGGACTGTTCAAGTAAGCATTCTCCGTTGGGACTAGTGATTTGATGGCATTTTAGCTTTTATAGACATCCATTGCAAAGTTTTTAAACTGGTTCAAACGAGGATATAAGTGAAATGTTCTCAAACAGAATGTCAGACAACATGAAAGAACTGTGAATACTGCAAATATTTGATTGCCAAATTTGAAGGTTAAGTGACTTAGTCAAATTTAGTTAACTAATGGATAAATTTTCCTAAAGTCAAAATTGACAAAGCAGACACTATTTACACGTATTTTTAATTTTATGAAAAATTAAGCGCAACTTAAGTTTTAAAGTTATTCAGTGATGAAATTATATGTACTCGTATTTCACAAAATATTATTCCGTGTGAAAATTTTGCATTGAAAGTGTTCGTGTGTGTAAATGAACTGAAGAGCGAAAATCACACTCTCGTCGTGATTCCAGAACCTCGTTTTGATTTTCCCTCAATTTGATCTGAAGGAATGTCATCATAGGTCTTCCACAAAAATTTACACTCGGACAAAACCCTCTCAGAAAGACTTGTTGAAATCCTGCCTTGAAAAGACCCTAGGGGGCCAGAGGAGCCCAATGTGGAACTTTGGGAGTCACCTGACCCAAAATGGCTGCCCGATTGCCGTTTGGTCATAAAGATGGGAAGAGGGGTCACATTCTCTAAAGTGTAATAAAGTGGTTCCTCCTCCCCTCTAGATATACGAGCACTTTTTCGATTTGGGATGACCTCTCCAATCTACAGAATATTCAAGTAATTCATATTTAACACATATATAAATACCATTCAAAATTGGAATTGTGCACTGTTTGAATTTCCTTTAAGATCTGCATGCAACTTTTAAAGGTGTTATATATGAAATAAGAATATGATTACTTAAAAAATGAGAGGAAGAAGAAATAAGAACAAACTTGTAGGTAGTCTGCACTCTCTGACTCGGGCCGAGACGCAGACTCTCTCTGCTGTTGGCGCAGATGTAATTCTGGACATGTGGAACGCCTGTAAGCTTTAAAAGCGGACGATCTCCGTTCACTGGGCAACTCCGGATTGCCTGAAAGTCTGTCTGTTTCGTTACTACGCCGATTCAGTGAGGGTGCCGAATGGGGGTTGCCGTCCCATTTTGCTAAATAAAACACTTGGTCTGGATTTCTGTGTCTGACACGCTGAACTACACTGTATGGATTTTCTTCTAAGGACGTCTCGCTGCGGAATGGGGGTAATATAACGTTGGGTTCTCCAGGCTGGATATCATCTGGATTTTTGGAATATCGGTCATCGCGTCTTGGTTTTGGTGGCGCGTCACGTCCGTTTCGAACAACGTCACGTGGGACCGAATACAGTGATTGAAGCGTCACGTTTCTTTCGTTCACTTTAGCATCACATGGACTTGAGTACAAAGACTGTATTGTCACGTGACCGTCATCCACACTGGCCGCTTGGTTCACTGGCCGTCTCCTCAGTATGACGGGCGAGTCGGATGGAACGGGTTGTGGTTCTCGTAAAGAATAGGTTTTCCGCTGAAAGTTCAAGAACCATGCAATGTTTATTCAGTTATTTTATTGCTTGTTACATGTAATCTTCACAGCTATATTTTTGGGTTCATCAGTCATCTGTAAAAGCACTAATACAATTGTGTTCATGGAATTTTTAATATTGATCATCTTCGCTATCCAAGGGGTTTCGGTCCACTCCGCTCTGCATTTATATAGGGACCAAAAACCCTTGGATAGCGAAGATGAATAACGATTTTTCTAAAAGAACACCAATCATTTTTCAAATTATTCAAATTAAACATTGAATATGAATTTTTTAAAATTGAAATGATGACATATTTAGTTTATTTGTATAATTTAAGTATCCTCTTTCTAGAGGTTGGAAAAGTGTTCATTCTGATAGATAGGATCATGTATATATTTTAGTTCTCGGAAGGAATGTAAAATTTGATCATTATATATTAAAACATAAAACTTGACAACAGGAAAATTATGTTTATCAGAATATGGGGTTATAATAAGAATAGTTACATGTAATTTATAAATTTATGTACTTGTTAAATAACATGATTTATGTATTTGACCCAATCAAAATAGAATTATAATGATTACTAATTTTCATATATCAAGAGTTGAGTTACAGCTTTGATGCATCAAAGCCCAACGTCCCATTCATACGAGTTTTTACCATGTTTGTATATATTCAACGCGTGGTATTTGTGTTTGCAAACAATTACATACTGGTATGCATGTATTTATCCTATATGAAACTTATTAACACATAAATATAGAAAAAATAGATCAAAATAGTAACAAAAAAACATGAAGCGATTAATATGATCTAATATATAGTTCGATGTCCTTCCTCGTGCTAAAACATCCCCACCTTTTCCGTTTTGCTGGATCTGTTGCTATCCATGTATGAAAGGTGGAATTTATCAGCCAACTTCTTGATCCATTTTGATCTAAATATACAAAAAATCTTTGATAAAAAAAATTAATTACGTGAATTTATATATGTATAAATGTATTACACTTCTACAAATGTATCGTCTATAGCAATGATAACTTAACAGTTTATCTCAATATATGGCAATTGTTTTTTCTTTCTTTCATGTGACACGTAAATCGATACACTCGTTAAGGAAGGTCCAATAATTTGATTTAAAAAAAAAAGTTGGGTTTTTTGTGCTCTTAGTTTTCCTTTTTTTGTAAAGGAAGTAATTATTCTAAATGAACAAGGAAGCAATAGAGATGAACGAAAATGTGTACGTGGTTTACTGTGTTGTCGAAGCGTGCGATCAGGTTTGATATTGAGATACGTGTACGTAAAAGTGAATAGGCATTCCTTGTGTTTACACGATAGTCGTACAATTTAGTACAAGAGCTAGGGTTTACAAAACATGTATTGGACAATGTTCCTCTCTGTCATAATATTTTCAAGGAAGGCAAGACAACCCCAACATTCCATGCATCAACACCATCTACCGGTATTTTATCGATGTTACATGTACATGTACATATAACATGTAAATCAGAAAGCATTGGTCAAAATTAGTTTTTGTTACCCAGATGGTGTATTGAATAGCTACATGTATAAACGAGTTCACGCTTCCTGCAAAATATCTGCCGCGTTATTTCACTGTCTTAAATTTACATTCCATAAAAATAAATTAATTTTTCTCTATTTCTTATGAAAGACAGGCCATTGAAACGATCTCTAGCTGTTGGTGGAAGAATATACAGTTTTTATTACACATTTTAAAAACTGCATTTCTTATACGGAAGGGTATTAATGCCGCAGTGTGAAAATGGTTTTCTTTAAAATTCCAATTTAAATTTATACACTGTAGTTGGAATTTCCAACTTTACGAGATTAAAGTTGGAAATTCCAACTTTAAATATGAAATTTTGAAGAAAAAATCCACAATGTTAATCGCATTAACACGCTTCCGTAGCTTTTAGATACATTGTTTAGCTTTTGGAATGTCAACTTTAACTCAGATGGTTATAATAAATTGATTGTACATTGTAAATTGGTATCTTCTTTGTAATTTTGTTGCTGATTTTCTGTGGATTAGATCTTGGTCGATCGAAACTATAAAGCTTTATTGAGAGTACGAACTCCACAATACTTTAATTCATGTACATGTAGGTAAAAGAAATAATTTTTACATTGTTTATTTGAGTTTTTATTTTACTGTTGCTGCTTGTTTGTGTGGATTATATTTCGATCAATCGAAACTAAAGCTATATTGAGAGCAGTAACTCCACGGACTTGCACGGACTGACCTCAGACTTTCAAGAAACTGTGGTTACCATGGTAAACTTCACATATAGAGAAAATTAGCTGTTTCTGTGTAACAGTTAACCAACAATAATGATAATATGAGTATTTTTACTCAATTGTTATTGATTTAAAGTTACTTGATGTTCCAAACTTATCTATCTTTCGCGGCTAAATGTACGTATTTTTTCTGCAATGCTACATGTAGCTACCACCCTACACACATTAAGCACCAAAGAAAGCATTTTAATGTTAAAAGTGTTGGCTTTTTAACGCTTTTCTCATTTCATGTAATTATGTGCGTACGTCATGCAGTGCGTCATTTGCGTCGTCGATAAAATGTATTGGACTGTACGTTACAAATTTGATTCATAGTGTTATCACAGACAAAGGAAAACGTAAATATATGAAAATATACAACTCTCACCGAAATTTGCAAAGGAGTGCAAAGATTAAAACGAAAAGGAGAATTCCCACAGCTAGTCCCGCGAAGAACATCGAAACCATTTCTTTATCTAAACAGAAAACCAGCCATGATTATGCAAAGAAACAATTCTAAATTCTGTTTAGAAAGAATAATCGAACATTTATATTATTAATTCATTTTAATAATTATATATTATGTATGCTACTACTAGTTACACCATTACTGGCTGCTAAAAAAACGCTGCTACTATATATAGAAAGTATGTATCTGATTAATTAGTTTGACGTATCTTTGCTGTTGGGGTGACGTTTCGACGTTTCTTGACGCCAGTGTCAGATGAGTAGTTGAAAATGGTGTTAATCCTAAAAGTGTAACATGCAAAAGAAGGATCTGCCCCCCCCCCCCGCCAACCCGCACCTTCGTACGTTTTGTTTTGTCTATATACTAGTTTTTTTACATTTTTTTTTTTTACTTGTCTAATCTATTTAAATACCGGTAAAACATATAAAATGCACTCAGTCTACTCGAGGATTGAATACTAGTACTTCGACCTGTATACATGTATGTGTATATATATACACGTTTAACTCTGATATATATGTATAGCTCAAACCCTCGCTTCTCACAAAATACTAACAAAACAAAATGGCCAAAAAGTCATAGGAACATTCAGAAATTTATTATGACCAATTCCATAATTAAGATAATCCACGCAGATAATTAAGTTAAAATTAACAAAGGTAAACTTCTTACCGCAAGTTCCCTCCATGTTTTTCTCTATGATCTCGTCTTTCAATTTCCTCAATACAAGGAAAAAGAAAAAAAAAATGTTTTAAAACGAACAAAGAAAGCAATTTCGACGAGAGTTGATTTACAACATTATAATAACGTTTTAAACGGAACAAGTGTCAGAATTAAAACACAGGGATTAGTTCGACCGAGCAGGAAGATGGGGGCTTTAGGAAATACGCATAATTTATGTGTGAACATTTTTAGAGAGTTGTAAACAGGCACTTGCATATACGAACGAACAACTGTTTTAAGTAGATTACGAAACATTTTTTTTTAAATACCCCATATCTCTCTCTCTCTCTCTCTCTCTCTCTCTCTCTCTCTCTCTCTCTCTCTCTCTCTCTCTCTCTCCCAATGTTTTAGAAATGACCCCAGATCTAGAACTACAACTACAGCTGTATATTATTTAAATGTAATATCCTTGCCTGTATTACAAGTATAAGCAGTGTAAATTATGTCAGTTATGTATATATATTCTATCACTGCGATCAAACACACGATTTTGGCTTTCTCCTTTACAAGTAGTTCTAAACAGTTTGAATGGCTGAATAATACCATGAAAGAAAGCTATAGAGCAATTCACATTGACCGTGTTTACTGTGGCTTCCTCTCTCTGTGTTATCGTAAGAGTGCGATATGTTTGCAACTCTCTGGTCAACAATAACTCTTTTTAAAAATGTTCTCTGTTTGCTTACTTTCTTCTCCTGATATTAGCAGACTCGAAACACCTGAAATTATCAAATACACAATCTCTTGATCAAGCTTGGTTTCATAATGTACATGTACCGAGAGTTTCTTAAACGGTGGAAATGTTAAACTACATTGTGACATTGCTATGGATTTTAAGAGGTAAATATCTGAAAAATATTTAATATATTAATGCCACCGATATATGTTTGCTTTGTTTGACAAAGACATCAAATAAATCCGTCTTTTTAGTAAGGTAGGGATTTTTTTTCTTTTTCAAAACTATTTTTAAAATTCTGCAGTCAGAAAGATAGAAAGCATCAAACTAATAGTTTTTAATAATGGCCTTTCATGTACATATTTAACCCTTCTAAATAACTTTCCGAGATTCTTTCTCGGAAGGGAAAATTTTGATCAAATTGTCTACCACTTCTGATTTGAAATTTTTAAATATAAAAAAAATTATTATCTTAAAATTTATCATCAAAATCAGCATCTAAATTATTATTTTATTAAATTAACAGCAATTACAGCGACTACACGGCGGAACTGCGAGGACTGGCGTCTCCATGGTTACACAAAGAGCGCCACTTTTAACGTGGAACCCAAACAGGATGGGGTCGTGTTTTCCGTATACTGTGATATGACGTCAGTTCCGGCGCAGACGGTGTTCAAACATGACTTCAATGCTAGAGAGCATGTGGGATATGCCGTCGGAGGCTGTAAGTAATAATTGCAATGTAGAATTTTGTGGATAAAATTTTTCATATCTAAAATAAAAATTCATCTTTTGAACTTTGAGTTATATATTATCAAAACCGATTTGGTTTGACTTTTCCTATAGCGTCACGATCATTTCTGTCAGCTACGTCATGCATAAATTATACACGCCGCCGGTGTGAAAACAATATGATTGGTTAACTCCTATTTTTAGGCCGAGTTATCAGTATACGCTTATGCAATGCCAGAGCTGAAGGATTTCTCAGAACAGTTTATTTCCCCCCAATATTATTCATTCAAAATCGACTATCCCGTATGTTTAAATTCTGTGCTAAACTCTCTCTCTCTCTCTCTCTCTCTCTCTCTCTCTCTCTCTGTGTGCAAACGGGCGTTAAACCATAGCCTCAAGCTACGGTCCAGAGTACGGCGTTATAAAAAATATAATATTTAAAAGTTGCATGTGCTAAGCGTTCATTTCATGTAAATACCGTAAATGTATAATGCACATGTATTACCTACTAACTTGCCAGTCAAAGTGATAGGTATGAATTCCTTGATTTCTACACCTTTCGATCGGCAATCGACAGTCAATAAAACGAGACGGAAGTGGAGAGTGCAAGGAGGTTTGTACATGTGCGTCTTCATTAGGCAAGTGTCCGATTCGTTTCTCTTCTGTTGCCCTATCACTTTCGGTGTAAATATATATACTAAAATATCCACAAACCATTTACTGCAGATTTCTTTATTTTACCTGTCTCTGAACCCCCGATCACCCGCTCCATACATGAACACTGGTTTGTTTACATACATAAAAAATACAGTTCTTGATCCGCTTTCCGAGTACGGTTAAAGGTTGTTTAATAGGAGAAAGTTTGGGGCGGGTAAAGCTACAATTATTAACAGTAGTAAACTAAATGAAGAATTATTTAAATGGATTATTTGCACAAAATGTGGTATGGTATGATGTAAATATTTTTTTAAAATAGTGTTATTTTTATACGCGGCAAATTGCCGTAAAGTTTTTGTATACATGTAAGTATTGTATGCACTGTAGCTTTATATTTTCTAACCCAAAATTTATACACAGAGCTACAGCTATATATGTTATGTACCGTATGTATTGTTTTATCACAAGTGTACACTTTCGAAAAATAGCCCAATTTCGACAGTCACGAGTACCCATGTGAATTTTTCATTCTCTGATATGTTGTTGTTCTGTCCGTGCATAATTTAGTCTTAGTTAACCAGCAGCCAATCAGCGGTACGCTGAATCCACCAATAAAAAAAACTGTGGTTAAGGTGCGGGTATTGTTTATGTATGACGTAGCTGAAAAAGTTGAACGCGACGCGATCGGAAAAGTCAAACCAAATCGGTTTTAGTAATATCTGTACTTTTCAAAAGGCACTTGTAATGCAATCCCTATTTTCATTACAACCACCAGTTGTCATTGTTACATAATTGCTTCCATCAAAGTTGTGGGTTTTATAATGATTGAAATCTAACTATGAGTATCAATGTTCCATGCAATGATTATGCAATTATGAAGTGTAATTGCTTTGCTTGCATAAGGACAGTGCACAACTTCCCGCTGCTTGCATTTAACCATTATAATGCGTTAACACATAGCCCGAAAAAAATGTGCAGAACAATTGCACTTCATAAAACTATGATCACAGAAAAGGTAGCTGTAATATTCTTCCAATGTTACTTTTGTCTAATGACAGTGACATACATGTACCCTTTAGGAACTAGACAATGCCAAATTTAAAATGATAGCATTTCAAAACAATAAAATAAGTATTATTGAACTCAGACTGGAATGCTACCATTTTTAATTAAGAAAAAAAAACGGAAGCAAAAAAAAAAATTCCCTATATGTGGCTGACTCGCTGACTTGTACACGTTAACTTCATTATACAGTTTAATTATTGACATGTATTGATAATTTAAATGCCGAAGTAGGTGAATCATATTGTTGGACTCATAGTTTTAGACAAATCTTGTGACAGAAATCCTTCCAACAGTTTTCATCAATTTCGTTGTTAGGGTATGCTGATGTTAACCCGGTATATTCCTTGACAATGCAGAACATAGAGCGCGCCATTTTATTGACGTCAAGCTGCCAGCAGTACATAAAATATGAGTGTAACAGTTCTAAACTCCTCTTACAAAGTAAGTGTGAATTATGATGAGAGAGAGAGAGAGAGAGAGAGAGAGAGAGAGAGAGAGAGAGAGAGAGAGAGAGATATGAAATATGGTCATAGGTCGATTTGCTTCAATTTGTAGGGACTTATTCGAAGTGGGAATCACGTGACTCAGTCAAACGCTACGACTGGGGTGATGCAAATCAGCAGTCTGGTTACTGCGCATGCGGACTAACTGGAACATGTGCAGACCCCGCCAAAAAGTGCAACTGTTTAATTGAAGATGACACCCTTAGGGAAGACAGTGGGTACCTCACGGATAGCAGTCTACTTCCGGTGACGAGGGTGGTCATTAGAATGTCGTCCTTCTCTTCTGACGGATACCTTACCATAGGGCCAATGACTTGCGTAGACGGTAATACTCAGACTCGTAGCAACAAAGCCAAGGGATAGGATGGGAACTGTCCCCACACTTTACTGAACAAACAGTACATTTTCTGTATATTTGTTAACAAATAATAAAAAAATGGAGAAGAATAAATGTTCAAGCCCATTTCCACTTTGGAAAACGATGCTACGTTCTACGACGACGTCATATAATAAAGACTTGCATCATTATCACAGTACACTTATTGTATTGAACTTTCAAAAATAAAACAACTACTAAAATACAGAAAAAAATTTATATAAATTAATCAACCATTGTATTTAATCTACAGTGGACCCAAGAAGTTTCATAGAGACACCAGAAGGAATCACTACCGCCATCACCTGCTCAGTTCTCTTCCTCATATTTCTATTCATGGTGGTGTATGCCTGTTACAAAAAGCGCCCGTGCAAGAAATGCGGAAAAAGTCGCAAACAGCGCACCGACAAGTAAGTCCATTTCCTTAATGTTAATGAAACAGACAACCGAATAATGTTTTGTGCAGGAACAGATGAACAGGTTTAACAACTCCTGAAACATCTACATTTGTATATGTTTAGGGAATTTTTTCTCCAATTACAAATTACAATGCAATTACCAATTACAATGCAAAATCGTGAAAAAAATTACCTATTTATCCTATGAGCAGATATAAAATAGATGAAACAGTAGATAATTAATAAAAATTTAATGCATATTTACTATTTAGTTAAAAAAACATCTATGAATAAAATCGTACATGAATTTGAAAGAGATATTTAAAACGGGTTTTGCCTTTCCATTAATGTTAAATATTCTTAAACAAATAATACATGACGTGCAATGTTGTTAAATTTGATGAAATCAAATAATATATCTTCATAGTTATATTTTAAGTGCTTCCGAACGATTAGATTGGTGCGGAAACATGGCATAACTGTTTTAATACATTCTTAATTTAGGTCAACCACGAAATCACATCCTGCAGAAAAGCCAACAGTCGAAGCTACAATTGTGCCTGAATCCAATAATTCCATCCCCACGTCTTCGTCAATGGAGGAATTACCCAGGGGTCCTCTTCATGCGATTATGCCGCCAAGCTATACTGTGCACAACTTCCCACTGCAAAATTACAAACCAGGCGAACTTTCGAGACTTCTCGGTGCTCAAAGCGCGGCCGATCTCGTTCACCTTCGAATGGAATTGAACGCGCGACCTTTTCCGCAAAGGTATGCTCAAATTTCAGAGAAACCAAAGACGGAGGCATCTCCAGCAGACGATCAAAAGATTGAGCAGAAACACGAATACAACTGGAATGTTGATAGCGTTCTTCTTGTTAAATCGCTCATTGCACGAGAGCAAGCAGCGCGACAGACGAGTGGCAAAAGTCAATTGCAGCACAGTACAGCAAGCGCAACAAGTGGTCGAGGCGACACCGCAACAGGTAACCAATCAACGCGTCTGGCCATTAGCAACAGAGCATCAAACGCCAGCAACATGACTGGCAGACACTTAGGTGTAAGCCTTAGTAACATTGAAGATCTTCATGTCAGTGAAAATTCAGTGAACCACCAAGACGAAACCCCGGATGTTGGAGCAAACAACGAGCTTAACACTCCATCTAATGCTCCGTCGATCAACTACACTAACATTCAAATGGTGAAAGATATCATTGCGCAGGAGAAGAGGGAAAACATCGCACAGAATACTGCTGGACCTATTCAATCAAATGGAAGCAGTCTTGAAGAAACAAAAACTATTGACCAATCAATTAGCAGCCTCGGTCAGCAACGCGATCTTCCTCACTCAGAGTATAACGGAGACTGGGACTAATATTGACTGTAAATACATGTGTTTAGCCACCGTGAAAATATTTAGCCAATATTTTTCCGTTTAACTTAATTAAATAAAAATAAATAGAAATGCATATTGAGTTAAAAAGATGCACAAAACCCCAAATTGAAATTAAAATCAAGAAAATCTTATAAGTACAGTTTTTCATTACCTTTACTCAACAATCAAGGACAATATTAACATCATTTGATATGTCTGTATCAATTCGTCACTGAATCATATATTTTAAATACAATTATTTTTGTTTTTTGATCGTAACACTGATTTAGCTACCCTCAAAGTACAATATTCATTGTACTTCTCGGGAAGCTATAATGTAAATCATCGCATTGACCTCAGAAACAGCAATAATTGTATGATATATATTGTATTCAAATAATAATCATTTATTACCTCAATATATATCCTTTTTAAAGAAACCATCCATAATTTGAAATGTATAAAATAAAGACAGTGCTTTTAAAGATGAAATTATATTAATACATCACTTAATTAACTGTTCACAACTCTACCGATTTCACTCCAAAGATTGTAAATATTGAAGATCTATTTTCAATTTAGCCAAGGATTATATCCATTGGTTAAAAAATTCTAGTGCCCAATCTTTCTCAGCACCAAATGCTGTGTTCTAACCGAGTTTAAGGTCACTGGACAGCATGGTCTCCAGGATGTGGTGCATCTCTCCTCTCTGTTTCTTGAAGTTGTCAATGGCCGTTGGTCTGGCATCTTCCCACCCACACAGGTCTCTACAAAAAGAGAGAACAAAAGATAAAAGATAGAAAATACTGTATACAGGGGTATTTTCGGTTCGTGTAATTTTCATCAATTTTCACTTGCAAAAAGAGAATAATATGAGGCATTGGAATTTGCCCAGTCTTGAATTCACCCACCGATATCGAGGGCTAAAGGGGCGAAAATTAAGCGGGGTGAATATTTCTCTACATACAGTATGTAAGTACGCTATATTTCAGTTCCATTACACAAACATAATTGGTAGACTGACAAAATGGGGAGAATGAAATATTTTAAAAATTTAGTGCTCAGTTTAAAACACAGAGCATTAATTTTCAAGTTACCTATAAAGTGTTCGGACTAATCGCATACGTCCCTGCTCATTGATAAAGTCTAGGACTCTAGGGATGGACTCCTTCCATTGAGCCTTAATACACAATCTCAACCACCTGGATAATACATTATGAAGTGTTATCAAATTTGATTGCAGTTAGAAGTAATTTCTATCAGAAATTAATTTTCCTGTTGAATGGAAAAATTCAGTTCATCATTTATTTCTAATGAGTCTATAAAAAACAAGAGGCCAATTGGCCTTAACGGTCATCTGAGTAGCATATAACCCATACACAAACTTGTCGAGGAGTCTCATATATGCATTTAATTAATTAGGTTTCATTCTGGAGTAGAAAAATTATAAATTTGTAATGACGACCACCTTCCTGCCTGAAATCTTTCAAAAAGAACTAGGAAACCTATAATTTTGGCGAAAAACTTAAAGATCTGGTCTACAAAATCCTTTCAGGTGTGTGGGAGTAAAGAAGATAATTGTTTAACATTATATGCATTAACACCTATACATTCATTTTGGCCCTCCCCTAGAGTAAAACCCATACTCCAGGGGAAATGAAAATTTAAATGGTAAACATAATTATCAGTCAGTTATTAATTTAGATGCGTGAAAATAGAGAAGAAAAATTTTAAACATTATATACATTAGCACTTTATTGCCATATTGCCCCCCCCCCCACCACCTCATGTCCTGAACCCCTGACTCAGGGGCCATGAATTTCACAATTTAGGTAGAGGAGATAGTGGACATCATAACCATTTATTCAGTTTTTTGCCCACATGTGTGAGAGTAGAGAAGAAAATTTTTTAAAGATTTAATACATTTTTACAATATGGCCATATTGGCCCCTCCCTAGAGCCTGAACCCCTTACAAAGGGGTCAAGAATTTTACAATTTTGGTAGAGGGCTTCATGGACATTATAACCAGGCATTTAGTTTTTAACAAATATATATGGGAGTAGAGAAGAATATTTTCTAAAAAATAATACATTTTTACCGTATGGCCATATTGGCCCCACCCTAGAGCCTGAACCCCTGACCCAGGGGTCATGAATTTCACAATTTGGGTAGAGGCTTCATGAACATCATAATCATGCATTTAGTTTTTAACAAATATATATGGGAGTAGAGAAGAAGATTTTCTAAAATATAATACATTTTTACCGTATGGCCATATTGGCCCCACCCTAGAGCCTGAACCCCTGACCCAGGGGTCATGAATTTCACAATTTGGGTAGAGGCTTCATGAACATCATAATCATGCATTTAGTTTTTAACAAATATATATGGGAGTAGAGAAGAAAATTTTCTAAGATTTAATACATTTTACTATATGGCCATATTGGCCCCACCCTAGAGTCAGAACCCCTGACCCAGGGGCCATGAATTTCACAATTTTGGAAGAGGGCTTCATGGACATCATAATAATGCAACCATTTGTTTCCTCACGTGTGTGGGAGTAGAGAAGAAGATTTTTGAAAATTTGGCTGCTTTTTTGCATATTTGGCTCAACATGCGGCACCCCGGGGGTGGTAGAGCCATGAATTTCACAATTTAGATTTCTCTTACCATTGAGATGCCTCACACCAAATATGGTAACAATCAGCCTTGTAGTTTTTAAGAAGTTTAACATGTAAATTGTTAATGCACGACGCACGTCGCACGACGCATGACGACGAACGAAAACGGATAGCAATAGGTCACCTGAGTTAACTCAGGTGACCTTAAAAATCATATACCTAAATTTGAATTCGGAATTCTTTGTAACATTCAATTTATACAGCTCGTTCATTTTTTGTATTTTGATGAGGGACAATGGAGGCTGTCAAAAAATAAAAAAAAAAACCCTTAAAGCTTCACAAAACGGAATAAATGACAATAAACATATCCTATTCATTCTTTAGGTTAATCAAAATAAAAAAAAATATACATATTTTTAGAAATTAAACACCACATAGACGCATTCTAAACTATTAGCTGTTCTTAATTATTGATATAATCTTGAATACAGAAAAGTTTCAAATCACAATCTATATAGGAAAAATCATTGACCTTGATCATTATCTAATTGGCTATAAAAGTAAATTTCATGATTTTAATCACCAGTTAAAAACTGGAGAGGCAATACATGTTTTCCTATTCATTTATGTATTTCATATTAAAAAGTGTTTTAATAAACTTTATCATTTCTAAAATAATCATAAACGTCTTGAAACATCCTTACGTCTTCCACAAGTAAACCCAGACATTCCACGACTTGTAAAGGGGCCATTGAGGTCAGGTCACTGGGGTCAAACTGATCAAGGTCATTATCTGCGGAGGTCGACCATCTCTGACACAGCAGTTTACAGGGAACTGCAAAACTGTCGTCGTACCTGACCAACACGATTAAAAAAAATGATAATTGTTACAATGAGAAAAAATCCCAAAGCGTATTGTCAGTACAAATTGTCCTGAATATTTATATGCTTGCAAAATGTTTTAGCTGCAACAATTCTGAACGGAAAATAAATAAGATGCATTTGTATAAACACCTTCAATTTTTATGAAGCAATTTGCAGTTTCTTACATTGCAGCTTTAAGTTTAAATACTTACCAGTTGTGCATAACTCAAGAAGAGGAAATATTACAACTTTATTTGGAATTACGAGATAGAATCCATTATCAGCGGACAGTTGAATTCCAAAACCAAACTTTAAAACCACATACTTCATCTTGCTGATTCAGTTCAAGGTCTGCCAAAATGACTTTCTAAATCGTCAGTATTAAATCCACTGTCACTTAATACACACGCTTTCTGAGTATCTTCACATTATGTTAGCGACGACAGAACAATAGCTATTATTTTTAATATAATTTGTATTTAACAGAAGACTGTAGAAGCTCAGAAAAATACTCACTTTGGCATCACTGGTGGCATCCCCTGGCCGTAGAACCACTTTTCCCACTCCACACTATCAAGCACCTCTGTCTGAGTAAATGAAGTAAGTCTTATTCGGAAATATCCTCAAATCGGATATGAAGCATTTCTTTATTTTTCTGTTAATTAGTTCCTTATGAAAGAATTCTACATCATTTTTGTCCAAATCCGTTTTCGTTTTTGTCGATACATGCATTCATCATTTGGGAAAAGATTTATGACATGTTTATATTTTAAACTTTGGGCTTTTTAAACCAAAGTATTTATTAATCCCAACAATTTTGATGAAAAAGAAGAGGTTTGGATTAATAAGGTTTCATTGTACCTGAAAGAAGCTATGTTTATGAATGCAAACACAAACTTTAAGAATTTATTTACATATAACTATCTGTGTACCTTATCGTGGAAATAGGAGTAAAGGAAATCTTTCCACTGGTTGGAATCAATGGACTGCTGTTTGAAATTCTCAACGTAAGCCCGAAGAAACTTTTCAAACACCTCTAAAAGTACACATAGTTTGTTTAGCTCACGACGTACTTAATGTTCTGGGAAACGCATTCTATGGTAAGTAACTGGAATGATATGTAACAGTGCACAATGAAAAACAACGATGACCTCAATTTTAGGTTAATACTTTATAAAACTTTCTTTCAGTCAATAGATGTACTCATTTATTTGCATTCAAATGAACTGCAGTGCTTTGAATCATGGTTGCTAACAAGAAACAAGCGCCAGCTTTTAGTTGACTATATAAAACAACCAAAGGAATGATATACCACTCATCTGTAGAGAAAAAAAGGCTTCATATCAAATAAGGTAGGTTTTCCTTTTTTTCGAATATTATTTTGTAAATGCATTAAACCGTTTTCGTTTTATATATGGGTAAAAACTTCTGCCAATATACAAGAGCATTTGACATGTTGATTAACATGTTTTAAGAGAATATGATGTCCTTTTCTTATAAATCTTTCAAAACAAAATTCACCCTTACTGCCCCTGCTAATTATTTCAAGTTTGGTTACATCTAACTAAAAGATTTCCTTCCATTTGTAAACGTGACTTTTTTCTTCAAATTAATTTCTACTCAGGAAACCCTAGCTTTATTTATATTCAATTTCATAGCTACCCATATATGGGAAATGCCATGTTTAGTTTACCTGACACATTTCACAAAAATGGCACAGAAAGGTAGATTCAGAATATTTTGATCTTCTGTTACATGTATCATCATTAAACCTTTTCATGTTAAAAATAAACTTTTGAATAAAATGATGTTGTTTTTATTTGTTTTTAAGTGAGACAAGTTTTGTTGTGTAAAAGGTAGGATAGAACTATGATCTATTCTGGTGGCCCAGTGTTGACGGATTTTGTGAATATTTTCCACAAAAGAATTTACATACTCCAAAAATAAGTTATTCATATTTACGTCCTCACTCAACAAAACAAAATTGACCGTTAAAAGGTAAAACGTGTTTCTTAGTATATATAAATATATATTTAAAATATATATTTAGCACTGTATATGTCACAACTCTTACCTGGACCCCCAAGCAGAGTCTCCAGGTAAAATAACAGAGTGAAGCCCTTCTCATAGGGAACGATGCAGAAGGCGTCATTTGGATCCACACCTTTAAGGTCAGGGATCATCCGAGTGTACGGGCCATTTTTCAATACTTCTTCCTTAACATTAGGACAGAGAACAATGGCATTCTTCTATTATTTATCATTAAGTTATGATCATACAAAAGGTAAAAAACAAATATAGTACTGAGAATTAGAAAAATAATATCATTTTTCATTCTGTTTCATAGGTGTAAAATGAAGCATAGAGATTTTCTATTTTACACGCTTTGGTTGTTTTGATTTATTCTCAGCAAATAATGAGGGCAAATAATTTGCCCTATTCCAGATAAATATTCTAACCTGGAAAAACAAAGAAATTCTTTCTTAAAAATCCTACACTCTCATCTGTTAGGGAGGGTATGTAAAAGAATACTAGTATTTTGAATTTTTGGAATTGGTAAAGCCCATATTGTCAAACAAAATACTGAATTTGGTAAAATATAAATTGTCAAACGCTGGAGATCTTGTTTTTTTTGTGAAACTTCTGCATCCATCACCACAATTATGGTGGTACTAAAAATTGAATTAAAGAATAAACTTGACAATACCCCCTCTGATAAGGGAAAGAAATATTACATACGTATGTACAATAGTGCTTGTCATTCTTTTTTATTAAAGACCTAGCTATTTACGATTATTTCCTTGAGTTCCACGGCTTTCCCTGCGGCCATAAATTGAGGTAGAGTCTTGCTATTATGTAATCTCCCTGTAACCTTTCTCTCAATAAATTCAGTGTGACCTTCATTCAACCTGTAAATGTCAAAAGTTACATCTCACTCATAGTGGAAATTATTTGCAATAGGGCGCAGACAACAAATTGTGCCGAAATTAAACTTTTAGATTTACAAAGGTTTTAAACTAAATGGACACCAACTGAAATGTTAATGTTACTTCACACTATAAATGCTATTAAATAGAACACTTGGCAATGCATTGGATAAATGGAGTAATATTTAAACTAAATGAAAGATAATTTACACAAATTATCAAAGAAGCTCTCATGTTGACGAAAGGAACGTTATTTTCATTCTCTTTTCTACATGTACAGATATGTACATATACTAGCATTTACTAATGACTAGCAATCCACTACCAGAAGTGTTCCCAGTTTTTGTTGGTGACCAGGTTTCCTGTCCAACTATGGCAGATCTCATGAGCTAAGATATCCACTAACGATTTGTCACCGGCCTGTAAAGTTCATAGACATTTTGAGACAGAAACTTAAAAGGGGCATGGGTACGATTTGAGCTAAAGTTTATTGTATAATATGCTGGTCAAAGCTATTTCAAATGGTCAACCGAAATTTAAAAGTTAGTTGTCAAATTTCCAGCGATATAGAAAACTGTCAATTCTTTGTTATGTAAGCAAGGTTCATGCCATGCTTTGGTTTACATTTAGGTTGATGGATAGAAAATATATTAAATTTAAAACAGAATGAGATGTGACAAACAGTGGAAATTGTTTAACTATGCACATTTAATGGAGAAAAAATAATTTAAATAAGTGTTTACTATCATGCAACCAATGTAAACAAAAGCATAGCATGAGCTTTGTTTACAGAGTAAGGAATTGCGAAGCCTTTATCTCACTTATAACTTGACAGCCGACATATGAACTTCGGGTACATTTTAGATATATATAGTTTTACAAATAACAAAACTTTAGCCAAAATTCTGACCATGACCCTCAACAAATCTTCAAATGCTCCTCCCGAAACTGAGATGGGATATAACATTTTGATGACATTTAAAGATATAATTTTTCAATCCATCTGACTTTTAAAGTTTTAAAACACATTTTTAATGTCTTTTAAATAAGTACAAGAGAAAGAATACTAACTATTAAAGTCGGAGTCACATAAGTCAAGCAGGGGTTCTCCATCCCACCGAACGGAAAGATGGGCGGCAGTACAAGTACATCGTACTGACCCCAGATATAGGGCCCCATTAAAGACTCAGCAATCTGCAATGTCTTCTCTGTCTATTTAAAAGAAGTGAGATATATAATTGAGCGTTTGATAGATTAAATAATGTAAATACACTTTATATTACGTAGCGATTGATCTGACAATTACTAAAGTTTATATCTGACACTATATCTAATTTTTTGTATTCAAACTACTGGATTTTGAGAAAAAGGCACTGAAGCAAACATATATCAAAAAATTAAAATATTGAGAATAAAATTTCCTGCAGAGTGATTCAAGTTTGAGCTTTTTACCTTAGTATAAAAATTATATACATCTTTAATTGTATTTAATGAATATCTAACTGGCATAGCAAATTGTTTTTTAACCTCTGAAAACTCATAAGCTGCTTCTTCTATCATTTCCCTCTCTGTCCACACTTTAGATCTCGGGCCAATAATACTGCAAAAGCAAACAGAGGTACCTTTTGTTCAAATTCATTTCTTTTTAAATGTCATATGTGCATATTATGCGGCATTCCTAATGTAATTTTCAATGTGGTGTCTTCAAATAAATACTTTTATCATTAGTTTGCTGTGAAGTTTTCTTTATCTTTCACTATTACTTTTCTCTAAAACGAAAATAAATGTAACTGTTAATTTCAATTTTTTTTAATACTCTATCCATCAAATCAAAATAAATGTATGTTTTTGTCGAAAAAACTTTTAATTTATTGAAAGAAATTATTACATGTACCTGGACACTAAATCACCCCCAACAATAGCAATGAGATAAGTGCAAACAGGAAACTTCTGTTCGAACTGGTAAACAAGTTTACCTCCGTCGGATGGGTGGGGCTCTGGTTCTGACCTTATTGCACTCATCAGAATGGTTATATCTTTTGGAGCAGTAATCTGTACTTGTGTCAATTGTATATAAAAATTGACATAATATATTCAAGAATAAACTAGTAAATGAATCGACTCGCTGGTATTTCATGTCTTTTTTCTAGAAATCCAAAACATGTATTGCCACTTTGTCAATTAGATAAACATATTTTTCTAATCTGAAGTAAAATTACTTCAATTGAAAATTTCTTTATGGAGAAAAGGTAATACTTTTACTATTAGTGAATTATTTAGACTCAATATGATAACAAGCATTCAATATCATACATATACCGTACACATTTGTTATTGCATAGATTACATGTAGGTTATTCTTTCAAAATGAATAGCACTTGCACCAGAAATAATACATTTTTAAAAGAACTTGATTTCACAATATGAGACAAATCATTATAATGTGATATAATTATGCTATGTTTCATTTGCAGACTCTCAAGCCTGTCCTTTTCATGTATTGTATACAAGTACACGTATTACCTTTGCTGTGTAAGAGACCTTATTCCCTGGGGTATCTTGACAGGGAAATAAGCTCCTGGCATGAATGGCCTATAATGGGGACAATATCCATACATGTAGTTTGTTTTTGTACGGAGCTTTTATAAAAAACAGAAATAGCTTGAAAATATGTGTACAAACTAGGTAAATTAACTCAGGAGGCGATTATGTTAAGGTGGCTCTATACACCCACAGTTTATTCCAATTTTCAATAGAAGACCACAAAACATATACTTATCAAATATTAAAATGACGATAGGGATACTATAGGTATTTTTAAAGAATATTTTAATGTTTTTTCGTGTTTTTGTAAAATATTTTTTAAAAAGACAGCTATCAACAAATTGAGAGAAATTATTTTGTCATATGATGGATATTTCCTTCGGACACATAAAAAAAATATAACACTTCTTAACATTCAAAAATGTTATTATTGCAATTTTTTTTTAGTATTTCCCCAAAACATATTTTTTCATATTTTCTTACTCTGTTGACAAATCATCTGAAAAAGTTGCTTGATGTTATAAGAAAATGTATTTTAATAAATGTGAAATAAAAAATTGAATGAAAACAATTGCAAATAAACACAAAAAATATTTCAAATTTTATTTGGTATGAAAGTTCCTCATGTAAGGGTTATCGTTCCTAAGTCCCAAGGCCCAAACACCTTGGGGACTTTTCCTTTCTGAGTTGAAGAAAATTTCCTAAATATAATGTTGGAATGATAAATACATGCATATTTCATTATAGACTTTGCCCTGTATAAGTGAATATATTCGCTTTAGTGCAAAACTAAGTCAAATAAATAAAGGGGAACATTGACTAGGCTAATAGGATTTATGTATCCCAACCTGAGAGAAATTCAAAGCAACCCTCTCATCCCCGTTAGGTGTCGATATTAATGTGCATTAAAGTATATTATAATTGAAATATTTTCACCTGTTGAGAATTTTCTTTCACGGTATTAAACCAAAAAATACGTTTAAGAAATTTTTGAAAAGTTAAAAAATTTATTGTTCTCAACGGGAATCGAACTCATGACCTACTGGTTTGTAGTGAACCCACTAACCCACTGCGCTACGGTGTAACACATCGATGATGCTTAAGAAACTCTTTAAAAATTTATACTTGATTTTATTGTTTATTTCGATAAATAATACCACACAACGTGAAGGTGTCACATACCACATTACTTGTAAGTAATGAATTTTCCAATTATCAAATTAAATCTATCCATTTAACACATTTTTCAAAATAGCGGTTCCCATACAATTCACCTCAGTTTAAATCAGCCAGTACCGGAAATGCATGTTTCCAGATTTACTTTTTTGCGTACTGCGTCATCAAAAAGTGGTGTATAGAGCCACCTTAATGTAAAGCGTTGATATTAAAATAATACAGTTCTGGATTGGAGATTGGAATTAAATATTAACTTTCATTTTCATATTTCATTTACCTGCAATTATTTTTAATATTCTTCTGGAATTAATTACACGTATCTTAATAGTATATGTTTCGAGGTTTAATTGTATAATATTTCCTCTCTTTTTTAAAGGAAATCTGATTGGTGGTGTGCTTTTCTGTTTATATTTTAAAAACTGATTATATTTTTAGAACTGTTTATTTATCTTTTATTGTATTTACGACCTATTTTTTTATTTTGTTTTTTGTTTTGTTTTGTCTATTTTTCGGTTAAGTTTGTCATAAAAAAACCCACCTGACTTTGACTAAACAGATATGGGTGCCTTTTCCCTAATGTCTGTTCGGGCCTCAGCCATTGAAGAGCGGGGCACTGAGGGGACGTCTCATAATGCACCCGAATCTTGTGGCTGCTAAAATATATCAAATGGTCTAAATATACAATGGAAAAGAATTGGACTGACATGACAATATACATAGAGAAATAAAACACTTTTCATGGTCCAATACCTCTTGAAACTATAAATTCAATATGGCAATAGATAAAGATATAAACAAATTCAAGCTTTCGGTAAAATAAAATTTCAATCCTCTTCGGAGAAATTCGTTACACAACCATTTAGACGCAGAGACAGGAAGCTGCACTTCTAGCTTGGATCCAAAGATGGCACTGTTTTCTCCTAAGGTAAACTTTAGTTCCTGGCCATAATCTACATCTAAGATTTTTTGAATTGTGATCATTTGTGCGTCTAGGATCTAAATATTGAAAAAAGTTGCTCATTTATCAATGTCAGACTGCATTAGGCAGCATACAAGTATTCTTCAATATCATCATATTCTTATGCCTCTGTGATTCAATTTAAAAGAATGACAACTAGGAATGAAGGTTTGAATTTAGGAAAATATAAGATGTTCTTTTGACCAGTAAGTTTAAAACGAAAGGGGGAGAAAGAGAAAAAGAGATTATGTATTTTGTCTTACTAAGTTATGGACCCCATCTTTCATTCTCTTCACCGCTAAATCCACAAAGCCACACAGCGTCCTGGAGACAAAGTCCACATCTAGGTTCAAATGTAGACTAGTTACTCTGCATTCATCTGGTCTGGAAAATGAGGCGGAGTCATCTGGATTCATATCTGTCATGTCAGAAGCCTTTCATCTGTAAATGATAAATGAAAATAAAATGATTACTAAATGCACATTTACTTGATGCATGAAAATGATTATATACAAACTTTGTATAATTCTGAGAAAAAATGTTACAAGAGCGCCGTAGTTTTTAGTTATAAAAAGAAATGAAAAAAAAAATATTACATTTAAACTATAAACTACGGAACAAAGTCTTTAAAAAACTGAAACAGAGAGTTAAAATAAAATTAAACGTATACACAGGATCGAGTAATTAAGTTTTAAGATACAATATGGCAAGTAAAATCCGGTAAGATAAATTTTTTTCAGATTTCACGTGACAGGGATATAAATGATATTTGATTTACATTGCAGTCGGTTGACCGATCATACAGAGACCACATGCAGTGGCTTATGTTGAAAAAAATGTAAAAAAAAGTGGGTACCTCGGAGGACAAATAATTTTCCCTCCAAGGTATCCACTTTTTTAACGATATTTTTTTTCAACACAAGTCCCTGTGCAGACACCTCAATTTATACAAAAACATATATTATTTATGTCCCTGGTTTATGATACACACGTCAGATGTCCTGTTGGTCTTTTAAAAAAAACATAAAAGTTGATTTTAAAAAATGGCTTGGCTAACAAAGAAGCAATTATCATTTTTGAAATAGTATTTATTTATCATTATATTGTTTTTAAAATTTCCAAATTTTGATTTAAAAATACAACCTGCATGAAGTGTTTTAAACGATCGAGAGATCTGAAATGAACCATCATGAATTGCTCCCCGTTCTATTTTCATTTTCTTTATGCATATATTCACACACACACGCACGCGTCTATTAAAAATATTAAAAAAGCATTTGTTTTAAAAATCAAACAAAACTTGCAGTATATTGATAACAAAAGCATTACATAAAATGTGCTAAAATTACAAGTACCTGTGAAATCAATGCCCAGTGTTGAAAAAAGGTCATACAAAGTGTGTCGATGTCGGCTGACTAAAAATATACAAACAGGAAGTGGATTCTTTTTTTTTTATTTTTTAAAAATAGATTTCACGTGAGATTTTCACTTTTGAAGTTTAAAGGTGGGATTTATGAAATAAGCCAATGGAGATTGCATTGAAGTCAAGATGGTGTTAGTATTAATTTCTAATAATGGTGCATATTAGGGTGATGATACGTAAGTACTACTCTTCGTGTATAAATATTTTTAAGGCTTCAAATTCTTTTAGTGACGTTTCTGTATTAATACATCATTTATAATAAATTCATAAATGTGATTTAAAATCTATTTTTTTTTTAATGTTTGATATTTTATTTTAGTGTGAATGCTTTAAGAAATCTTTTGATGAAACTGCTTTTGTAAAATTTGATAATTTTGATTGTCAATGCGATTAATAACGTAATGATTGAATATAATGTATAATTCGTCTTCTTTTATAACAAATTAACATACGTCTGTGTTCATGTTAAATATCTTTTTTTGTTATTGCTGTATGGCTTTATGTACATGATTTTTTTATTTGCTTAAAAACCCCAAGCTTCAGTGTATGACATGTTAAACATTGGAAGTTATACACAAAAACTTATCCATTTGTATTTCGTAATTTTTAGTTTGTATTCAATGATTTTTTTAAATTTATTTTTATTGTTATGTGCTGAAAAAACAAATAAAATTATTTGTTTTTTTAGTATTATCTAAATCTGTATTGTATATCATATTTTTTTTAATTTCTAATGTTAAGTCTTTTTAAAAGTATTGCATATTTTATTTTTAAATTATAAAGTAAAATGTTTACTTGAATTGCATTTGCATTGTATAATTCCAATTGGAATTGTAAAATTTTTCATTATTACGTTTTGCACATCTTCGCTAGCCAAGGGTTTTCGGTCCACTGTGCTCCCCATAAACCCTTGCTCTTGGCTAGCGAAGATGTGTTTTGCAGTAAAACATGCAAGTCATATAGTAATATTTACATATACAGAGAGTGTGATTCCCTTAATATATCTTACGGGAACTTATAGTTAAATCATAGCTCTATAGAAACTTACATGACTGAAATCTACACGCCCCGTTTATCGATTTGTCCAAACCTACAATGACCTAAGAAAAAGCATGGACTGTACGATGATGTCAGACTCAAGAACGTTCCATTAGAACACAATTTTGCTTCTTCTTTATACAGCTAACATATTAATGTATATCAACAGTAATTTACTTACTTTTAACAATCAGTTTATTATTGTTTTAATAGAAATCGCAAATACAAACAATAAATAAATATGCTTTCGATGATGACTAGGGGGGGGGGGGGGGGGGGATGAAAGTAGCGATCATTGCAGAAAATTTATCTATATTTTTTTTTGCAAAGTCGCCGCCTTCGTATTTAGCATAAATCACCAAAGAAAGGATTTTATTGTTTAAATATTTACAATCCACATATTTTGTACATGTAAACTTTGTGGAAAGCTATTGCAGTTTAGAACCATAACACAGACAGGGTACACAAATGTTAAGTAACGAGTTAAATTCTATTATGATGTCACAGACGTTGAATGCTGTAAAATGCAACTCTACAAGCGGAAATCAAAGTTCATGTTCCCGTTTTGCACACATTTGAAAATTATGTATCGAAAAAATGTGTGCAAAACGGGAATTTGACCAGGTGAGATAATTGCTTAATTGCTATAGTCTATATCACAGTTCCTGTAAGGGCAATTGACAATGAAATAAATAAAACATATCTACTCGCAATTGATATTTACATTTATTTTATGTTACAATATAACTTGCATAGAAGCACATTTACATAATAATTGACATCCATGTTCTGGAATTTAATTTTAAACATCGATTTTGTCATCAACAATTTCATGAATTTCTTTAAACAAAAAAGATTATTGCAAAAATGTTGTGTATGTAGTGCTTTTGTTTATCTTCCTGCCTTTAGGAAGTACACTTACACGCTACAAGTTTGAAGAGAAAATATCATATATTAGTATTTATTCATTGCTTTTGCTTACATAAATGGAGGAAATGTGTCTAGTGAAAACGCTGCTAATTATTTTTCATTTATGCTGTGGCTTGAATAATCGAAGAGAATACTATTAGACAAATTAATGTATGACGATATGATGATAAATAGGCAATTTTATATGCTTCAAAAACTGAAAATATTTTTTCACAAAACCTATCAAATGTAGAACTAATTCATACATTTTCAACCTTCTTCAGTTTGAGGTATATCGAATCAATATTTAAATTATTATTTTTGTCGGAATTTATTGAGCTACTGATTTGAAAATTGACCCGCAATATACTAAAGCGGTGATGTCGATCATAAGATCTACTGTCAAGGCTGCTACTTCGAAGATTGAAATATTTTATGATAAAGGTCTGTTTCTTTTCATAATAATCTTTCTGTTGATACCAAACAACCAATTATAAACACGCGATTTACATATTTTGCATCTACAATGTAAGTTGTAAAAAGAGACACGGACTACCCCATATGACTGGCCGTGTAGTTTTCCACTTTATCATATAATTATCCACTGAATCAGCTTCCAATTGGCCCGGGACCAGCAATTTTTCCTCAATTCATCGAGTTTTATATTTAAAGTAAATGGGCAAAAATGTAAAAATCAAATCATCTAATCCTTATTTTTTTTATCAGTGAGCGGAAATTTAAGACTAAAAATATTAATTTGATCTTTATTTTATCAAATGAAAAAAATTGTGATAGTTATTAGTCTAAAACACAACAAAATATCTATATTCTTCTTGTTTAATGGTGCTGATGAATGAATGATAAAACACAAGTAAAAATCCAGGTAAAATCTTTGACTGAAAGCAGGCTATAATTGCTATAACAACGCAATTCACACCTATTGTTCTATACCCAATTATCAAATGTGTGCAAAACGGGAACACACCGGCTGTAACAGTGGCTCTTCCATTAACTAGCCCTTAAGGTAAAATCAAGAAAATAAACATATATATATATTTACAGACAAGGCAAAAAATAAAAAAAGTGTTAATATAAGAATTAAATCATTATTATTTTTAAAGATAGATTGTCTCATAACTGCAGCAGTGTATATAATGCTGTAGAAAATATAAAAAAAAATAATAATTAGGCCGTTGTCGAAGTCCAGAAAACCAAAAAATTATCTTTATTTAGACAACTTAGACGTACGTCTTACAATACAAGGAAATAACTCTTATCGTAATCGTTATCAACCTGCTGTCAGGTGACTCCAACACATGGCATGCAAACTCAGCCATATTTTGAGATACGTCTAGTTGACAAATTTGATGTCTGATTTTGAAAAACGACGTAGATTAATTTCTTACAAACCAGGTATGTATACCTTATTACATGGAGACTTCTTAAATGTACAGAAAATTAAGTTACCCTTTTAAAAAATAGTGTGTTCCAATTATTATAATCGTGTTGCTTTCGTTTCAAAGTTTCACAGATTCATGTTTTCAGCGGATCTGATATAATAACAAATTGAGAATAGTTATTGTAAAAACCTTTGATAAAAACGATGCAGCATCATAAACTTGTCATGTGTTTAAACGGGGGTAGGAAAGGACTGCATGATCCAGATAAGGATTTACATAATTATCCTTTTAATTAATATCTTTTTTTCCCATTTAAAAAAAAATTAATCTGTTTACAGTCTGGGTAATAAAATTGCTGGATTTTTATCGATTATTCTTTTACCGTTGTTATTTATTTTAAAAATCACAGTTGCGAGGATTTTAGTGTTTTTTTCTACATCACTGATAAAATTAATTTATTTGCCAGAGAAAAATCATGGAAGAGTTGAAATTGTTTTCTAATAATATAAACATCTTTCGAAAAGAATTATTTGTCTAACAATTTACTTATAGAACAACTATGGATCCTAATCCTAGTGCCCAGGATTTACACCGATGTGACCTGTGTGAGACCGCCATAGTACACAGCTACTGTGACTTTTGTCATGTCAACCTCTGCAAGCTCTGTGTAGTAGATCACATCTCAGATGGATATGACAAACATAAACTTGTCCCTTTCAAGGAACGGAGATCAACCTTGACTTATCCGAAATGTGGAACACATCCACAGAAAAGCTCTGAATTTCAGTGCAAGAGTTGCAACAACATTTTAATCTGTTCTTCTTGTATAACATCTGAACAACATAGAGGACACATATTTTTAGAAATTTCAGAAGAATACAAGACAATGAAAAAAGTTATTGAAAAAGAGACCGAGGAGTTAGAAAATCGTATTTCTCCAAAATATGAAGAAATCGCTCACGACTTGATAAATCAGCTTACCAACCTGGATGGAGAATATGAAGAGCTTACAACAGAAATATGTAAACAAGGAGAGCAATTGCACCAACAAATTGACATCATCATCAACAAAATGAAAACTGAAATCAGTGAAATAAAAATAAATCATAGATACATTTTACAGAAACAATTGGATAAAATCGAACAAATACAATCAGCCATTAAACAAACTCTCCTGAACATGAATGAAATCTTGAAATCCACTGAAGTATCTCCGATTATTGAATACAGCTCTAAAGTAAGAGAATTCAACAAGCTCCCTCTCAAGTTAAAAGCGTCGAAGCCAGCATTCATTCCAAAACCAATAAACCAAGAAGTACTGTATGATTTGTTCGGACAGATCATCCCATTATCCACAAACACAGAAGAAAATGTTTTGAAATTAAGCTTACCAAAACCGTCAGTCGGTGAACTTTTGGATGAACCAGAGCTTGTTGCCACAATAGAGACTGGACATGAAAAACTACACAAAATAATTACTTGTCTTAATGGAGAAAAACTCTTGACTAGTGGAGAGAGTGGGGATATCAAATGCTACAATAATCAAGGCTTACTAATCAATGCAATTAAGACTCATTCATGGTATATCCCTACTGACATAGCTGTAGACGTTTATGGTGATATATTGTATACGACTGATAGTTCACGAATCTTCGTAACTACGGTCAAGACTGCACAAATAAAAGGGCCAATTTTTTTTGAGCTAGGATCTCAGCCTATTAATATGTGTGTCACCTCTACTGGTGATCTTCTGGTTTTTAAGTACATTACATTTCTGTACATGACTAACCAGTGCCAACTTGGCCGTTACTCGGGATCAAATCTGAAACAAAAAATTCAGTTTGACGACGATGGTAAACCTCTGTTCTCAAGGACAAGGGATATGAAGTACATCACTGAAAATAGAAACCATGACATCTGTGTAGCTGACTCTGGAGCTTATTCAGTAGTGGTGCTTAATCAGGACGGGAAACTCAGATGGAGATACACTGGTTACACTGGTATTCCCTCAATTAACAAAATCAAATCATTCAAACCATTTGGTATAACAACAGACAGTCAGAGTCGTATCCTGACAGCAGACAGTGACAACCATTGTATCCACATCCTGGATCAGAGTGGAAAGTTTCTCCGTTACATTGATAACTGTGATCTGAAGAATCCTTACAGTTTATGTGTGGGCACAGGACACATTCTGTTTGTTTCTGAGTGTAACCAAAGTCATGTGAAGAAAATTAGATATTTAAGATAAGACATTTTCTATGTACAGGTACATTGTAAATTGAAACACAAAATGAAGAGATAATGTACATTGTTCATCTACAGTTAAATTTATAATTACTAGTAATCTAATTGTGTTAGGCTCAAGGGAACTTTTTTGATCAAAATTTGGCCTGTTGTCTGTCGTCGTCGTAAACTTTTTGCAATTTTATCTTCTTCTCCAAACTACTTGACCGATTTCAACTTTGGTGCAAATCATTATCAGGGTGAAGGGGATTCAAGTTTGTTTAAATGAAGGGCCACATCCTCTTAAAATGGGAGATAGTTTTGAAATATTGAAAATGTGTTGGTATTTTTCAAAAATATTCTCCTCTCAAACCCATTGGGCAAAAAAGCTGAAACTTCTGTGGAAGCATCCTCAGGTAGTGTAGATTCAAGTTTGTTCAAATCATGACCCCGGGGGTAAGGTGGGGCCACAATTGGAGAGGTCGAATTTTTCATAGAATTATATAGAGTATAAATTGGTTACAGAAGCTGTTACTTTGTTGGAAGCATCCTTAGATAGTGTATATTAAAGTTTGTTCAAATCACCACCCCAGGGGATCGTTCGGGGAAAGAAACAGCCAAATCGTCTTCTTTGGGAATTTGAGTATGATGTTTGAGTCTGAAATCATCATGATTATTTCGAGCAGTTCGAGATTTTCATAGGTTATAAAAGGTTTCACCCGCGATCAATAAGCTGTTTAGAACAGGATTGTGTAGAATTCAGTCCTCCCAATTTCTTGAGCACTGTCTCTGTCCCATTTCTTACTGGAATGACATGTAGTGAATTTTCTCTCAGAAGAAACGATGGAAAAGATGTACGATTTGGACTGATTTACTAGTCAAAGTTCAGTCGAATGTATGGATCAATTTTCTTCACTACTTCCTAAAACGTACATGAAAGAATTCATGAAAGACTATTTTTAATAAATACACTGATAGTGAAGTACCAAGAATTACTGTATACAGGGTGATATTCGCCCCCGTTTTATTTTTGCCCTTTTCGCCTTCCTTGTCAGCGGGCGAATTTAAAACTGGGCGAATTCCAACGTCACAATTATCTCTCTTTAAACACAACGGGGCGAAACAGTTTGCAAGTGTAGAAGGGCGAAAATTACACAGGGCATAAATAACCCCGTATACAGTAGTAAGTTAGTACCATAACTATACACAGGTTATCAAGATGTTTGGTTAGCACCTCTATTACCTGTTTGTCATTATATAATCTCAAAGAATACTTGAGCAATAAATTGAGCAATATCTAATATTAGGATTCAATTTAAAACATGAATGTCAAAAAACAATAGAAATCTTAAATTGTTGTTGGATTTGGATAACGTAGAATAGAATAGCAATGTTGACGGTACGTATTTGCCAAAGATAACCTTTAAAATCTATCTCTCCACAGTGTGATCTCGTTAAATTGCAATAATGGTCAAAGGTTCTTTGTGAAATCATATTTTCATGCAATATTGGTTTGTTAAAAGAAAATGGAACAATAAACATTTTGGCATTTTGTGAATACGGCTTTTCTTCATGAATATTTTGATATTTCTCTTTTTTCCAAGATAAATCAAACATTAGATTTCATCATCTTTTGATAAAATTGCACCAATACTCTATGATAAGGCCCTTGGGGTTTTATTGGATTTGACCACGCCCCGACTAAAATTATCACCCCGTAATACTGAAAAAATGATTCCTTATATGGATACAAGGTAGAATGATTTTTGATTACTTTAATCTTAGTAGACTCCATTACAATGAAGATTATTCCAACAAAGAATTTTTCACTTGCATCTAATCATTTAATACGAAAGTGGTCCGTCACACTTGCGCCTCGTTTTCAGTGTTAGTTGGTTGGAATATTCTAACGATCCGAATAAAACTTTGGCTCCATTTATTCATTTCAATGAAATTTCCACTGTGGTCAATGGGAGAGCTCATGGCCACATATATTTGAAACTTATCAAGTGGGACAGTGTTAATCCCAAATCACCACAGCTGGGTTGAGTCTAACACTTTTTTACTGGCAACATTTCCTTACCACTGCAATAACTTCTAAACAGTGAATATCTTTAATTTCAGTCTACGAATGGAGATCAAACTGTTTCGAATTCTCAACAAAGAGAACAAGTTGTAAAATTTCTAAAGAAAAAATCCTGAGAGAAATTGCCCTTATTTATTTTTTAAATTATTCTCATAAATCCATTTTCGAATAAAATTAGAATAAGTAAATTATTCTTGGGAATAGAATTTAAAAAAAGCTTTGAAATGGGCCTCCAATGGGCCCAAAAATCTTGAAGATTTTTTGGGTGTTTTTTGTTAAAAATTTTTAAGCACACAGGATGAAGATATACATGTATTAAGTAAATGAAAATAAATTTTTCAAATATATATTGTCTTTATTCATCAATCAAACAATTGTTATCATAATTGTGTGTATACAACAGTATTCATGTGTGTGACATGTTATGTAACTTATAAATTCCATCTTTAGGTGGCTCATTACAGCTCAAAAAAAATTCTCAAATTAGCAGAAAATTACTTTATTATGATAGATAGCATAAGAAGAATATAATGGGTAAGTGAAATTGGCAAAGAAGTATATGCAAATTTGGATAGAAAAAAATTATTCTTAAAAACTTAATTCAGTAAGTATGAATAAAAACCCCAGGCTGATTTGAGCTCATGATCTTGTGGTTCACAAGCCTGACACTTTACCCACTGAGCTATGATGATATTCGACCAAATCCAGTGATAAAATTATTTTAAAAAAAAATACTAGTATTTAAATTGCCATCTTCTGATGTAGCCTCTTAAAAAGTATAAATCTAGATGTAGTGAGGTACTTTAAATGCACATTTACTATGGATTCAATATGTATAGAATGATCTGATACTTATACGATATCATAGCAAGAGATCACAACAATATCACAGAAAATCCAATCAAAAAGTCTGAATACATGTAACATATGTTGTAAAACATAACACTAAAAAAAAATATGAATAAGCTGATAAGCATAATATTTATCAATACATGTAGTATCATGCGTGCATGCATTCCCATAGCTTTGCATAAATAAAGCAGTGGGTTGAGGTTATCAGTACATGTACTATCTACTAAAACAATCAAATTTTATCATCACAAATATGTGTATATATTTGCAAAAAAATCACTCACAATTTCAAAATTATCAAAATACAGTACAGCTCACGAGTATCCCGACAAAAACACCGACCACCGTGTTTGAAAGTCCACGCTGAGCGTGGAAGTGTCGGTACCTTTGATCTATTGTTCTCTGTTACGGCCACAGAACGAGAAAAAACACGGTGCGACACGGTGCACCGCGATGCAACATGGACAGTAACACGGTGTAACACGCGGTATTTACCTGTGAAAAAAGGAGGATTTAGGAATAAAACTTATAAAGAATAAGATATTTATTGATGTACGTAAGATCAAAGAAAAAGACAAAGAAATAGAAATAAATAAAATTTTTATGCACGCAATTTTCAGACGTATGCGATTGACACGGTTGATTTTTGTTAATATTAAAAATCGATATCGCCCACATAAAGGTTTGATCAATTAAAACATTAACACTTTCTTTTCCTTTTTAAAATTCAAATAAACGGTTCCATAAATTTTTGTTTCAGTCCGTTTTTAAACGTAGTAGTAATCATAGTTACTGTAGTTTGGCAGTTTTAATAGTGCATAGAACCATAACTGTGATCTTTTCTCACTTATACTCTATTCAACGATAACAAATCTAACGGGTTGTTGAAAACAAATGTACTTTCTCTAAATAATATAATTATACAGCTTTATATCTAATATATTTTCAATTTTTTTTTCTTTTATACATATGTGTGATGTACTTGTCCATGTAGTACCGCACGGTACATATTCATAGCCCTAAGAATCCGTGGATCGGTACTTGATAATTTTTTATTTCATCTTTATAGCAACTTGAGTTTAGAAATTATTTGTGTTCCAAGAAACTACTCAGTATTGCAATAAATACTGTTTGATTGTTTAATGATCGTCATATAAGAGAGAGAGAGAGAGAGAGAGAGAGAGAGAGAGAGAGAATACCAGTATGAGTTTAATTCAAGTACATTTTACTTGTAATTTAGTGTAATAAGTTAGATTTATAGTTTCCATTATATTGAACCCTTTTCCCTAAAATTGCGATAGAATATATGCAGTCAGGGTCCACGTGCTATCCCTGTCAATCAAATCAGCCCACGTGCTCCTTCCATGATATGGGAAAAATGTCGTTCTATTGTTTTTTTAAGTCCGCAAAATAGAAAAATGTTAAACAATGAAGTATTCAGTGTTTAAAATGTTTAGTTTCTTCATTCTTATACTGCATGCATGAGGGTTGGAATATTATGTTGTAAAATAAATATCTCTCTCTCTCTCTCTCTCTCTCTCTCTCTCTCTCTCTCTCTCTCTCTCTCTCTCTCTCTCTCTCTCTCTCTCTCTCTCTCACCCTCTCTCTGTACTTCTGTGCAATCATTTTAGAATTATAAGAGTTCTATTTGTATGAATTTAATTCATTTATTTTAGATCCATGGTTTTAATAACGTTTCAACACAATGACAAAAAGTTTGTAAAGTTCACAAAGTAATAAGATTTTTTCGTTAAAATTTCGACGCTATTTCACATCAATAAAGTTGCGTTTATTCTTAATGCTTGCAAAAAGTTACCGGTATTTATTTATCCCATTCATCTTTTTAATGAATCAGGTTTTTTTTGTACATACATGTATGTGTACCCGGTAAATAATTTCTTATCGCAAGTTAATACTGTGAAATTCCCGCATTTATAGAGTTGCTAAATTGTTCCCCGGATCCACGCGCCGATAGTCTTACGTGTAGTTGTTTGTGTACATATCTACAGACAATTTTTTTGTTTGTTAGAGATTAGGAAAAACCATTGAACTAACAAAGTAGAAGTAAGATATATTCAGACCATACACACGACGGGTTGTGATGAGTTACAAAACAGGTGTTCGCGGAAAGGTGTGAATAACGGCATCTCAAGTACACCTGTTCAGACGTCTAAATATACACAGTTAGTTGTAAATTCCAATGACACCTAACAAGACAGACAATAACACCTGTTGTGTATAGAACCCAAGATGAAAGACAATGCTGTGTATCTGATCAGCTTCCGTACATCGCACGAGTGATTTTTTCATGTGAAATCACGAGGCCATTACGAGCTATACGGAAATAAAGTTGAAAGTTATTTTATGAAATTCGGGTATATTTTTTAATACATGTACAATGCTTGAATATAATTTAACAAGAGTTTGTACATGCATTTATCTATAATCTATAATATAAAAGTGATTTTTTTGTTTAATTATTGCTACATAAATAGCTGAAGTCCAAATTATTCGAGTCACCGGTAATATGGGGTAGTTATTTACTACAGCACATCAACAGCACATGTTTTTAGAAAAACATGATCTGAAATGTTTTCATTTTTCATTTTTAATTGGTTTAAAGTAAGGCTGTAAATTAATTAATAAATCTGAAAATGTTTACAGATAACAGAAATAATACGTTTAAGCTCCCGACATTTTAATAGGATCGTCAGTTACAACATCACGTGTGTTTAGAAAAAAAACAAGATGAATTAAATTGATTTGAATTTTGATTATATATTAATTGATTATTAAATATTTTTGGTGAATTTATTTCAATTTATTTAAGAACAAATAAATTAAAAGGTACCCATTTACGTCGAGTTTTCAGATCACAAAAAATTAATTTCACGTTGACAGCCTCGACAATTTTATGGGTCCGTGCAACCTAAGTCGACATTCTTTTTTTTTTTAAATATGAAAAGGATACATATTTTTCAACCCTTGTTTAGCCATAATTTCTTTATTTCTAAACATACGCTATTTCTATCAACGTCTCAGGTAACGATATCCACGGAGTAACACAGTGGCCACGGAGTTACACAGGCGGCCACGGTGCGACACGGTGCTTTTTCTTGAATTTTCCAATACACATACACGGTGTCACACCGTGTGCACGGTGCGACACAGAGCGTTTTCCACCGTGTTTTTTACACAGTGGGTGTCGGGATACTCGTGAGCTGTACTGTAAGACAGTGTTATTATAAAATTATATAATATACATGTACATCACTGTATAATCAGCTGTTTGTATTCAAGAGATTCTCAATTTTTTTTAATATCCAATGTTTGATCACCAGTCAAACTATTACAGCCAAGTATGCATATTCATTGCTTGCTATCATCTTGTGCCCAATTTGCCACAGCATTTGACGCTAAGCTCTAGATATTAAGTTTGAGGTCTTTGGCCAACATGGTGGCTGTGGTGTTGTGCATCTCTCCCCTGTGTTTCTTAAAGTTTTCAATGGCTGTTGGTCTGGCATCTTCCCAGCCATACAGATCTCTGTAACGAGACAGAGATTAAGGTATATATATGTAGCATTGGTAGGATTTTAACAAGAGCTTGGACTTTGGGTAGTTGTGTCAAACGGCAATGTGACATAGGCCTGTCTAATTCATTGTTGGCCATATAGCCATGGCTCCTTGAAATCAAAAAGATTTGTCTAGATTTTCAGTCGAGACTGTGCAATCTTTGTATATTTTGCTTGAAACCAGCATCATGTTTTGATGCTAGAAATAGATATCATGGTAGTTACGTCCTACTGAAAGTCCAGGCCTTGTTAGAATGGTTCTAAATGAACATGGTTCATTTAGTCCTTATTTAATACACTATAAAATGCATATGAGTAGATCAAAATATAATTCTGTACAATGTACTGGCATACCATTGTGACCTTTATGACTTGAGGATAGAGTCTGCTGCTTTTTTTGTTTTTATTTTATTACACATACTTTTACTAAATGCATGTGTCAATTGACACAGTGGTCCATCTTCTTTTATTGAATGTTTTTTTATCCATCTCTGTTCCCCAAATACATTTATCAGTTGTCAAAATGCTTTTGCTTAGCATGATGACTCATTTGTTAAAAATGTGGAACACAAAAAAAAGAACTGGTAAAACTTTAATCTCACATGTCAGCTTGCCTCCCATTCCAAGAACTTACCCATTGGAAACTTCACAACAAAACACAGGTGGGAAAATATTTCTGCGAAGAACTTTTAACTGACTTACGTAATTATCTTTTACAAAGAGCCTCTAATTGCACTTACCTGTACAGTGGTCGGACAAATTTCATCCTCCCCTGCTCGTTGACGAAGTCTAGGACTCTAGGAATGGCCTCTTTCCATTGAGCCTTAATACACAGCCTCAACCATCTGTATAATATATCATAAAGTGTAGTCAAGGCTTACAGTTTATAGAACATATTATCAAGAATTAATTTTCCTGATGAAAGAAAACATCCAATTTATTCAACGGAGTTGAACGTTAATATTTTTACACAAATATAACATACATCAAGCATTGTTGTTTTCTATGATAACATTCAGCCAAATTCCTTGAAATTTATGATGTGTACCAATAATTTCAAAATATTGCAAGACTTATTGTACATTTCTAAGGTTTCCCATCATTAGATACTCCAAAATAAAAATCATACCTGAATCTGACTTCTGAGTTCTTCACATCATTCAATTTATACAGCTCGTTCATCTTCTGAACTTTGATGAGGGACAATAGGGGCTGCCAAAAAAAATCTGACATTAAAAATGTTGCAAATAAAAGCAGATGAAACAAGAAAAACTCAAATCTTACTTGCATCAATGACTAAAAACGATAGCTGAAAAAACATCAACAAACATGCTTCTAAATAGTTAACTCTTCACTTAAAATTTTAAGGGGCCTGGATTGTCATGGCCATAAGAGACTATATGAATTTCCTTTAAAAGAAGAGCTTTGAATAAAGATTTGTAGGAAAATATTCAATATGAATGATAGCTTGTGGCTGAAGATATCATGATAACAATTGTAACTAAAGGTAGATCTGAAAGTTAATTTATTGCACATCCAGACTCCTTAATTCATGTCTCTGAATGAAAAAAAAAATTTCAAATGACCTTGATCATGACCCAATTGCATTACCTTCACTAACACCTCTTTATGAACATTCTTTAACTTATATCTCATCTGAACAAAGAACATTTCAAGACTTTGATTAAAGTGCATGATGTCTCTATTAACATTCTTACCTGTTCCACAAGGAGAGCCAGGAATTCCACGACCTGTACAGAGGTCAATGAGGTCAGGTCACTGGGGGCAAACTGGTCAAGGTCATTGTCCCCAGAGGTCGACCATCTCTGACAAAGTTGTTTACAGGGTACTGCTAAACTGTCATCATATCTGAACAAAATGATCAAACCGAAATTATGGGAGTTATGATGTGTAAAATAAATTTGTCAGTAAAAATGTCCTGAATTTACATAGTTTAAAATTTAATGATTCCTCATGCAAATATTTCTAAAGTTTACATATATGCACTTGTAAACACAAGAAATTTAAATTTATTTTCACAATTGAGCAGATGGGTGCCAACACCAAACAACTTGATTTTGCAGATTTGTTTTATTCATGGCCTGCCATAATAATTGTTTAAAATGCCAGTACTATAAGTGCACAACTGCCATCCAGGAAACCACATTTTGTGTTATAAATTCATGTCCAATACTTAGAGTATTGTATTCATTATCGTAAATGCTACCCCTGCATTGGTCCATGGCAGAAAAAAACAACACTGAACAAGCAATGCCGTGGAGATTGCTTCATGAAATACTCACTTTGGTATCACTGGGGGCATGCCCTCACTGTAGAACCACTTGTCCCACTCCACACCATCTAGAACCTCCCTCTAAATGTGAATATAACAATAGTCTTCATAAACAATTCATCGCGCAAAGATGTGAACCTTTTCCTAAGCTAATATGCTCATGATACACTTCAAAGTTTCTAAACCATTGCATACATAATATCATATATAATATATAATATTCTATTCATATAATATTCTCCAACTCCATATAATGACTTAATTCACTGTACAGATGTATATTGAGCTTTGGTGAATATTCCATATACTGTAAGTCGTTTTAATTCCACGGTGTAAAAATTTCACAATTTCTATTAAAGTACCAATCACGATGGTTTTAATTTCACGCTGCTTAAAAATCAATTGATCGAGAATATAAGCATTAAAACATTTTTGAAATCTTATGATAGCATTCACGATGGGTTAAATATCGCGAAAAAATATTAAATCACGAACATAGTGAAATTAAAACCATCGTGATTATTTGCCAATCTACAGTAACATCACTGTATTCAGGGATATTTTTGCTCTGTGTTATTTCCTTCTTCTAAACATGCAAACGGTTTCACCATGTCTTAAATTTGCCCAGACAAGATTGTGTACTAAAGAGATAACTTGGAACATTGGAATTCGCCAAGTTTTAAATTCACCCCCCGACGAGGGCAAAAGGGGTGAAAGGGGGTGAAAATAGAACAAGGGCGAATATTTCGCTGTGTACAGTAATGACTTCACTGTACAGATGTATTTTGATCTTCGGTGGACATTCCATAAAACATTATGCTTAAAAATATATATATATATTATTAAATCAATAAACTCCAACACATTAATGTACATGTACATACTTTGTCTTGGAAGTAGGAGTAGAGGAACTCTTTCCACTGGTCCGAGTCAATAGACTGCTGTTTGAACCTCTCTATGTACGCTCGCAGGAATTTCTCAAAAACCTCTGTAATGTTATAATATACAGTTTAAAAAAAAAAAAAGTGTTTGCATTTGTGGTAAACAGATGCTATCACACCTCTATTGAAAGGTATGAACCAAATAATGTGTGTGTATACTGCCCTAGTTTACAGTCATTTGTACATCTACAAGAAATATGTAGACTCTGAACTTTGGAAACTATTCATATGCAGTGCTGAATTCGAAGTTCAAAGTCACCAAAAGACCTGGATATCTGCATAAAATTCATGTCACAAATTTTACGTGAAAGTCAGATATATTGCAGATAAAGTTCAGATGACAGATTTCACAAACACTGCATCCTAGCCCGATACAACTAAATGGAAATCTTCTGTAAGAATGTCAAAGTGAAATTTACATGAAACTATTTTATACAAAATTCATGTAAACTTGTTACGGTATGTGAACATTTTTGTGAGCTTGCTGTGAAAAACACTGCATCCTCACCTGGACCCCCAAGCAGAGTCTCCAGATAAAATAACAGAGTGAAGCCCTTCTCATACGGAACAATGGAGAACGCATCATCTGGATCCACTCCTTTGAGGTCAGGGATCAGCCGAGTGTACGGACCATTCTTCAACACTACTTCCTGAATATTAAGTGAAAGAATCATGCAATTTTATCAAATTAGATGTAAAAACGAACACAATTTATCAAATTTAATTAAAAGATGTGTAGCAAGTAGTACTTTAAAGGTACTTATATGAGATGTAATGTGTACTGGTGTTCACAGTATTCATATGGATGCAATGTAAATACCAGTTTAATGAATAAATGTATGTTTTGCATAACTCTGTATGTTCACAAGACTATCATAGTTTCATCTCAACGAATATTAAGAACATTCACTGATCACTTTCTTTGGTAATACATGTTTATCTATATGGTGCCAATATTTATAATCAAGGCTGGACATATCAATATGAAAAAAAATCAACTTTAAATATTCATTCAGGAGATATGAATGATGGGCAGGGGGATTGAAAACCAACAGAGTATAATCATTAACTTCTACTTCATAAAATTCCCTGGATCTTCCACTTATACATAAGCATGCACATGTATAAAAATGAATGATCCTATCAGTACTGTAGGGTTATCAAGTCAAATCAGTTTTACAGACAGCAAAACTTTTCTAACAGCATACAGCCAAAATTTAATAAATCTTGGTTTAATTAAAGAACAGGCTTCAGTGTATTACAATTTCTTCCTTCAGTTCTTTAAACCCCGCCAAAGCTCGAAACTGCCGAAGAACCTCACTGTCATGCAAAGCTTTTGTGATCTTTCTCTCCACAAACATGGTGTGACCTTCATTTAACCTGAAAAGGTCAAAGGTTGGGAGTCATGGTCATTGGTATTCATTGAACTGGTTTGTGGAGAGAGAGAGAGAGGGAGACAACAGAGAGGTTGGATTTACATGTATTTAGTGAATAAACCTCTTTCATTTGTTTTTGAAAAATATATACCGATAATCCATTTGGCAAGTTTGATCTCTCAGCTGAATTTTTTACTTTCAACATTTCACTGAATAATGGTGAATGTTTTCCTTGTCAGTTTCACCCCGCCTTAATTTTTGCTACCACAAGATTTTCCATCCACACATCATTTTTAAAAAATTTATTAATTTGCATGGGTATTTTTAGAAAGCCTATCTCTCAAGGTCTAAGCCCCTTTGACTATTTACGATTGTTTCCCTGAGGTCTTTGGCTCTCCCTGCGGCCATGAATTGAGACAGAGCATCACTGTTGTGTAGTCTCCCTGTGATCTTTCTCTCCACAAACACAGTATGACCTTCATTTAACCTGTAAAGGTCAAAAGGTGGCATTTTCAATAATATAGACCAACGAAGGCACTTTACTACACTAAAGCTATAAATGAAGAGATTTGCTCCAAAGCTTGCTACATGTGTGTACCGGTAAGTGGAAACTCATTAGCATAACACAATTATACATAAAATATTGAAGAAGGAAGAAGTGTCCATTGATTAAATTAAAGACTTTTTTGGTGGCTGTATTTTTTCACCATAGTACTTATATATAAAAATATATAATACTGATGGACCTGCAATAGTTCATTACCAGAAGTGTTCCCAGTTTTTGTTGGTGACAAGGTTCCCTGTCCAGCTATGGGAAATCTCATGAGCCACCACATCAGCTAACGATTTGTCCCCAGCCTGTTAAATTAGTTGACATTTAAGGCTTTTCAAAATAAAAACAACCGCATTTGATCTAACATCCATTTTTGTAGCATTTAAAGGTTGAAATGCTCATTGACAATGGAACAGCAAAATAAGTAAAATGTTTGAAAACATTTACAAGGTCAGATAGGTGCGTGTGTACTTACCAGGAGAGTTGGGGTCACAAAGGTCAAACATGGGTTCTCCATCCCACCATAGGGAAAGGAGGGCGGCAGTACAAGTAGGTCGTACTGACCCCAGATGTATGGCCCCATTAGGGCCTCGGCCGTCTGAAGCATCTTCTCTGTCTATATAAAAAAAAATGGTTTTATGTTTACAGGAGGAAAGTTAATAAAGTTATACTTTATTCCATGTAATGATTAATATTTAAAACGACCTTGCACTATCAATTTTCCAAAAATGCTTAATTATTAATAATTTTGTAGAATCACGTTCACCAAAACAAACAGGCATAGAACTCTGTAAATGACTCTGAATTTTAAACTCAGCAGCATGATAAGTGCATCATATATGTATGTAAGTGTACTTGTACAAAATTATAAAGCATTGATTATTTTTTTTTTCACCTCAGAAAACTCAAAAGCTGCTGCTTCTATCATTTCCCTCTCAGTCCAAACTTTCGATCGTGGCCCAATTGTCCTGATGATTTAAAATAAAAATTCCTGTTAATTTTTTCATTTACAGTTTTTAATTACAGTTATAAATCAATAAATTTTTTATCTTTCATTATGTAGAAATGTATTCTTTTTTTTATTTTTCAAATCCAAGGTTTAATTTCAAAATGGAAGGATTGCATAAATAACTCCAGATTGTAAAGACAGAGTTATTCCCCTTAAAATGTGTTCAATTTCTTGATGAATTCCAAGTAAATATAATCAACCTGACAGTCTTGCAAAATTCTATATCAATTGGTCTAAATATTTATCCACCAAACAAGAACTATAGACAGACATGAAAAAGGAAAATATCAATTTTCCAATTTTCCCCATCTTAAGAAAGAGACATGTAAAATCATTTTGGAAACAACTGGTTTTTTTTTTCACTGAGATAAATCATATGTTACCGAGACTCTAAATCCCCTCCTACAATAGCAATCAGGTAAGTGGGGATGGGAACTTTCTGCAGGAACTGGTGAACCAGTTTACTGCTGTCGGATGGGTGGGGCTCTGGTTCTGACCTTACTGCACTCATCAGAATGGTGATGTCTCTCGGTGCAGTCACCTGTTCAAAGAACAATTTTTTTTTTTTTCAAAAGACCATTTTCTTTTTAAATAGGACACAATATAGCACAGTGATAGAAATAACTTTTTTTTACTGTTTGGCTTAATTTAGATAAAAATTTTATTGATAAATTAAGAATTTTCAGTTACATTTATTTCAAAGATTTAAAAATTCATAAAATGTTGAATTGCTACTGGTACATCTTAAACAAGAGGCCAATTGGCCTTAACGGTCACCTGAGTAGCATATATCCCATACACAAACTTGTCATGGAGTCTCATATATGCATCTAATTAATTAGGTTTCATACTGGAGTAGAAAAATTATAAATTTGTAATGACGACCACGTTTCAAAAAGAACTGTGAAACCTATAATTTTGGTGAAAAACTAAAAGATCTGGTCAACAAAATCATGAATTCAGTTTTCCTTTCAGGTGTGTGGGAGTAAAGAAAATAATTTTTTAACGTTATATGCATTAACATCTATACATCCATTTTGGCCCTGCCCTAGAGTCAAAACCCATCCTTGAGGGGACATGAAAATTAAAATTTCAGTAGAGGACTTCCTGGTAAACATAATTATTAGTCAGTTTTTTTATACAGATGTGTGAGAATAGAGAAGAAAATGTTTAAACATTATATGCATTAACACTATATTGCCATATTGCGCCCCCACCCCCCCTTCATGTTTTGAACCCCTGACTCAGGGGCCATGAATTTCACAATTTAGGTCAAGGAGATTGTGGATATCATAACCATGTATTCATTTTTTTGCCCACATGTGTGGGAGTAGAGAAGATTTTTTAAGATTTAAAACATTTTTACAATATGGCCATATTGGCCCAACCCTAGAGCCTGAACACCTAACAAAGGGGTCATGAATTTCACAATTTTAGTAGAGGCCCTCATGGACATCATAACCATGTATTCAGTTTTTTGCTCACATGTGTGGGAGTAGAGAAGAAGATTTTTTAAGATTTAAATTTTTTTTACTATATGGCCATATTGGCCCCACCCTAGAGCCTGAACCCCTGACCCAGGGGTCATGAATTTCACAATTTTGGTAGAGGACCTCATGGACATCATAACAATGCATTTAATTTTTAACAAATATATATGGGAGTAGAGAAGAAGATTTTCTAAGATTTAATACATTTTGTACTATTTGGCCATATTGGCCTCACACTAGAGCCTGAACCCCTGACCCAGGGGTCATGAATTTAACAATTTTGGTAGAGGGCTTCATGGACATCATAATCATGCATTTAGTTTTTAACAAATATATATGGGGGTAGAGAAGAAGATTTTCTAAGATTTAATACATTTTTACTATTTGGCCATATTGGCCCAACCCTAGAGCCTGAACCCCTGACCAAGGGGTCATGAACTTCACAATTTAGGTTGAGGGCTTCATGGACATCATTATCATGCATTTAGTTGTTGACAAATATATATGATAATAGAGAAGAAGATTTTATAAGATTTAATACATTTTTACTATATGGCCATATTGGCCCAACCCTAGAGCCTGAACCCCTGACCCAGGGGTCATGAATTTCACAATTTAGGTTGAGGGCTTCATGGACATCATAATCATGCATTTAGTTTTTGACAAATGTATATGGTAGTAGAGAAGAAGATTTTCTAAGATTTAATACATTTTTACTATATGGCCACATTGGCCCCACCCTAGAGCCAGAACCCCGGACCCAGGGGCCATAAATTTCACAATTTTGGTAGAGGGCTTCATGGACAACATAACCATGCATTTAGTTTTTTCCTCACATGCGTAGGAGTAGAGAAGAAGATTTTTGAAAATTTGGCTTTTTTTGCATATTTGGCCCCGCTCGTGGCACCTCAGGGGTGGTAGAGCCATGAATTTCACAATTTAGATTCTTCTTACCATAGAGATGCTTTACACCAAAAACGGTAACGATTGGCCTGGTAGTTTTCAAGAAGAAGTCAAAAATGTAAAATTGTTAACGCACGACGCACAGACGCACGACGCACAACGACGGACGAAGACCAATTGCAATAGGTCACCTGAGTGACTCAGGTGACCTAATAATATAAACTGATTTTTAAATAAGTTATGTACATGTTTGTTAGATTAGATTCTGAGTTATCTACCTTGGCAGTGTAAGGGACCTTAATGCCTGGAGTATCCTGGCAGGGCACCATACTTCTGGCATGGATAGCCTGCAATAGTAAAACTCTCATCATATACAGTAACATAAGGCATTATATGAGAAATTAAGATAAGAACCATTGTAATAAAATCTCTACAAATTATGTATTGAAGACTCTCGTGTGATTCACATAAAAATAAACAATACATATATATTAAAATAAAAGCAAGCAAAACTTGAAAGCAAAATTTATCATTATGATCAAGGAACTGATCAGGAACTTCATGCAGTTCCATTAAAATATTCCTAAGACTTGATAGGATCTCTTCTACTTTTCTTCTCAACAAAAGATTTTTCACGATGCGTTGCGTTTCATGTTTATCCCAATATATTATGAAATACAATAAACTTATGCTTCATAAAAAGCAGTTTAACTCTTCAAAATAAATATTTCAAAAAAAAGCACCAACCTGACACTGACTAAACAGGTATGGGTGCCTCTTTCCTGCTGTCTGTTCGGGCCTCAGCCATTGGAGAGCAGAGCATTGAGGGGACGTCTCATAATGCACTCGAATCTTGTTGCTGAAATATGTCATATACTGTTATAAATATAGTCCAAATAAAAAGGAGGAAAAAAAAGTAGCATCATTAAATCCAAGTACAATTGCATATTGACATTTCTTTGATCTGTTAAATATTAAAGAAGAAATTTATACATACATAGCTGTGTATATATATATATATATATATCAGTTGATCAGAGAATCAAACTACATGCAGGTATTAACTATTAAACACTAAGTATTAAATGGTCCAAAACCATAGTTATACTGTTAAGTACCGTTAACAGACAAAAATAGCCTACGTACAAAAATTTTATATAAATTTTATTGAGAAGATAATTTTGTTGTACTATATTGTAAACTATTCCCTCTTGAAAGATATTGTTGAACATTAAATCAAATATGCAAATAGGCAAACAGTTATAGAAAATTTACGTCACTCAGTATCTTTATAGTTCCCTCCAGGTTCTATAACTAAATTGAATCTTAAATCAGCTTTTGACCACAGAAATGTTTCCAGTCCCTTTAGGGGTAATTTGTTATACAACCTTTTTGACGAAGAGACAGGAAGCTGCACTTCCAGCTTGGATCCAAAACTGTCTGTCTTTTCTCCTAAGGTAAACTTCAGTTCCTGACAGTTATCAGCATCTGTGATTTTATTAATGGTGATATCTCTTGTGTCTAAGACCTATTGAAATATTCAAACCTGGCATCTGAATTTAAAATTGTATTTATAGCCAAGTATAACAGTATTGTAAAATTATGACCCTAGACATTCAGTTTGAAAGAATGACAATTGAAAGGGAAGGCTTGAAATTAGATTTAACTAACTAAAATTGTTTATTTAACAAAATAATGAGAGAGAGAGAGAGAGAGAGAGAGAGAGAGAGAGAGAGAGAGAGAGAGAGAGAGAGAGAGAGATTTTACCAAGTTCTGGACTCCATCTTTCATTCTCTCCACTGCTAAGTCAACATAGCCACATAGCTTCCTTGAGTCAAAATCCACCTCCAGATTCAAATCCAGATTGATCACTTTACATTCATCAGGTCTGGCAAATGAACAGGGGTCATCTGGACTTAGAGCTGCCATATCAAAAAGCTTATATTCCTGTAAATCTGTAAATAATTGTATGATCTTTAAAAATAATTAATCAAGACTCAACAAGAAAAAAACAACAACATAAAATTTAGATAAAGATATATACATATAACTTTAAGATGCATATGAAATACTAAAATTCATATACAAAATGTTGCTATTTTTTTGTAAATGAAATTAAAATAATGATTTTATTACTTATAACAGTTTGATATATTGTCAGTTAATCATTTTAAAGAATTCTTACAAATTAAAAGTTGTAAAACTATAACGAATTACAGCTATAACGAAGTTCTTTCTACGGTTCCTTGAAATTCCCTATAAACCATAAAACATAAGGCACTGGCTTGTAAATATATTGAGTGTGCATGTCCTTTTATATAGATGTACATACAATATATTTAAAATAACTTTCAGTGCCCGTGCAATAAACGAGTTTTTAGTCAGCAGGCGGGCTGACTAATTAAGTTAGGATGAAACTTCAATTGCACTATTCTGGGAAAGAATTAGACAGTCCATGGTAGAAAAATTCGTATAAGTTATAAAAGAGGTCAGTTCCTAGATCAAACTGCACTTCAACTGTCCATGGATATCGTAGCAGCCGTGGTCCCGAGTCCGCATATATACATACATTTTCCCGACTCTCTTAGCAGGATTAGAGAACATATATATATATTGGCAGTGGTAGATCATGATATTCAGAGAACAATTTTGCAAAGTTTCAACTTTAAGTAATAAGCTTAAGAAAGTGTGCAGTCATACACTGTGACTGTATGTACACCACCCTCGCTTGTCTCCTCACCTACAGCCATAAAACATAAAGGTGCAAACTAAATGTAAACACGCATATTGTAATGTTCTGGAAACTGTAAATCTCGTATATTTATAGATTGTGTATTCACTTTTATCTTAAAATTAATGACTTTCTTAGCTTTTTAAAAAGCTAACCTTGTGTGCTTTACATTATATATTTAGTCTGAACTGACATTCCACCTAAATTAACCTGAAAATTGAGACTATCAGCTGGCTACATAGAAATATAGGAATTGAATTTTCTCATTGATTTCCACTGCATTATTTACTGTCAACCAGAGACATAAATAACATTGTTATTTATGTCTCTGTTGTCAACCGAACATAACACAGAGAATTAGAGATCATATTACTATGAATTGTCTAGTCAATGGACCCTACTTTCGTTTTCAATTTTAACACATACACGGCTGTTTTACGTTAAAAGTTGATTTAAAAAATTCATTTTCAATAAATGAAATTAAAATAATTACCTAAATTCTCTATGAGTCTAAATTATTGAATCCCTTACTTATCAATGTTCAGAACAAAGCACAAATCATTGAACGCTTAACGCAGTTTCGGTTTTGATGCCGGTGAATATCAACAGGAAGTGGATTCCATGTGGTGTTTTTGAATTTCCGCTGCGCGAGTTGTCACGTGACATTTCCATCCAGCAGTTCGGTGGGATTTATGTAAATGGAGAGTGCGATGCTTTACTGATGGAGTTTAATTTCTGATAAAGGTATGATGAACATCCGTAAATATTACCATGAAAAATCTCTTGTGAAAAACCTTTCTTCCGATTTTTTGTTTTTTAAAACGTTCTAAAGACGATCCATGGATGTTTACATGTTCCATGGTAACTATATTCGATAGACTTTCAGTAGTTGACGAAATGTCAATTACAGTTTTATTGCGTTTAGTTTTTCTTTTGGTTGAATGCGTTTAAAATACAACTCGTATTTTTTCTTTTTTAATTTCTATGCCTTTAAAGCGAAAACTTTTTCGAATGATTTTTACATGTCTTGTTTGTTTAAACTTTTGGAGATCCTTTTAAAAAAATCTATATTTTAGTTGCATATCGAACAGTTAGGGTATTGAAACAGTTTTGCGAAATTCACTTATCCAAGTTGAAGAATCCCCTAGAGCTCGTTAATTATTTATACTAATTATATTCATTTACCCGTGGATGTTATTTTTTTTTTCATTTAAAATACATGTTTATGTTACTTAATAGTGCATATCATACTAAAATTACAATACAAGATGGAAGTGTTTATATGTAGTTAATGTATTTTTTTTCATTATTTTTATTTTTTAAATGGAAACATCATAATTATGATACGTTAATTTTCAAATCTTTATTGTTTTCTGCAACATTAATTTCTTTCATTTTATATCTGTTTTAAAATTCGTAAGAGAGAGTTTTTGCCTTAAGTTTGTTATAATATGTTTGCCTTCTCAACAGAGTGATCAATTAATCTCTTCTCTTTATAAAATTGCAAATTTGGTTTGATTTCAATGCAATTAAATTTTATGATTTTTTAAGTTACAGTTTATATTTATAATTACCTGTGAATAACAAAATAAAAATGTAATTTACAGTTTACTTACTTTACTTACTTAGTCCTCTTCGTGCTGGTTAGCACGTAAGGTCGTAAATAATTTACAGTTTTGGTGTTTGTAATCCTTGACAAATTAGGACAATTTTAAATATTTTATTTAATATGATTTCATTGTTGTCAAATCCTATATTTTTCTATTGACTAAGGTCCACATTTGCCACCACTTTTTTTAAGGCTATAATATACTATAATTCATTTTAGGCCATTAAAATTCATTTTATAAATAAGCTATTTTATATATTAAAAAATGTATGTGCATCATCATCTTAGTCAATAGAATTTTATGAGATTATATGTATAACTGGATATATTTTTGTAGAATTTTGTGGTGTCAACTCAACCACAATAGATTCAATCACCAAAAAAAAAATTTTTTTATTGGTTATAATGGTAATCAATTCAAAAATTCCATATACATGTAAGTACCAGGAAAAATAAAATAAATGTACTTGATTAAGTACATATTGTGAATTCAAATCAGTAGATTTTGCACCTGTGAGCAGGAAGAAAATACAGATTATACAGATATATAATAATATATTCTATGTGCATGCAATACTGTTCATTCTTCAGTGAACATCTGCAGACTCTCATTTATTTGATTTCATGACAAAAAGATTTATATATCTTGATATAGGACATGTTGATTATTTTTAACTTAGAAAGATATCTTTTTTTTTCAACAGATAATATATATATATAGCTCTTGATCAGGGATTGAATTAGATGTATGCAGGTATATAATATCATTCCAAGAAATAAACTATTTTTTCCTAAAATTTTGACAAACTTCATCACTGATGATTTTTCCTGTGACTTTTGATACTTGAGATATAATTTGCTTTATAAAGGTATAAATAATTGCTGCCCACTCAAAATTATTAGATTAATGTTATGTTAATATACCTATGATATATACAGAAATTTTTAAGTGTGTACCTTAGGCATATACATTTAGATAAATAAAGAAAAGAAATAAAAAGCACGATAAGTGATTTCTTCCTCTCTCAAGCTTGTCAAAATATCCGTTGAATGGGAGTGATGTAAAATCCAGAACTGCATAGCGATAATTTGTCCTGATTAAAATGCAGGGAACAGTTGACTTGATTATATTTAAATGACAGCAGTGACTTTTTCAGTTAATCTGAAAGGAGGCTTGAAATATAGAAATTAAATGCTGTATTTAATAGATTTAAATCCCCGTTTTTGCAAAATGCAGTAAGTATTGAGTTATTAATAAGAAGGTTTTGGAGTCGTGCCGATTTTTGTTGTTTAGTAAAATTAATCCTTTCTTTAAATGTCTTACATTTCAGATGCTTGATATCTTCAACATGTTTTTGGAGAACAAAAGATTAACACATACCCAATTGGATTAACAAGTGAAAGAATATTGTTCATATTTGTAAGGTGATCTAATTAAATCGTAACCTTTTGATTTGAAATGTGTAAAACTCGGGGTAAATATATGGAGCTTCTCCTGTTGAATTCATAGGAGCTAATTAATGCTCTTATTAAAGTGCGACAGAACACCCATTGGATGGTTTCAAATGAAAATGGATCAGCAATGTTATTACGAAAATAAAACCGGCTTGATTATTAATAACTTAATACAATGCAAAAAGCCATGAGCCATGCATTATGTGTGGGGGTTTTCGGCGATTGGTAACTCCGCATTGTGGATGAAATACTTGTGTTATTATTTGGCTTGATCGAATGTGCTTTCTGACGTTTTCTTAGTGGAGTATGGGAAACAGGTGTGGCCGAAAAGAAGCTGATGTGGATTCATCATGGCAACAGCAGAACAAGGAGTTTGCGACAAACCCTGTGTACAAATACGTAAATTTTGCCGGTGGCGGGAAGTTGATAGATGCGTACAAGACAGGGGGAACTGAGGCAGTTGAGAAAATTGCAAAAACGGAGATTCTACCGTTTTTGTACAATAACGGAAATGGTGCTATTATTACTAGGTTGGATCACATAAAATGGCAATGCCGTATGCAGGCTAAATTTACGGTAAATATTACTTTAATTTTATTTATATGATTTTACTTATTTTATGTTAAAATCCATAATATGACATTTACATCTTTTTGACATCGGAAATTTAAAAAAAAAATGTGTTTTGCAGGTACTGACTTATTCACATGAACTTAAGATAGGAACTTACAATTTCATTACTTACATTTTAGTATATAATTCTTTGTAATAACGTTCCATTTAATTGTTAATATTTTGATAATTATAGGATTTTATAATTATAAACTTTCTTCAAAATGCCAGAGATATGATATGGCTTAATAGATTGGAAAAAATGATAAGTTACCGGTACTTTAAATTTTGTCTCTATAAATACAGAGAGATAATGGGATTTATGACAACAATATGTCTATTTTTGTATTTCATCCTGGCTATTGAGAATTGAATTATGAAAAAAGAACGAATTCAGTAGCTCCAGAATTTATACTTGTTTAAGTAAAACTGAGATGAAACTGTTTATCATAAGGCCTATTTATTAAGGACTTAACAGTTAATAGATGTTCAAACTCCATAGCTATTGAATATATTTTTATGATATATTGACTCGATTGCCATGCAATACAGTACTGTGGAATAAATTTTATTCGCTGGGGTCAACGTTCGTGGTTAGCAAAAATTTTCTCACTCCAATTTGTGGGGACATAATTTTGGTGGAGGCAAGTTGGGGATCATTTTATTCTTGGGGATGTAAATTTGTGGGCAAGAGTTACCCCCAAAAGCGATGAACGATGGTTCCCCACGAACAATGATTCAGCCTCTGAATTAAAATAAAGGTTCAATAATTTTCTTAATGCCTATGAAGGTAAAGTGTTATAGTAGCTGCATTCAAAATTGTATAAGCAACTAGCCTAGCCACTAGGTCGTAGATATCTATCTCTATTGAACGGACCGCTAGGTTAGCCTCTAGGTCTCAGATTTGAAGTTAGAAATATCAACTAAAGACTAATTACATCAATTGAAAATAATTTGTTAATTTCAAGCGGAAATCATGTTTGTTACAAAGTGGTAACTAAGGTGGCATTCTTGATTTTGATGCCTATAGCATAAAATATTCAGGCTACAAATATCCACGTAGTGGCTAGGCTAGCGTACCTTTCAACTACATAGCCCTACGTAGCAGCTATGATTTTGAACACAGCCCAGTAATAAGTTGAGGAAAGGAAGCCTAGGATAGATTCCTAATAAAGTAGTCATCTAAGATAAATAGTAGCTGCACTAGACAGAATAACCTTCAGCTTAATTGCTACAATGCCATGCTCATCGCACATAAAACTTCATAGTTAACAAATATACACATTTGGTTCCGTTCTTCTGACACAGTTTTTTTGCTTTAGATCCAGTAGTATAACGTCATCATTTTATTTTGGTCCTCAGATCTGTGACATTTTTTTAAATGCCCAGTCTCTGTTTTGTCGTCAGAGCCAAAAAAAAAAAAAAAGAACTAGAAATAATTACGGATATGATAGCTTGTAATTAGGTTTTTGTTTAATGTAGCGTAGATCTATAACTAACTTAGAATCACGTCATTGGGTGATAGAAGCTCGACTGTAAATGTTTGAATGCCAGCTTTACTGAGTTGTAATGTCAATAAAAAGCCAGCTAGGGGGAGAAAAAAAAAAATGAACAACGTTTTGCAAAACTGGATACGGCTGACGTAATTGTTAATTGTGTAATGTGCATTTAATAAACGACCCTGTTATAAGACTATAGGAATGATATCAAATTGCACGAATATATATGTACAGGTTGTCCTTGATTTATTTAACCCCTTTCTGCTTTGGCTGGTGTGAGTGCTTAAAATATTGCCGAGGGGTCGATTGGCAAAGCCTATCATAAGTGTTTAAGTCTCGCTCAGAAAAAGGCATTGATTTTCTATTGATTTTATTATTACACCTTGCTGGTAATTGAAAATTTACCATTCAGATTGGGCTTCCAAAAATTTATTTTACACAATGAACTGTGTGTGTTGGTCAGATAACAATTGAATGTATATATAAATATAGGCTCTGTTTAACTTATTGAACACCCCCCCCCCCCCCCCCCCCCCTTCCAGCAACCCGAATCATACGTTTTAAGGAGGTTGGAGGGTCTATAAATTCGTAACCCATACGATCTACCTAAAAAGTTTAGATATAGATATTGTAGTAATAAACTATCATGGAGTAAAATAAATCCTATTCATGTTTTAATAATTATCTTTATGCAAATTAAGCTCTCCATAATAAGGAAATAGCAGATACCAAGCATTTTAATATATACCTAGATGACATGTAAAATTGACCTCATTCCCAGCTGACTATTTGGGACCCGATCAATTTTTCCAAATATGCGTAGATAGCTGAAAAGTTAAATAAGGAATGGCACACCTCCATTTTGTGGTTACCTTATCTTTGGAAACAATAGTAAAATTGACCCTAAGCTATAATATATAACCTTATAATCACATTTTATCTTGCACATTTTTGTTGTTTAATGGTGCAGCTAATGATTAGGACATTATCATTTATGTAACTAAATGTATGTCATTGATTTGAATAGTCCTCTAAAATTAATGTTTTGGATGTGAAATCAATTTCATTTTCCAATACTTTTAAACTAACTTATCAGTTTACAGACTCTCTGAACATTATCTCCCGCCCCACCCCCCCAAAAAATCAGGCATGCTCGTATATATATATACACAATTATTTAATAATGTATATGAAACATTCAGAATTCCTTTCATTCAGCAGTGTATTTCGCCCAGAATTTAAGAATTTTAAATCTTTCATTTTCTGCTTCAACAGTTATTCAATTTTTTTTTAATATGTTGTTTTTTTAATATTTTTTTTTTTTTTTGGGGGGGGGGGGGGGAGGGTGGATACATTAGATACAACAATGTGCTAGATCTGAGTTACCGGGTACATTTTCTACGGAAAGTAAATTGGAAGTCCCACGATGATTCTTACTATTAAATCCTGTTTTCATAGTTATCGCAGGGAAAAAAAAGTAGGGAAAAGTCCTCTTCATTAGCTGACATTAATTTTTAATTACCCTGTACTTCAAAACATGATAAATAAGTGTGATGAATAAACCTATACCTATTTACTGTCGAACCTTGTTAGCGGGGAGTCAGATTATATAATTCACTGCATGTTAATGGTGTGTGCACTGCATGCAATTACGAGTGAATTAGGTGTGTTCCTTTTAGTTGTGTTATTGCTAAAATATTCTTGATCTTCGTTAATGCCTTTAAGTGTAACACTAAGTATTTACAAGATTTGTAAAATACGTCTTTGGACCATGTGAACTCTAGTTCGAGATTACGCAAGCTGGATATTACGTTGAGCTGTTCGTTGGCAATGAAAAAATACATAGATCTATGAGTGAAAAACAACTGTAAAGCTGTACTTAGTGGGTTACGTTCTGTAATCTACCTTGTTGACATTAAGTCTATTATTATATAAAATTTATAGGCTTAATGGATTCAACCAAAATGTTTTTAAATGCGTTTATTTTTCAACTTTCAGATTATTTTAGGCTCTTTTTCTACATCTAGCTGTCATTGTAGAATCTTATTTTGTGAATTTTATTGGGAGTTGATTTTAATCAACTCTCCTATGCAGTTACTCTGGCAAACCGAAAGTGAAACATTGTTTGGACCTTAAAGCACAAATCATCACCGCTGACAAGTCTTAGTTCTTGAATATAATAGAAAAATTTGATGTAATGTATGCTGAAGCATTGTTTTTCAAGGAAACTTATCTATAAACACTTTGAAAATAGTCAGATTATATATAATACGAACAATTTAGAGATTTTTGTAGTCTCATATATTCCTACGCCAGAGTTTAATATAGTCTTGTTCAACCAAACGTTTGGCTCTCTCCGTAAATCTCCGACAAAGAGAGAGGCTCTCTTGCTTGTCGGAGATTAATGGAGACAGCTGAGCATCTGGTTGAACGAGACTGGAGTTCAATATCAATAGTGCTTGGATCCATACAATTTTTAGAATTGTTTCAATTACTAATATATAGTTTAAAATCTATCTTTAAATATTATACAACATCATTCATATGGAGTTTCTCTTAATTCTTGTCTGAAAAGTCTAATTGAAATTCATATTATGAAAAAAAGCATAATTTAAATACAGACTAGACACTAATTGCCACGCAAATATAAGTTGATTTTAAAATAAATGATAATCAATAAAATCAACTCCCGTCAGTACTTCAGTACTTTGATTGTAAATGATATTAAAGTCTTGAATTACTTAATTGTAGGTTATTGATATTTTTAATGTCAACTATGATTATTTTCACCAAAACCCACTCAAATATTTAAATTTTAATTGAATACTCAAAATAAATGTAGATATATATGCAGTTTGGCATGATAAAATATGCATGCGATGAAAGGATTATAGTGTTTGTAATTTCATAGCACCACCACTTGGAGTTTCCATTTTTGAGTACTTGGCCAGACCATTCCTCTGTCACCAGTGCAAAGTATGAGGTCGGAACGTTTACCTCCAATTTCCCATGTTGACACACTAACTCCTTCATGATAACAATGTTTACCTTCAAATCATTCAGTTGAAATTGGTTTGAAAATAATAGGTTTAACACAGATTAACCTTTGTTTGAATATATCTGAAAAGAAAAAAAAGGGGGATATAAAAATATCTTTGACTATTAAGATTTGTCTCCCCTTGTTCAGGAAAAAAACCCTTTTTACTCTCCCTTTGTTCCTTATAAAGAATTTTAGTCCATATAATCTTATAATCTGTTATGATAGGTGGAATTGAATCCCCCCCTTGTCATGCTTTGTAAGATCAAACATTAGTTTGTCTATTTAACCCTGGCCAAAGTCAGTTCAAAGGGGCAAATTTGGGACAACTGGTTATTTGGGTGACGGGAGAAGGTGGGTGGGTCAAGTAGTACTAGAATTTGAGCACATACAATCACAGACCTGTCTGTTTTGACAGTACAGTTAGTGATTTGTAAAATTGTTGCAGTGCTGCAGATTGAGTAAACACGCAGCTGTATTTTTTATGATAGTTGCAGGAACTAAAGCCTATATGTATAGCACCAATGCATACTATAATTTGAAGGCTGAAAATCAATGTACTGTGAAATGAAAATACATAGCTTTAAGGTCGGTAGCGGGTTTAAAATATTGCACCCTCTGCGCAGGGTATTGCGCATTACTGTTGTAAAACACAAATTTAAAGTAAAATGTTTAATGATACACGTTATCATGGAACGTTTTTATTTCAGAAAAATTACTTATCAAAACATTTTTTTAAGTGAAATGAATTGTTAGAATAATGTCAGAAGTATTTTAATTTTTTCGTTGCTTCTTCAAAATCGACGTTTTTGTTGTCGGAGTCAACGTCTTAGAATGACGTCAGTTGAGACTCTGACGTAACAATTGACAAAAATTAAACGTCGTGCATTTTCTATTACAGAGTCAATAATTAAAATCAAAACTATAATTTGCAAAATAAACACATATACACGAACTTTTTATGTTCTGTGTGAGTGGAAATGCATTTTTTCTTCTTATACAAATAAAATTAAATTTGATTCGTAAACATCCCTTTGGTTTAAACAATTCTATAATGTAAAATGGCTGGCACGGCACATTTATAGGATCAAACTATGAGGACGGATAGCCTAAAAACCATCCGCTCAATTTCGTTTTAATTTGGCAAACAGTTTACTTATACGTTAACCTTCCATCGCTGAAAATTTAAAGAAAATCGTATGTTTGTAATTTTTTTAATATGAAATTGAAAATGAAAACCCTCATTTTCCTGTATAATCCTATATAAAATGTCAGTGATGAATCGGACATTCGACCAAAATTTGAGCGCGACAAACAGATAAACTATCTGGTCAATTTACTTTATATTTTGTACATAGTTTACTCATAAGTTGACATTTCACTGTAAAAAAATTAAAGGAAAGCGTATGTTTGAAACATTCTGCCCCGAGACTCCTTAAACATCAGTGAACTTATTTTCCTTCATGCAGGTACATGTTTATTGCCTTTTGACTTATTTTAAGTTATAGGAATAACTTGAACAATTTAAACAAAACATATTTTCCCCTCCCAATCAAATTAACAAAGGTTACGAAGAAAATAGGATTTAATATTCTTTAGAAGGTTAGATTCCGGGTTATCCAAATTTTTTAGTTTTCCAAAGAATGTCCATACTCCAAGGGATATAGAAATAACAGTTCATGCGATTGAACATTACCGGTAACCAATTTCAAACAAGAGGGGCAAAAATATACGTACAAGTGAACTCAAAACAAAATCACAATTTACAAAATATAGGAGACTGTCAATTGTATGTTTGTCATAAAAACTGCTACATGTATCACAGTCAAAATGCCCATTGTGACTATAGTTAACACACAACATGATTGCCGATTGATGGAGGTAACTCCAGCAAAAAAAAATTCTACAGAAAACTACCTATAAAAGATACAGCAAGCCAAATTATTATGACAGCTACATACATGACTAGGGAGCAAGTTTCTATTGTTTTGTTGCTGTTTTATTTTTTATCGGTTTATATATTTATATTTTGTATACTTAATACATGATCATCATTAACTTATTTGTTTCCACATGCAGGGTTCAACAGTGTGGGAGACTCGAACAGACGAACAGCTGCTGAATGAGTATAAAGAGGACTACTTCAACAAAGTGGTCCCTCACGAGGCATGCTGGGACCTAAACAAGAGGGGAGGGGTCGGGGAAACTCCATTCCAGATCCTCTATCTGGTGGACTCGCCCGCGCATCATGCTGTGGGGGAAATCCTCCTCCGACTCTATCCTAAACTCAGCCTGGACGTGTATGAAGGGGAGGAATATTTTGGTAAGTTTTATGTCACTATAGAGAATATTGGTCTTTACTCATATACTGTATACAATGTTATTTTTGTCCCCGTGTAATTATTGCCCTTCTACTCTTGCAAACAGTTCGCCCAAGCCGCTTTGAATAGTTGTGTCTATAGTGAGATAATTTGAAACATTTCAATTCAACCAATCTTAAATATGATTCGGCCGCTGACAAAAAAACCCCCTCAAACTTTTGCAACTTTTTTTTTTGCAACAAATTCCAAATTAATGCCAATATGAGAGACACTTAAAGGGTTTGTTAGTGACTACTTTGATGACTATAAATAATTGCGACCATAGGGATATCTTGCTTACTTGCAGTTTTAAATCACACAAGAGCAAAAGTTGTTATATCGTGCATGTATACTCTATACAAGGAAATATTTGTCCACATATATAGACAGGGTGAATTCAAGACAATTTTTGTAACAGTTGAACTTAGATATCTCGAAAACTAGTATCTCAAATGCAATGGATATGTCGAAGTGATTTGTTAGTCCCAACCACTTATTTTTTAAGTATTTTACCCTTGATATCTCGAATACTCGCACATCTTGAAGTTTTTAAACAGTCCCATCTAGTTTGAGATAACATAGTTTGACTGTTATTAGAAAGAGTATCAATTTCTAACTATGTCTTGCCAAGCGAAATCATTACCAAGTGTAGAAGGGCAAATAAAAAAACATGGGACCAAAATAGCCTTGTAATACAGTATATGAATTAGCAGTGGATGTATATAAATGCATACAAACCATTAGTCGGTGAATTAACATTGGGGGTAAACTGTCAAAATCAGTTGTTTTATATGACCTAAACTCATTGTGTATATAATCAGCAGAAAGTTTCAATGGATTTTTCCATCCGTTCTGACAGTTACAAAACTGCATGTCAAACATGGCTGATTTGAGCAATTTATGTGATGAAAAAGTACTTACTGATCAAGTGTACATTTGATTAATCATGCATTTTTAATAAACAAAAAATGTGAGAAAGAGAGATCAAGAGAGAGAGAAATAGAAAACCACCTGTGTTTTAAATGACTATCAACACACTTTTTCTCATTAATTGGTTCATTAAGAATTTATTTTGGATGCAAATTGGTGACATCTCTACTTTATCAGAAGAGTAAGGGATGTTTTGTCAATATTCTGTTTTATTCAGCAGTTTTTGATATTTCACCATTTGATGCAAGCAAAGCATGATGGGTATTGATTATCGCACCCTTTGCCAGCTCTGCCGGGTATATAATGGAGATTGCAGAAAAACAGAGTTTGTAACTTTGACCGCGCCAGTGTGAACTGCTAGAACTAAATCATTTGCACAGTTCAAGGGGAACTCCACGTAAGATTATTACCATGGAAACTGCAAAAAAAAACCCAAACTTTAAGATGTCTGAGAATACCTGCGTTGATTGTAGATATCTGCTAGTCTGCTTTACAGCAATCGTTTTGCATGAGAAAAGAAACAAATTTTATTTTCTTAGTTTATGGTGAAATGATTTGAATAATTGGCTCTTATTTGTTGGAAAGCAGAGTCCTGTTCTCGTAGAGTCGGGTGTTGGGATACCGACAGAGATTTAATGTTCTTGCACAGAATGACGAGGCAGATTTATTTAGCTCCAGTTAATGATCCCCATTTCTTCAAATGGCTGTAGTTTTTTTAACAGGGTTGCTATAATGGCTTTTATTTTCTATTTTTCCACAGATATAAAAATTATTTTTTTTTTTTGGAGGAGGATAATTAACTTCAAATGCGTGGCCTATCTCAAGGTTGATAATTATCTGAACAAACATGACAAAAGGCACAAAAGCTTGCTACCACAAATAAATATGTTGATTGTTAAATATCATGGGTAAATACCTCTCTTTTTATTGGCTGTTTGACGCGAAGTGATTTTTCCATAAGTTTTTTAAATGCGTAAATAAAAAATAAAATGTTGCTAATATATAGATATTAGATGATTCTGTGCATCCCTATGCATGTCTGTAGAATGGTAATTAATCCACATGTATTTAATTTTATTATCGTGACTAATAAAGCTGATGATTAATGCAGAAATAATTACATTTTATTTAGCTAATGTTTACCGTAATTGCAAAAATTGATCATTTCAACCCCACCACCACAACCCCCTTCTGTTAATCGGGATCCATTCTTTTCTTTAACTAGTAATTATATGATATGCTCTTGTATTTTATTGACTTTATGCATAGATTTTAAATCTCAACATTTTTAAGTGTTTTAAATTTTGATTACAAGAAATTGTTATAAATAAATATGCAGTTTACATGTGATTCAGAAATAACTTAAAAAATGACAGAATAAATTGATGTGCCAAGGAATATACGTCAAGGTCATTTGAAACTCTCCCAGTACCATATTTTTATCACTGTAAATCAATAAGGTCAATTAAACGTCAAATGAAGTGAATTGAACTTAGATGTCAATACGTTCAAAAAAGTATCAAGATATTGATATCTTGATTATAAGGTCATGCAGGCTGTTTGGTCAACAGATTAACCAGAAATTAAGATATGCCTTCAACATTTAAATATCATATTTGGGGTCATGAATGAACAATTTTTTAGTAGATAAAACATACAAATAGTTTAGATTTAAAATTTGAACTTTTTCCTATATCTTTATGCAAGACTCTTCATCTAAAGGAGATAAATAGAGCCTAAAAAATGGTAATGACCATTGAACCCTCTTAAATGGTCAAATGTACCAAAACAGAGCTTGGCAGTATGAGTATCTTACACATGTACAGGTATTTTAATTGGATTAATTTAAGTCAAGTGCACCAAAGTTGAACTCAGTGCTAGCAATGGAAACCTTTGACCCAATTTGATGAAAACAATAACCATGAACTTAATCTATAGCGCAAAATGTTCGCCATTTGGTACTATTAAAAAAAGAAGATCCATTGTCAACATTAAGCTATAGTTTAGTTGCTTTATCTCTAATGAAAATTCTGCGATCTAGCTGACGTAGCCGACATGACACAAGTTTTAATTTTTTCCCTTGTGAACGGCATATACGAGTTACGGATAATCCATACTACGGATGCTCTGTTCTTAAGTTTGGTAATGGATTCGTACCAGATTCAAACAGAAACGTTGGATTATAGGAGGAGAAAAGATTTCAAGTAAATCAATGTTAGATTTCTAGCCCAGATCTCTCGGCCTTGTGGTTTAGATAAGGTATTTATTGCTACCTTCATTCAGCGTTCTGTTGACAGAGCAAATGCCTCCCTAATACACCTCTAAAACATTGGAGGGGAAAATTCTGTTCTTTGGTATCAGCTACCATAATTGTATTGATCTTAAGTTCTTATGAAAATTGCTTTGTCATGAAGCAAAATAATAAAAAAAAATGGAGATTTTTTTTTTGCTGTTGAGAACATCCAAGCAATATGGCTCCTTGAAACTTTCATGATAATTATCTGGTGTTGTAAAAATTTGTAATTACAATTCATTGAAAATTTAGAGGTTATTTTAAAAAATAATGATATGTTGCTCTTAAAGTGTACTATATAAACTAGAAAGAACCCAATGTTCTGTATAGTGTTGGTAAAAAATTGTAAATGAATTAATATGTATTCAAAATGCCAAATGCATGCAAAAAGCTCGAGGAAGAAACAGTTTCCAATCCTATATTGTAATATCAGCTTGTGGACAAGGTTGGAATCTGATGGCCCTTGTGTCCCGGCCGGCCAGCATAGAAAATAAAAGTGCTCTACAAAATGGGCTTCTCTGTGTATATACCTGTATTAATAATAAACAATAATAAACAATTGGCAGTAGTTAAGGTTCCATGACCCCACAATCATACCAAAATTCCCCTTTCGACTCCTTTATCCCACCCCCCACCCCTTCTTTGCAAAATTTCTTCTACTGTAACCTGATCAGTATTGATACTTTTGTTCCACCTGCTGGAGAAGATGTTAACTTTGCATGGGTACCTTTGTACCAAACATGTAGAGCATACAGTACAAAATTAGAAATTATAGTCACACGAAGCATCTTATCATGTTTATACAATACATATAGTACGTCAAAATCAATGCTCTTAAATCTGCACAAGCACATGCAACAGTAGTGGGTATTTAAGTGAGACTTGAGCGTCTGCATGCAATCATGTTTATCAGCTCTCTTGATTGAATTGTAACGCGATAGTCAAGCAATAATCAGCATATTATTTACACACCGTTTTTGATGACAGTAAAATCTACCTTGGAGGGTTTTCTTCCATTGTCAAGCCAAAAACGAAATCAAAAGCTGGGTTTTAAAATGAGAAAAATCAATTTGAAGAGGTCTTTGAGAGTAGAAAATGATAGGTTTAATATGACTATGGCAGGATGACGGTAAATTTGAAGGATGTGCCATATTCTCATTTAGTTGATATTCATTGCCTAGTGTAATGTAATTCAGTTCAGAATACATCACTATAAGTAATTTTCAATTCATTCTGGTTATGGAATTTTAAGTATATTGAATTACTTGAGCTGAATTCTTAACCGCAGTTTGATCTTTAAATTTCAAGATTTTATGTACAGATCCGTTAAATTATATTTCTTTCACCAATTCATTGTATAGAATAATGAACAGATCCTTTGCAGCAAAACAAGTGTTATCCTTTGAACCCTGCCATCTACAATTTGATATGTCAATTATTGTGTAATTTTTAATTCAATTGGCACCTGCAAAGCAATCTTGTTGGTAATGTACCTGCCTGCTCTTTTAAAAAATAAATCCGGTTCTTTTTTTTCCATTGTTGTACTTCTTGAAATTTACATTCATTTTGGTAATGGCAAGGAAAATGATTTAAAAAGAAAAAAAAAGAAAATTTTGTGCTTAAATTTGGAGAAAAACTCTCTTGTGCTTGAAAGGACAGATATTTTGTAGATTGCTTAATTCTTCCTTTGGCTGAGTTTTTTATATGGATGAGATCTTTTTTGTTTTGTTTATTATATATGTAGGTATATGATATATTATAAAGATCATCATGCATTTTGATGGAGTTTCTGATTAATTTGTATAACTTATGTTCACACTGTAGGGAAGACAATGATATTAGGTTCAAGGGAAAAATTAGTCTGACTGTTATTTTTCTACAGTGTATTACATGTGTATATAGATATTGAACAGATTTTTTTGTTATGTTGAGGATCTACAGTAAAACACAGTTACAATGATGATGCTTATAACAAATTAAAGCTTACAGCAAAACCAGTTTCATCTATCTCCCTAATAGTAAAACTGTATTTAGAACTCATATGATAATAATGAATAACAGTTACCAATTTAAATTATCAAAACTCATGAACTTCCACTAAAACTGTGTTTTAATGTTACTGCATTTAAAAAAGGTCAAGGTCATTCAGTTCCAAGGGTTAAATATGCTGCACATCAACAGTGACGCATAATTGTTTCATAAATTTTGTTTCTGTTGCAGCATAACAGATCACTATTTTCAGATATTTTCAATTAAAACAGGTTTTTTTTTTTTACATAAAAGATACTTTTTCATTTGTTACTGATACATTTCTTTTTCTTTTTCAGGGGAGAGTGCCCTGCATATAGCCATTGTGTTTGGTTGTCTGGATGCTGTCAAACTTCTTATTGAAAAAGGTGCTAAAATAGACCAGCGAAGCACGGGGCGATTCTTCCTGCCTGAAGACCAGAAGAAGGGCCATACAAAGACTACAAATTATGAAGGTGCGTTGTACCCTCCAATCCCTTTTTTGATCTGTATCCTTTCTCTTTTCTTTACTCTGCTCTTTCCTTCTATTTTTCTTCTAATTCACTACATGCTTTTATTATTCCTTTGATTTTTTCCATTCTGTACATTTTTTCTTTCTTTTTTTTTTCCCTTACACACACTCTCTCTCTCTCTCTCTCTCTCTCTCTCTCTCTCTCTCTCTCTCTCTCTCTCTCTCTCTCTCTCTCTCTCCTCTTACTCACTGTGCTCCTAAATCTTTTAAAAATACAAATTATTGTTAAATAGAGAAAAGAAAAAGACATCTTTTTGCTAGTTGTCAGTTTTAAAACCATGTTTTGAATTGGATTTAAATTGGAACAGACAGTTTATGACTTTTAATGTACATATTTTGAAAATTAATTCACTTTATGACCAATATCATGGGTTGCAACATTATTTAAATGATCATTGCACTATTTGTATGTGTTTTGAGATGATAAAAAGGCAAACACTTAACAAGAAATTGCTTCAGTAGAAGCATCAATAAATGACAGTGTGACAAATATTTTGTTACATGATTAATGAAGAAGGGGGGCTGGAAGTGCATTAGAAGACAAATGTATATCGGTTAATGTTCTCCATATACAATATGACACTTAGAATCTATTGGCCCAGATAAATTTACGGTACATGTTTTATGATGGTTACATACCAACTCTTTACAAGTCTGAACGAATGTAAATGAAAAATGTTGATTTTTAGCTACTGGTAGAAGCCTTGGGAAAATGAAATCATAAAAAGTCTTGTCATAAAAAATTCTTACATAAATGGATTACGTAAAATAATGACGCTTAGAATAATTTTTGAATCAAGTGATTTCTGTGTGTTATTTTTAACTGTCATGGAGCATGAATGCAACATAGTGGAGTTTTCTATGTATTGTACTACGTGATAAATTAGTTCTTTCCAAACCATTGGAAGCAATTCTACTGAATATTGAAAAAAGTCAAACCCTGATTAATATTAATGAAACATTTGTGAAATGTTTTCGTTTTTGTTGAGTGAGTTATAGGCAGTATGGTTGAGGTCTTCTCTGAATTGAATTAACAAAAAATTATCAATGAATAAATATTTAAACTACTTCTTTGAATTTTCTCTGTGGTGATCCAGAAATAATTGAATAATCTAGTGCATTTGCAAAAAATTAACAATTGAATTGAATTGTCGTCTTTATCATGGCTGCATTCATATCTTCTTATTTTGTCTGCAGACAACATTGTGTTGTTTGGTAGATTGTTTAGTTTTATTATCCGACCACTCCCATGTTTTGAGAAGAGCCCCAGAGAAACAGACCCTGATAGCTCCATGTCATCTTAGATGATGGTTAATTCTGTTATTACCCATTATAATTCTGGTCTAACAATTTTTTAAGCTACCCGCCTGTGGCACCCAATTTATCTGTTGAATTCAGTCAATAGCGAGCGAGAGAGAAAAAGATTGAGAGAAAAAAAGATATGCTGGTGTCGGTTGGTTACAGGGCCTTTGCATCCAAAAATAGCCAATCACGATCTTTTTATTATTTTTTATTTTTAAATCTGAGTGTGATGGCGTCAGTGACTAGGATATTAAAAAAATCCTTTTAGGTCTTCAAAGTGTGTAATCAGAGTTTGTTTGAGTTCTTGTCATATGTGATGCTGTGTTATAAGTTCAAATTTGAATTCAGATATTGCTGCATATCAAAGATAAATTTCATCATGATCACCTCTCATATTAGGGAGAGTAAATGATTCTTTTATTAGCATGTTATACTTTGATAGCTTTATAGCTCTTAGAATGTTTCCCATGATTCTTGGGACTACAAAAAAAGTTGAAACGTTTATAGATTGTCTTTTAACTGCTCATTTAAATGAAAGCAGCTAATTTGGCTGGCACATGCTCACTTTGTTCTTTGGACTCTTCGTAACTTAAACCAAAGATGTAGAGAGAGAAAAGAAAGATGGGATGTTTTTGATGATGGATTTCAAATGGTGCATGCAAACAGTGTCTCCCTTTCTTTTGAGACTAATATGCATTGAATTCTTATAGGCATTACGTAATGATAGTTACATTTGTACATGAACTATGTTACTCAGAAAAGCTAGAGTATAAGATACATTTCCTTGAGAAACCTGAACTCCTTCAGTCAGGTCAGAAAAACGAAAATGGAAAATTTTTAAAAATGGACTACAAATAGTGCAAAAAAAATTTGACCTTTCTTTTTGGAAATCCGTATCATCAACTAAGGTTGAAGCTTCAATTACTGCATATATGGAAATGGAAAGTTTTTGAATATGGGCTACAAATAGTGCAAATAAAATTTGACCTAGCTTCTTTTTGGAAATCCCTATCATCAAGGTTGAAGCTTCAATTACTGCATACAAAAACACTGTTTACCTAGAAAAAGCTAAAGTAAATGCATTTCTTAGTACATGTCTACTAGCTTTTTTGATGTTTTCAATCAATTTTTGACTTGGTAGTAATTATACTATCTCAAAATTTTCTACAGATTTGGACAGAAAGTTGAAATCTGTTTGTATTGCAGCAGCTACAAGCCACAATTGATTCTATGGTCTGAAACAAATCCATGTCAATTTTTACCATGTTCCAGTTGAAAGGATCTGTTCACACAAGTTTACTCTTCAGACCTTGTAATCAATACACAATGTTGCATTTTTAAATATACCGAAAGTACTTTTGTATAGATTTTCCACACTAAAGTATTTGAAAATGTTTGAGCAAACAAGAAGATTGTGAAATATTTTTGCATGACGATTGCATAGTCTTATAAGTCTCTCTCTAATTTACTGTGCTAAAAGATACTATTTTATCACCGGCATGATATAACAGTCATATTACAAAAGATTTCTACACACAAAAGATCTCGGTGTAACATATTGCATTCACAGTTAACTGAATAATACAGTTCTGGTAATGTGATCCAAATACAGTTGAATTTTGATATCTCAAACACTGATATCTCGTATGAAATGGATAGGGCAAAGTGATTTGTAAGTCCTAACCACCTTTTTTTAAAGGATTTTACCCTTGGTATCTCGAATACTTGGATATCTCGAAGTTTTTAAACTGTCCTATTTAGTTCAAGATAATGAAGTTTGACTGTAGGTTTATTTGCATTTTGTTTATTTATAATTTCTTTGTTTTTCAGTATCTCTGAAATTGGTTTTAATTACATGGTCAAAATATCATTTTTTCGGAAAATTTTCTTTCGACAAACCTCCCTGCTCAACTTGATGGGCTTACGCAGGATAACCTAGGCAGACCAATCATGCATGATATAATGCTATGTGCAAAAATTGAATAGAAAATTGAAAACAGAATCTCAGCATTTTACTCTGACCCCATTACACTCTTTTTAAGGCTTTTAGCAATTGTTATAACATGTTGAGGATTCTTGCAGTAGCAAGGTCACAGAGAATTGACCTTGTGATATAACCTTTGAACTATGACCTTTTTCACTGGATTGTTCAACTTACAGAACTCGTTAAGAGAAATGTGTTGGTTTTTGTAATCATGACAAATAGCTCCCATTACATAACTAAATTATAAAATGCAGTGATTTGTAAGAATTATGAATAATGTTAAAATTTGACATACATCTTGATTACAGGATATGCATACTACGGGGAATACCCTATACACTTTGCGGCAGCCACGGGAAACCAGGAAATTTACGACTACCTCATCGATCATGGAGCGAATCCAAACGCCCAAGATACGTTTGGAAACACTGCTCTTCATATGGTGGTTATCTGCAATCAAGTGGTAAGGTTATATATAATGATGAAGAGAAAAAACCCAGACACCAACAATTGTGTTTTTCTATTTTATCACTTAAAAAATTGTGTAGTCCAATTTATAGCAGCATTAATTTAATGTAGCACTGTCCTTCACTACCCCCTCTCCTCTTTAATGGTCCAAAAAATCATCAGAGAAAAAGCGGAGAGGGTTACATTATTGCAGCTATCCTGAGGCGTGTTCAGTCGAGTGGGTGTTTGTGGGTGCCCAAAAATTGTGTTGTACGTGAAGGTATAGGGGATTTGGTGAGCACTCGCAAGCACCTGCTTTGCTGAACAAGCCTCAGATATCACTGTGCATTTGATTATACTTTGAAAAACATATTAGATTGTTGTAACTTTGTCTCAATGATCATTTTTTCAGGAGTTACATGTTCAAATCCAAATCATGACATCTGATGAAATTGGGATGTGTGTAAAGGTGTTAGAGCTTTTTGCTAGTTTAAAACTGATCAGGCAAAATGGTTTTCAAATCTTGACCCTTTTTAATTTAATACACATACTCTGGGATAAGTTCTACCTTTCTTATTTATACAACTTCAGTTCTCCATTTAGCACAATACCTGAGGTTTGATGGTTTAATTTTCGTAAACTTGACAAATAAAGGGAAATGATTAATTCACATATTATACATACAAGCCCCTGTAGTTAAGTACTAAATGGTGAATAACACATTATAATGGTTAATTCGTAATAATATTTAAACGAGATTGTGGTCAAATAGGCATTGTAAATATTTTAGGCACTGGCGTAGAGTTTGCTCTTGTCATTAGTATGTCTGACAGCATAGCAGTATATATATAATGCTACCAGGGTAATTCTCCTGTCCTTAAGTCAATCGATGAAGAAAGAGTTCATGAAGCCATCTTGTCACTTTAATCATTAGCAATTTATTTAGTAAAAAAAGAAAGTAAATAATGTTTAGAGATCTATGTATATATGTACATATTAAACATACTATGTATATAATTATATAGGGCCCAACACATGAGCTGACACATGTGTAGATTTAATGAAATATAAATGCAGTTACGTTAAAAAAAAAAACGTATTTCATTGTTATTTCAGAATCGCCCAACTACTTGAGGCAACAAGTGCCTTAATTTATCTGTATAAACAATTAAAGTTAAATCTAATATCTTTTTTAACTATTAGTTGAATTTATTCAAATCAACATTTTAGTTGTCTTTAGCAAATTTTGCTGGTATTCTGCAAAAAAAAAAAGTTCTTTTTGCATTCTTCTATTTTTTATTTTTTGTTGTAAGTTGCTCATTTAATATATTCAAAAACTTGTACCGTTATCCAAGGATTTGTAAAATTTGTTTAGAACCAGTCTTTGTATTAGTATTATGAAAAGGATTTAAGTACTAAGTATAACTATATTAAAGATTCTTATGAAAATGGTACTAAGAAAGTAGTTCAAAACCTTGCAAAAAGTACAAAATAATTAGGATATAACCGGGAAATTAATCCTCTCAAGGGCTTTTCTCTTTTGATTAGCTGTTCAGAAGTTTATAAATCAGGACGGTATAATGAAAGGTGCAAAGGAATTTTCCTGTAACATTTTGACCTCAAGTAAATGGCTTTCACAGTGCTGATCAAGATCATGCAATTGCAGAGTGCCTTGCATAATGATAGGAATTAAAAACTTTGGATCTTTGTTTCCAAATCAACATTTTTAAGTTTCAGTCGATATCTATTTTTGCCTTGATACAGTTTTACACTACTACAGACATATAACTTATTCTGTTACGTCTGATTATTTTTGCAATTATATCTAAAATAATTTTTCATTTTTTTGCAACCCCTTACAATCATATTGCAAAAACACAATTATGCAGAAGTTGTATACATTGATATTAACTATTTTTCGGATTTTTGGATGAAACTTTTTTTCCTGGCACATGGATCTTGTCCTATTCATTGCTACAACCTATTGAGTTTATTTAATTTTTTTATTTGATAAAATTTTTTATAAAATTCATGAAGATCTTAAATAAAATCATGAAAGTTTACTTAATTAATACCGCTTGAATGTGAAAAAATTGTTTGAAATTTTATTAATACACTGAAGTAATTAATCATAAATTCTTATATGTGAATAAATTTTCATTTGATCTTCTTAAATTTCTTACTCCAGTCACTAAGACTGATACACCTTTCGATCATTATTAACAAGCATATTGACAGTGTGCTTACGATATACAGGAAATTGATTTTGCATGGGAAAAGTGAAATGAGTACGGTACAAAGGATATTACAGAAAATCTTTGCAAATAGAAAAACACCTGATTTTTTTTTTTTTCTAATTATAAAATGTTAAGTTTTTTCTCTTGATTCAAAAAACTCACAATATCATTTTAACCAATTGTCTCTTAATTCAGTCTGGGTAATTGTTAATACACAGTCAAGCTCTTCGCATTCATAATTTATGATGTTCATGATTTATTGTTGACACGTCGTGCATATACAAAACAATAACAACAACAAAGATTAAGCTAGTGAATATACAGCAGTAATGTTTGGATTTGTTCAAAATGAAATTAAACTTAAAATTTAAGCACGGTACATTGAGTAAAAGGGAATCTTTTTCCCTACTGGCAAGAAAAACTGATGTAATAATTAGTAAGAATAAAATGGTGCTCATTCGTACAAAAATAACTCTGACAAAACCTTCCTTATAAACATATGAATATTTGAAAAATCATATGGGAATAGATTTTAATGAAGCCTAAAATGTTCCAACCCAAATGATCAGTTTCAGCTAGTTTTAGATTAAGAGTTGTCAGGACCGCAGATTCTTGTTTTGTACATTTCTACACATAAAAGATACATTTGTGCTCATACATTATTCAAATTCTTGGATTATGAAAAAAAAAACCCAGAATTTTCTTCCCACCAGCGTCAATTGCTAATAGTTATGCATATACCATAAAACACGGTTATAATGAAGTGCCAGGGATGGACAATTTTGCTTCGTTATAATAGTTATGCATATATACCGTAAAACACAGTTATAAAGAAGTGCCAGGGACAGACAATTTTGCTTCGTTATAAGCGTAATTTGTTATATCCGTTAAGTTCACAACATATAGTATAGTCACGGGGAATGAAAATCACTTCGCTGTAAGTGCAAATTCATTTTAATTGTGTTCGCTATAACTGTGTTTTACTGTAACTCTTTAATACCATGAAATTAGCTTTAGTGAATTCATATTGTGTGCTGTATTTTCCCTGATTTGTAGGAAATGTGAGGCATCACAAGCATAGAGTAATACTGTATTTTCCTTTGATTTTTGTAGGAAATGTATAAATACATTGTGAGACATCACAAGCTTCCCGCCAAAACGGACATCAAGAACAACGTGAACCTGACCCCCCTGACCCTCGCCAGTAAGCTGGGACGGCACACCATCTTCAAGGAGATGCTGGAGCTAGGGAGTCTGGTAAGATCACGGATCCTACCCCAGGGGGAATAAATGTCAAACCTCGATGCGGTCACGCGTGGCTAAAAGGTCACTTTGTCTGTCTTTTTCATCCCCTTAGGTTTATATACAGCATTAAGATCTTTAGGGGGTCCATTATCATGATATTATATTTTTTTTGTTACAGGGATTTTTTTTTCACATAAGTTTGATTGTCACGTACCCCATATGTCACACCCTCGATGGACAAATCTTCAAACCGGTTAATTTCTTATTGCTTTGGTGTCATGAACTTTTAAAAAAAAGAACAAAGTGTACCATACATTTTCTGTGTTTTAATTACATTACGAGGCAAATTCAGCCCTTTTCTAGAGGCATATCCATCTCTCTCATAACCACTGTATTAAAATATGTAACTTAATTAGTGAAGTAAAAGTTAAAAAAAAAATAATATCTTCTCCTCACATTCCTAACCCACATTTTGCTTTTTGATTGCTGTCTTTATTTTTTTTGTAGTTTGTCTTTTTTACCTATCGCTCATGAAAAGTGAAAAACAATTCTCAAAATTTTTATTAAAAAAGACGCTGATGAAAGACCCCAAAAAATCATGTTAAAGAATATGTCTTAATTCCTCTGTGAAATGAGACGTTATTTTCTATAAAATATATGAAGTAACCAACGTATGCTAGCCTAAGAGTGCATTTTCTGTTTAAATGCGCACATAAAGTTTTGTCACAAGTTAGTGTCGGCGATTTTATGTCCCTGAGACCATTGAAAATTGAATTGACAGTTATAACATAGATAAAAGCAATCAATTGATTAGGATTCATGATTTAATGCTTTCTTTTGTGTAAACGCTCATTCGGCAATTGATTTTTGCGGCTATGGCGCTGGAGTTAGTTACGTAAAAGAGTCGCAATAGCATCCTATCAGTCCCCGTTTACTATTGATGAGGAGGTTTTTCACATGTTATTGAAAAATGTTTTGACATCATTTGTCGTTACAACAAATGAAGCTCACAACAAGGTTTTATTTTGATAATAACGAAGTTTACAATGGATTAGTATTCCATGAGTAATGTTTGTATTCTTAAAGAAAACAAAAGATTAAGCGATTGGGAATTGTTTTATTATTTCTGTATGATCGGCAAATCTGGATTTATGATAATATACCATTTAACTGATTACTTAATCAAGACAAGTATGGTTTTCATTTATTAATTGAAATAGATTGATGACTTCAAATCAGTTGCAAAATGTCTGAAAATTTATGGGAGAAAAAACATCGACAACCGAATTATATTGAAAAAAAAAATAATAGTTTTCTTATTGAAAACAACTCGCTGGACAGGTATGTTTTATTACCAAAAAAAAGTTTTTCAAAACCAAAAAGAAAATCTTCACAACATATCAATGGCTGGTTTCCTGGTAGGATCTTCATAAAGTTCAGTTTATCAAAACATTGGTGACTTCGTTGTCAGAGTGTACCTGCTACACTTCCGAAACCTTTTAAATTTGGAGATTTCTTGTATCTGCATGCCGCGCTTGTTATTCTTTTAATGTCAATATATGTCTAGCAGTTGACACAAGAGATTCGCACTTCTTATCACCAGATCTTTATATCTATACGACCCTCTCTTGAAGTCTTAAAAAGAGCCGTAATTAGATTTGCCTCGAGAACCTTTTAAGAACTGTCTGTCTGTAAGTGTGCGGAATAACAGCCCGTAAATCTGTGCAAATATTTCTCCACACGAAAAAGAAACCTGTCGTAGCTGGTAGCCGTATTTTATTAAAGGTTATCAGTGTGAAATTCAGAAAGTTAAAAATTAAGCTCGAGTAATAGCCGGAGATGTATAGGAGCCCATGGTATGAAATTCTAAAGAGATCCCAACTTTGAAAGCCATTTTCTATGGTACGATGGGGTCTATTTAATGGTAAATGAATTTAAAACGCTGGGATATGATTAGATTATTGGACTAAGGAAGCCTAGTCGTTAAAAGTGCATAGGTTTTTGACAGTAGAATGAGGAGAGCAGGTTTGAACCAATAAGCAAGAAAGCAGTAAATGGAACACTGATGAATGAGAGGGGAAGCTGTGTATTAAAGACAAACAAAGAATTGATACATGACCGCCATTGATTCGGGATTGGTCTTTATTTGGTCTTAATGGCAACCCTGATTCATTTAATCCCAGCATGAGAATTTCCTTCATCACTTTCAAGTGGAGATTTAATTGTGTCGCTGGGCCACTCTTCTCTCGTGGTCGTGTAAAGCCTTTCCTGAACTAGCAACCAGTGCTATAATCACAGTCTGTTTATTGTTTATTTGTTTATCGGAAAAACGGTAGTCCTTACTTCTGAACCTTTGCCTTTACCTTGTAAGAGTTACTCCTTTGTTTGGACACCATTAGGAACTCTGCTTGACTGCAGATCATTAACTAGCTGGTCTAGAGCATTATGTAAAATTTGAATGTCTGATATTTCCACCCCTTTAGATATTATAGTATATATGTCATTGCACAAAAAATCTACACATTGTGTGAACTGTCTTTACATTTTATGATCTGGCTTATTGTGCACAATAAAAAAAATACTTGTAGGCATGAATCACATGCTATTTTTCGTTGAAAAAAAAAGGATGAGATATATTACTTTAGCAAGTAAAATTATAGCACTTCATCTGATGCAATTTGTTCATTAGGCTGTTTATCTTAAGGTCAAAGGTCATTGATGGGTGACATTGTGAATCAGTCAAGATCACTACAATTAATTTTTTTCGTTAGCAAAATTACTTTTGATCTTGACTTCGTTGTTCTTTTTATCATTAAAATGATGGGATTAGCAGTCATTTATGAAATGTTGATCATTCAGTTGAATTGCTGTTGACAAGTTTAGCAAACATTCCCGTTATTTCAAGGAAGGAAAGAAAATGGACCTTTAGATTTTCAATTAGGTCGGTGCTGAGATAAAACCTGTTGTGTTTGAATTGACCTCTCAAAGCCGGGGACCTCTTTAATTTCCTGCCTGTAATGGTCACTGATTTGATTAGCTAAATTGCCGTGCGAATAAACTGGAGGGTCGTAAATCGACAATATTTGATCAACCTCGTCACAGCTGATCACCAGTTGACCAATAAATCGACAAGTATCTCCAGCAAGTATCTCGGCAGTCAATGCATGGTTATGGGTCTTTATCATTGGCTATGAATTATGGGAAGCAAAAGGTGAAAGTTAAGGACACAGGACAACATAATTATACTACTGCAGACCTGTTTCTGACCTAATGCATTATTGATTGTTCATATTTTAACTGATATTTTAAAATATAGAAATTGATCCTACTTTAGTAAATGGACACAAAATTGAATCTCATTAATCAATACTGATTTTAGTCTCTTTTTTTGCAAGTTAATTTTGTCTCTGAAGTACACAAGCAAAAATGAAAAGATTAAGCGATTGTAATCAAAAGAGTTCAATGATACTCCAGAAATACTCCTTGTAAGTGTGAAAAAATGAAAGTTGTCAATGAAGATTTAGAAGCTAGGTGAAAGCACTGCAGTACAGTTGTGTGAAAAGGTTTGGAAACATAAAATTAACGGTCTTCTTTGAAGCAATATTAACAGCGATAAATCAATCTTGTACTCTTGTTCTCGCCTACATGTATTATGGAGGAGGAAATCATAAGGCGTTGTATCTTTCGTAGTAATATTTTTTCACTCAGTGACATTCAGCAATTCTAGGGAGTTAGACCTTTAGGCAAGTGATAGAAATATTATCTGCTCCTTCTGGTGCAGTGTTTCAAACTGATTAACATAATTACGTTATCATTGTAAAGTAGATGTTTTTTTTCAAACCGTACCTGTCACAAAGAAACTGCATTACAATACAGGAATGGGTGTCAGCTGGTGGTTACCACATTACGCTATGTATATACCATTTCCTGGCCACGTACCCTTGACAGCTGAAACATTCGGAGTTGTTCCCCTTTGTAATTAATTTCGGCTGATAATGTTAAGCGTTTTGAGATAAATAGTGGACGACTATTGAGTTAATGTCAGGATTTGGAGCATTTACCTCTGATGATTCAATTAATCTTCTACCTGAGGTGGCCAAGCTTGTGAACAATAAATTGATTTCATTTGATCATCTGTCAACACTGTCGTTATTTCATTCTGTGTTCCGTGCAGACCTGTGGCCATTTTGTTGTACCAGTCTCTGCAGTCACCATTCTCCCCACCCCCCCCCCCTTTCACCCACTTCTGTTCCATGCTGGCAGATTGCTCAATGCCTTTTAAATATTGATAGAAATTGTCTATGAATTAATAAATGGTTTGTTTTTCCAGCTCGCTTTTCAGCTCTTGCACTTTTGAATTTCAGTTCGAAAATTAGATTAAATTTATATGAGATCGAAAGTTGTTTCTACAAATGCAAGGGTCCTCCTGTAGTGTTTTCTCTCCCCTTAGAGCATTTTGGCTTCATGGATAACTCAATGTTGTTACATAAATATTGTTTTATAATTTTTTTAAAAAATAAGTGAAGACTAGAGAATTTTAAAATTGGCAATGTTATCAAAAATTTTGCTCTGGCATTTTTTTTAATTGCTTCAAGTCAAATTTAACTGACATTCCTTTTTTAATAGGGAAAAAATAAATAAGGTGCAGAGAATATGACACATTAACCGCCATTAAGATAGACTTCATTAGATAGAATACGTCATCTCTGAATTGGTTACGTCAGGTGCTTTAATTTCTTTTATTTGATTAAGTAAATTAAGTTTACTTCATCTGTGAACCAACCATCTCATATTTCAAAAAAGTGTATAGTCGCTTGTAAAAACTGGCAGCTAGATTAGTCCCTTAAAAATCAATTGTATAAATTTACAATGCAGATGTAGGTACTAATTAGCTGTATTTACCTTTTGCCGTGTTTGCGCTGCTTATTTTAAGAGTCGATTTGGAAATGATTTTTCATGACCTTGACTATAAATTGGTTATGTCCTCTTTAAGAATAGAAGTTCAAATCTTAATTTAATTCTAGTGGTGTTTTTTCCCGTATGAGTGGATTAGCTAGGGTAACTAGAGTGCAGAATCGAAGAATTTGCCAATTTCAGGGTTTAGTTGACCCTTATTGTTTTCTAGCTTTCTCAATCAGATTTTCAAACAATATATTTCCAAATTTATTGAAATTAGCTATGGTTATGGAATTTAAAATTTTTGCTTCTCTGAAATTTTAATCATGATAATGATCCATTAGTGAAACTAATTTGCTTACTTGAATTCTGATGACTTTCATAGAAATTAGTCTGTTTTGTCTCAATGAACTTTCGTCTGTGTTGGGTTTATTTTTTAATCAAAGGCTCTCTTTCGTCTGAATAATTTTGTCCAAACTTGGCATTATAAAATGTTACCTTTTTAACTTTGAACTTTCAGGTTTTTGAATGGAAATTATGTTCTTTTGAATTGAATGCAAAATTCTTCAGTTTATTTATATATCTTTGTATTGTCAAAATTGAGACTCAATATAAGCTAGAAATTGAAAAGTAAATTATGTGGTAACCTATATATACAAAAAAAAAATTGTTACGCTCAATAAAGGTTATGTAGCTTATGATTTTTACTATCTAATAAATTGGTAGAAGTGATTTTTGAATTTTTTTATCTCCATATAAAACTAACAGATACAAACAAACACTATCTTATTAACATGTAGGAATGTCCCAAATTATAAACCACACAGGATGAAAAGAAACATTAATATATAAGGAGGCTGTATTGGTCAATAAACCTCTATCAAATCTACCTAAAAATTTTAGATATGATTTCTTCGGGTGTAAACTGTCATTTTAAAAGAAAATTTGAAATATCAGTGTTTTCCTATATCTTAATCCAGAACTCTTTCTCCCTAGGAGATTAATACAGTCTAAAAATGGCTATTCGACTATCCAGCCCTCTTAATGGATTTTTGTTTCTGAATCAATTTATTGTACCTATCAGCACTTAATGTGATAAAAAATTGAGGGTGGTAATTGGTTTTGAATGATATATCATGAAGGTATGAAGGATAAACAAGACTGGTTTAGGTTTGATGACCCTGCGCGCTGCAGCAGAAATTTCAATCAATATGACATCTATTGGTCAGGGTTTTAGATTGCTGTAATTGAATTCTGCAGACAGATCCTTAACAATGTCAATACAGAGGTATTTGTCGAGTTGGGAATTATTTCTGAGATGTTTAAATTTAATTTCTTGTGTAAATGGAACCGTCATGACGACAAAGCGCCAACACAGCCGACGGTAAACAAACGTTCCTGTAACCCGGACACTGTCATGACAAGCTCGCCGTACATCTGGCGATGCAGGCGTCAAATTATGAAAGAAGTCCGAACACTTTGCACTTCCTGTCGGTTCCGCAGTCTGTAATTCTGAATCAATGTCACACCATTTAAAGACTTCCTGTTTCCTCTTCTCATGTTTAAAGAAAATGGGAAAGAAGTTTTGATCTTTCCCAATACATGCATGCAATTATGACAAAAATTGCAAGAGAATAATTATATTTCTAAGATTTCCAATTTTATGCTGATTGAATCCAGTAGTTAATGCCGTAATGATATGAATTTGCATGCCATTTTTGGAAATATTTTTTTAGTTTTTGGTATCTTGTTCTTATGCTAGAGAATTGTTCTCATTGAATAAAACATTGGTATATACCGGTATTTCTCAAGAACTTTCTCAAGCAAATGCATTAAATATATGGTACAAATCAAGAATTGTTACTCTATGCATGTGATTACTTGTATACATATCAAGAGATTTTGTTACAAATTATCAGGACTTCTTGTACAGTAACTGATTACTCAAAAGGTTGAAATTATTACATTCAATCATTGATTGCAGATGTGATGTTGTTAACATCAAATACATACTGTAGATTCCTCCGTGGAATTTAAAATCTTGCCAGTATTTTATGAGAATTGAGAACCATATAAGAAAAAGAGAAAAAAAGTCCATGTTTGCAATTTTATATTCCTGCGATTTTATTTCAAACCAGGGGGATCGCGGAATTAAGTACACACGTAATATAAGGAATTTACAGTATCAGGAGCTCTTGTAACTGATTACATTAATTATAGACAAGATGTTGTGTTTAATTACATCATTTACATCAGGTTTGTTAATTAAACTGATTACATTTATTACATTTCAGGAGCTGTGGCGTTACAGTAACATCACATGTTCCCTGTACCCTTTACTGGCTCTGGACTCCATAGGACCTACAGGAGACACAAGTACTTTGATAAACATAATCTATAGTCTGATGCCGATAACTGTGTCTGATGAAAGAGCAATTTTATTTTTTTGTTCTCTATTGAGTTTCACTACCCTAATCAGATTTTAAAAAAAATTATTTTCAAAGGAATGTAAAAAAATATGTATGTCTTGAAAATCATTATCAATTTATGATTCTTGTATTTAGAAGAAAATTACATCTAGTAATGATAAATCTTTTAAATGTATAGAGATATTTAAAATTTTGAATATGTTAATTTTAACAGTATTTATATTTTTGCATGGAAAGAGCAGATGATTGCATGGCTGAGATCATTTTAATGACGTTCTGTCTTGTTTTGTAGACTGGAATTCTGCTCTAATGATCATCATTAATGGCGAGAATGACGACCATCTTGAGATGTTGGAGGGTGGAGTCATGAGACAACTGCTCGATGAAAAATGGAAGGCATTCGCCAGGGTGAGTAAAGCGTCCGCCAAAGTCTCATCTGTCTTCTATTCTGATTGGTTATTCATAAGCTTTTTTTGAATCAACTTCCATGTTTTATGAATGGTTGATTGGTTACATGAACTATCTACAGTCAAACTTCGTTATCTCGAACTGGATGGGACTATTTAAAAACTTTGAGATATCCAAGTATTCAAGATATTGAGGGTAAAATACTTAAAAAATAAGTGGTTGGGACTTACAAATCCCTTCTACATATACATTGTATTCGAGATATCAGTGTTCGAGATATCAGTGTTCGAGATATCGAAGTTCAACTGTACTTTAATGGTTGAATGATACTTTCCACTATTATGACTTAATGAATTAAAACTTATTTTCTTCTATGATTTCGACTAATTTTAAGCATCAATTTAAAAGCTATTATGGGATATCCTTCTTTTATTGCTTATCAGTTGTAAGAAGTTGCAAAGTGTCACGTACATACTTGTATGTACTATATATATCATTATTCAACTGCATTGCTTTTCATTGCAGAGGCGGTTTTTTGTGCGGTTATTTCTAGCACTAATACAGCTGATCTTAATAAGTGTAGCAGTGTACTTGCGACCCAAAACAAATCTTCTTGCCGTAAATAGTTATACAGATGTTGTGAGTATTGCAGTACCTTATTCTTCCTATTGAGCACCCCCTGAGCTCTTAATTTTTTTTAAAACTCAGCTAATTATATATTTTATGCAGTAATATTCTATGTGATGGGGAAAAAAACCCCGTTAGAGTGTTTTATGATATTAACATGAATTTCATATACTAGCTGAATGCAAATTAAAATTTGATATATTAAATAAGTTGATAAAATCAGTTAACTGTGTATTGAATGTATTTATTAACATTTCTTTTTCAGATTCGTTTTGTTTGTGAGATTTTAACGTGTATAGGATGTTCCATAACTTTAGTGGCGGACATTTTTGAAATCATTACTCAGGGAGTTTTTAGTTTCTTAAAAAATTGTGTAAGTATGCATACAATCCTTTTATCAAAATCTGCCATCTTGTTTAGATGGCTGATTCAGTTGGCATATGATTGATAAGGACATGCATGTACATCGTATTAATTGTCATGCTTTTTAATAATTTCTGCTATAAAGAAGAAATTTGCATCAATTTTGAAATTTTCCATAGGTATATTTTAAATTTAGGTTATTGGACAAATTATGTCTTGAAAAGCTTATACTGTGTACATATATTGTGTATTTTTTATGTTTTTGTGGATAATTTCCCACTTACTTCAATGAAATTTGATCAAATAAATATTTATGCAAACCAAGGTTTATGACATTTCTCAAAAACAACAACCTCCTTTCACACCCAATATCCAACAAAACAGATGTGCGTGTACTAGTAAATTAAGTTTGGGTGTTTTATTTTTATTTTTCAGAAAAATGCACCAGCGCAGACACTGTTCATGATATCGTGCACTCTGTTCCTGGCCTGTGTACCGTTCCGGTTCCTGGAGATGAAGCAGGTGGAGGACGTCCTGATGATAATAGCGGTGCCTTGTGCATGGCTGTTCTTACTGTTCTTTGCCAGGTAAGCTATATAACCTTGAAAGGTATCGAGAAATCAAAGCCAAGAGCTTTATGTAAAGGCCAGGGTTGATTTTGGAGATGTTTAGTTGATGAATGAGTTTGTTAATAGTATTAATTAAATGAATCCATGTTATTTTTTTTTTACTTTAAAATTTGCTGAAGCTATGTCATGCTCATGTATTCTGTCACTAATACTACATTTCTGAACTGCTTTCATGTACAGTAATTTTTGTTGTTGAATCAGATGACAATGTTATTGTCAAAGGCCATGAAAGTGAAGGCAGAAGCTTGGCTGAAGTAGACAATCAATTACTGTTTAGATTGTCATCTTTTTTATTAGATGTATGATTTGACTTTCGAGTTTTGTTTTAAAATTTAAGATGATCTAAATAATGTCAACCAATTTTCAATCAATGTAACAAAAAAAATAAATGATTTTAGAATTTTTTTTTTCGGTGTTCAGATCAAGTAGTGAATTTAACATCAACATTAAGTTCAGAAATATATATATACAATCATACCTTTAGTAATTTGTAAGTTAAGGATTAACGACTAGTAACCATTATTAGCTGTCGGTTGTCGCTGAATTGACCTTGAAATGACCTAATTTCAGAGGTCATCCTCAAACGGGGCCAATGGTTGTGATGATGTATGTCATGATTCTGAATGACATGGTACAGTTCGGATACATCTTTCTGATATTTTTATCCACATTTTCCCTAGGTATACAAATTGCATTCAAGTGTGACAATTAATTACCTTTTAAATCTGCAGCCATTTTGATACTGGGTGTTTACTAATCCAAATATTTTTACCAATTCTTGTGAATTGAGCACATTAACTTTGTGTATATTAAATCTTTGTATGTTTAAATATTTATTGTACTTTGATTAATATCCTCGCCCAATCCCAAAAGTCCCATCCGCTTTATGAAAGCTGATGTCAAATTTATTTTGATTGGAATTAGCACATAACACCGAAATCCATTGTAAATTTGTAGTTCACAAGTAGAGAAATTGATTTTTTTTTTCCAGAATAAGTTTTGATAACTCACAGTTTTAATATTATGTGCTTATGTGTATAAAGTTAAATATATATATTTGCCTCTACCTGGCATAATATTGATTTTAAGCTTCGTCGGAGGGGTATATTTGTTAGTGAGGTGGTTTCTGCAATCAGTCACATGGAGCTGCAGTAGCAGTCCGATGTTAATGTTTGATATGCATCTGAGTAACCAGGATGCCATAGCTTTTGAAACTTTTTCCTTCATTGCAAAATTACACCAAACATGTTTAAGCGGCTGTCAATATTTGTTCACCATCTCTGAGCGCCCATTTAAGAGTACAGATAATTGCAATTACCCCCCCCCCCCCCCTACCCCAGTTAACATCACTAGAATTTATTGATTTCCAGATCAATTTCTAGTGATCAATTTTGCTTGAAGCTCTGGTCATTAAATTTTATTCTTTTGCTCAGAAAAAAGGGTACAATGGTCTTTTGAAGGCATATATATGGCAGTAAATGTTTTTAAAGTGATAGGTTTGGTTAAACGATTTTGCAGTTCTAATTGTGAATTATGGCTGATGCTTTGATCTGTATATATTCACAGTTAGCTTCTTTGAACATTTAGAAGTGATTAAATAAAGCAAACATGATTATCATATGAAGGTTTATATTACCATGGTACAACTAAAATAGCTTCTGTGGTTTTATTTCATCCTGCAAAGGAAAAAAAGGCACACTGGGGGTTAAATTGTGGAAGATATATAAATCTATACCTTTTCAGTGTCTTTTTTTGTCATATCTCTAACAATATTTTAACATCAGTTTAGCTGCACCAGACTGCCCTGTTTAAAATATCCTTTAATATGAACAGACAGTTTGACTTGCAGAGTGCCTTGCTTTGATCACTGGGTGGCACTAAGGTGTACTCCAAGCTTTTTACTCCTACACTGAGCCGACATATCACTAGTACATGTACTTTGGAGACTTATATTGCTACAAACTGCCATTATCATTTTTCCTGCTTTCTATTTAGGGAAGATGTAAACAAACACAATTTATTTTTGAATTTGTGAAATATTTATACCTTATTCTAAATATACTGGTGACATTTTGAACCCTTTTGTTTTGCTAGGGTATAGTTTCTGAAGAGATTATGTCATATTTATTGATAATTAGTTAAAAAAAAAAAATATTCTGTACAGCAACGCATGGATCAAATTAACCACAATTAATAATAAATTCTTATTCCGTTAATCTATGAAAGTTTGTAGCGAAGTTTTCCTGGAATTCTATTGGTTGGAATTCAAATTTTGGTGCTCCCAGAACTAAATGAAAGCACATACATTTCTATTGTTGTACCATTGGCTGCTTACACGTATGACCTCAAAATCACTTGCACTTTGACCTTTGTTTTTCAGAACCTTTAAACTAACAGGACCTTTTGTCACAATGATCTACAAAATGTTGCTAGGTGATCTCCTGCGATTTGGCATTATTTATGTAATATTCCTCACTGGATTCACACAAGGTTCGTATCGCACTTTAATGCCGACTTCTTTTCTTGTCAATCATTTTTGTTTTTGCTGCACATTGACACAGTTTGCCAACAATATACTCATCAACCTCGTCTTAAATGGAGACAAAAGCCTCAAAATTTGAACTGTTTAAAAATATTTCATGACTACGTAGTATAAGTAAGAGATGAAACCAAATAAGAATTCTATGATAGAATTGTAAAATTTTTGAATTTTGTTTTTCCTCAAATAGATAGACATATTAGAAAGAGATGTTTTAAAACAATACCTTTGTTCATTTTTAACTTCATGATGAATTCAAAGAACATGAATTAAAATAAGATTTAAGGTGGTATGGGACACCTCAATGTTTTGACATATATTTTTTTTTATCATAACAAAATCAAGGGTAATTTTATACTAGTTTCTCTCCCAAGATTGTTACCTTACAGAGTAGCGCAGTGGGTAAGAGGGATTACTACAAATCTTTTAGTAATGAGTTTGAATCCTGCCAGGAATTCAACAATTTTTATTTTTCTAAAAAAATTTTAAACATATTTTTTGGTTAAATATTGTAAAATTTGAAAATTCTAAACCAATGAAAGTATTTTAATTATTATGTATTTAAATCCACATTAATATCGATCGATGTTCCAAACCACCTTAAACAAAAAAAGACAAACGGTTGATTAATTTACCAATGTATTAAAAGCCTCTACTTAATATTTCAGCCTTTTACTTCCTGTTTCGGGGAAATACCAGTACTCAGAGCCAAGGGTTCGATGACATTGGTGACACAGTTCTGACCCTCTTCCAAATGACCTTGGGCGAATTTAAGGTATAAATAAAAATATTTTGGAAGATTTTTTTAATGTTTCAGGGATCCCTGCCATGAACTTTATCACAGCACTTTATAATTCTATCAATAATTCTCACATGATATGAACTTATAGATATATTAAAGATTTATAAGTAACAAAAATTTAAGTAGTTTTAGAGAATATTAATAACATTGTTTAACATTTTTTTTGATAAGCAAAAGTATCTAATTTCCAGAAATATCATTAAAATTATAACTTAAGACATATTTTATTCTATTCATAAAAATATAACCATTATCACCTTGGTTTGTCCATACTAATCAGAAACTATACCACCTAGAAGTCACTACTTTCTCAATATCATAATTGTATGAAATCACTCAGGGCATGTTATCAAATGGTACACAAAACCAACCATTCACTCATTGGCAGTGTTTATTTGTATCAAGCATGCATTCATACAAAATATATCCTCCTTTACATGTACTTCATTGGGTCATAATTACATGTATATATAGCCAATTTCATCCAGAATCCCTTTTCTGTTTACTATGTGGATTTCCTCAACAGTTCCTTAACCCAAACAATCCTAAGCATATATACACCCCAAATATTCCGACCCATAATTCACCTTTGAGCATGCTCAGTCCCAGTATATAATCACTGGACCATGACGCATGACACCTGATCACATGACCATTCTCTGTATGTATGGGTGTTTATAAGTTGTTTTTGTTCCATGCATGCATAGTTTAGCCGCGGAGGAACTTCATCACAGGTACTGGGATTTTGTCCGAAAAATTCAAATTTTCATCTCGATGTTACATGTTTATTTATTATTTTTCTTAATCATACTTTTTAAAGAAATCACTGAAAACACCTTAGAAGGTGTTAAGGGTGTCTCTTGCTAGAAATCATTTGCACCTGTTGCACGTGTATTGTCAGTAACTGCACAATTCACACATCTAGATAGGTGACACCTTTAATCTACTTTTCATTGTACTAAGCACCTGACCTTTGCACTCAGCATCCTTTTTACATGTACTATGTACTAGACTAACCTGTAGTTATAGTTGTATGATTTTGAAATTAAGTACATGTCATACTTGCCAACCTCCAACATGTGAAAATCTGGTCATGACCAGATTTGGAAAGTAAAAAATCTGGTCATAGCGCGTAACGACATTCACGACATATTTACCATGCACTTCATAGATATATACAATAGAAATATGTTTAATAACTTATGTGTAATACTTTATTGCAAAGAAGCATTTTAACTAACAGTTGCTGATTTTGAATTTTGTAAAGTGATCTGACACAGGAAATGGTAGGTTGTGTTCAGCTAAAAAAAAAAAAATGCAAAAAGAGTTTCTGCTACATAAACCTTGCCTTTGAACTCTGTAAATGATGGCATGAAAGTTGTAAGTGACTTGGAAAACTTTTGTGTATTAAAAAGCATATTCTATACATGATTTAGCGTTTTTGAATGTCAGATCATTTTGGGCACACAATCCAATATTCAAATGTGCGTTACATAGAACACAAAAGCCTCGTTTTGTACACGATTACTTTGTTTTACCTATGGGGATTCATTTTCCAAGATATGTTGATAGGTACAAAAATATTGTTTTCTTTTTGTTGGTTTTGATTCCGCTGGACTCGATGAAGACCTTTTCTTATTGAAATCCATCACACTTAATGATTTAAACTTTCGGTTAGTCAAAACAACTCACGATAATAATTACACTTAATGTGTCTGTTCTAGCCATCGGCATTGTTTACGCGTTACGTAAATCCAAGCTCAGCTTGGGTTCATAACTGGAAGTCACACGCGCAACGTAATTTACGAACCAAATCCGGAAATCGGGAGATTTCCGGGTTGTTCAACAAAAATCGGGTGAAAAGCATGACCAGCCGGGTCATAAAAAATAATCGGGTGAAGGGTCGAAAAATCGGGTGTGACCCGACGAAATCGGGTTAGTTGGCAAGTATGGTACATGTACTTTTAAAATGCCAATTGAATCTCTAGATACATTACTAGTGTTTGGGTTTCTTTTTGAAGTTGAAGGCTCAGATTTGATTTCATTACATTTTATACTATTATACATTATAAATGAGACATTAAGCATTTATTGGCAAAGTACTGGTAGTTATACCCTAAGCAACAAAGTTGTGAGGGGTATAATTTTTTTGGCCCATTTGTAAGTGCAGCTCCTCTTAAACCACTGCACAGAATTTCATGAAACTTTTTGGCATTTTGGACACAATGTGTAGATTTGCATATTACCAGGAAATTTTGGTTGCCGTATTTTTGGGGGTATTTTGGCCCTTTTGAAGGTATGATGTTGAATATAGTAACAAACTGTTTGTAAGTGCAACTCCTCTTCAATCGCTGCATGAAATTTGAAGAAAATTTGCAAGCATTTAGGAAATTAGAACACAATGTGTAGATGTTCAGGAAATTTTGATTCCTTAATTTTTCTGGCAATGTCAACACTTTTGAATCTATAATTTTTGCTTTATATTGAATATAATAATAACAGTTTGTTATCATCAGCAACTCCTCTGAAACCACTGCAATAAATTATATGAAACTTTGTAGGTATTTAGGATACAATGAATAGATGAACATCATACTAGGAAATTTTTATTCTATTATTTTTTTTAAATAGAATTTTTGCCCTTATGAATTAAAAAATTTTGTTGTTGTTAACGAACAAAACAATGGAATAGGGTATGTGTGCATATTTGCAGGGAGTTTTGAGCTGATGATTTATCAAACCATTTTGATTCAATTGTATATTTAATACATTGCCATTAATTATGTGTAGCATTGTAAGTAATGGGGGAGCTATGGGGTCTGTGAGTTCACTTTTTCTCTCATTTTTTATAGAGTATTTTACCAAAAGAAAACATGTTTATTCACTATTTATTGTTTAACGTCTTATTATCACTGGACCGTGATGCACGACACCTGATCACATGACCCTTCTATGTATGTATGGGTGTTTATCTAGATCACTTCACATCTAGATAGGTGACTTCATTTTTTTTTTATTGTATAAGCACAAGCCTTTTTCACTCAGCATCCTTTACTATATAGATTAGCCTGTAGTTAGAGATTTATGATTCTGATATTAAGTATGATATCACTGATATCATATGATATCAAGATTTTTTAACTGACAAGGTAACACTTTTTCCTAACTACAGTGAATTCCAGTGTCATATGATCTTTTGATATCATGAAATATTGAAAACAGGTTCAAAGTATTATGCGATATTATGAACCCGGGTTCAATATTTCTCTGTTAAAAAACCCAGTTTTAGTATTTCGCCGAGTTCAAAATATTATCTGACACCGGAATTGGCAACTTTACTGTAGTGCCTGTGCATTAAAAGTTACATATTATATACAACAACTAGAGGACATCGGCAGCATATTTATAAAAGTGAAAAAGTCTCATTACGACTAAGATGACCCCCCCCCCCCCAAAATAAAAAAAGCCTTAACAAAAAATAAACTATGGTGTACACTTTTATATCCACATGTTTATGCTAAACTTGCACGACTGGCCATCTCTAAAAATTATTTTCGTAGGTCAGAGTTATCTCTGCCTGCGGCTTTCAAAAGAATTTAGCAATTTCATTTTTTTTTTATTGATCACAAAGTTTTTGAGATTTTGTTGTTGAATCTTTTCATGAAATCAAATGTTCACAGAAATAAGAAACTTCTAAAAAACTTTTCTTGTCTACTTTAATTTCTCACAAAATTTAGGGGAAAATAAACCTCATTTCCATTTAACAATTAAACCCCATCATGAGGCATCTAACATGAATTATTTGATATGTTTTTGATTAAAGCTGACATGAATTCTTAAAAGTATTTGGTCACAATATCATGTCTAAAAAGTTAGTTGATTGCATACTGTAAATTCCTAATTAAACGTGAGGAATTAATATCCGCGTAAAATCGCGAGAAGCAACCTTCGCGGATTTTAAAATCTCGCCATTATTTTCTGAGAGTTGAAAACTATAAGAAATAAGGAGAAAAGTTCAACGTTCGCGATTTTATATTCTTGCGATTTGATACAAACCAGCGGGATCGCGGAATTAAGTACTCCCGTAATATAAGGAATTTACAGTACTCATTGAGGTTGCATTGACTTAAATCCTAAATGCATCAACTATTCTTTGAACTAATATATTTGGGGGAAAAATGACATAAAAGAAACTACAATCAATAAAAAATAAAAGATATTTTATATTTTTTGAAAGATTTGCCAAGGTATCTAAATTATTTTGCACATACAGTTCTGCCTTACTTTGCATGCACATCCAAAATGTGTGTTGTTCATACAGAATGCATTATGTCTGCATCGTATAAAGTAGACTCTGATCACACTACATTCAACATTGTAAATAAGCAGTAATAAATCTGGGCAAGCTAAGAATGTCATTTTTATAAGTCAATCATTTCTGCAAAATTAAAAGTCACTCTTTAATTCTGAAGTTTATGCTGTCACTGCACAGCCTACTACTTTGTAGTGGTTATAACAGTACAACACAGTGTTTGTCAATGTTCAAGGGTATTCTAAACATTTATGCATGGATTTCAGTTTGTTTTGTTTCATTTTTCTTTGGGTATTTCTTAAATTTATACCAGTGCAGTGGTTGCCATTTTTTCCCTTAAAATGCATTTCTACTAGTCTTAATTTCTGTCCAATATACAAGTATGGGTGTATGAAATACATGTACCTGAATGTGGTGAAGTATGATAATGCACCGGCCATAATGTACTGGGAGTTATTAATATTAAGCAAATAACGTAATAATAAAAATTGAAACTTAATTAATATGTCGGCAGTCAAAGATAAAAGGGAAATAATGTATATTTATGAATTTTGTCAGCTTTAAAAAAAACAGACTATACTGAAAGCAAGATATTAATACATGCAGTGAATGTTTGTACGACTGAATAGTGTTTGATTGTTTTTTTTATTTCTAATATCTTGATGAATGTAGTACTTTTTTTGCAATTCTCTTTGTGTAGTTACTATATGTAGTGTGTAAGGACTCATCTTTTTTCCAATAAATAGAAATCGATGATAAATGAGCTTAAATAAATGTACTTTTTTAACATCTATGTGTATTTATCTGTTGCTAAAATAAGATGGAGGCTCGAGTAACATTTGTCGGATATGGTTTACTGTTCGATGTCTTGATGATAATGTATGCGATTTCAGTATTCAGAAGCTTCAGCCATTATTTTGTTTTCATACAGTTTTCTTAACTGCATTTCTCTTCTGAATAAATGATTTGTAAAATTGAAAGAAAAAAACAAAATTAAAGATTTTCTATGATCAAATCTTGGCATTGCATGGTTTACAATATCGTACTCACTAACCGCATGGCTTTAAAAAACCACCTGAAAATGTATTAAGAATGTGTTCATTTTGTTATGGACGAGTCTTCAAAAATTGTTCTTATATTTTTTTCATTTTTCCAAATCTCTGGATAATGTCTTTAAATGGATCTATATTTATTGGAGTTGATTTGTTGCAGTTCTTATTGGATTTTTGTTGTTGTAATTTTCAGTACCAGGATTTCAATTACACCAAATACTCTGCACTGACAAAGATTGTATTCGCCATCTTCATGATGTTGGTGCCCATTCTGCTACTGAACATGTTGATTGCCATGATGGGTAACACTTATCAAATGGTCATTGCCAAATCAGAAAAGGAATGGAGAAAACAGGTTGGTACTGTGTGTGTTTGTAAATCATAGTGAAACCAATGAACAATTGAAAAATACTTTTTGGTTCTTATAGAAAAAGAATGCAAACCTCTTATAATTAACATTCATGTCATTAATAATTAACATCTAATTTGTATTTGTCTGCTTTCCCTGTTTCTGGAAAATATTTAGCCCCCCCCCCCTCCCCACCCCCCCCCCCCAAAAAAAATAACGTCCAGCCAAATGAGGCATCTCAGCAGGGGTGTACTAAACATGTTCTTTAATTATTAGATAGCTCATTTTGATAAATGCCTTGCAAGTTTATGCTGATTTTTTCAACTTTGCAAATGACAAAAACATATGCAATTATTTCTAACCATTGAGTTATTATTTTTTAAAAGATAAAAGTCAAATAACTGCAATGGTGTTATTATTTTTTGAGAGATGTAGTCAAATAACTTCAACGCTGTGTGCAAACAAATTGAATGACACATGTAAGCACAGTACAAAAATTTGTTTGCTTACATCTTTGTAGTTATAAAACTTCATCTTTCACAAAACTAATAATTCTATACTTTAAAGGGGCATGGTCACGATTTTGGTCAAAATTATTTTTTCAATTTTTCAATGCCTCAGTAAGGCATTTTTATATTAATAGGCAACCAGAAATTAAGTGTCATTCGCTGAGTTTTAAGCGAGTTACAATTTTTGCAATTCTTATTGTTTACATTTTGATTGTTAGAGTAAAAATTCCAGTTTTTGACCTAAAATGAATTTGTTAAACATTAGGAACTGTTTATTCATGCTTAAAATGAAAAAGAACATAGACAAATCAGCTTGAAAATTTATTTTACTTGTATATTAAACCAATGTAAACAAAAACAGAGCATATGCCTTGTTTACATGACAAAGAGTTGTGAGCCCTGTATCTTGCTAATAACTCTAAGACTGATCTTAAATTTAATTTGATAATTAAAAATGCATTCCTAAAGCATTGTATATAATAAAAACATTTATGACACAGATGATTTGTGATGTAAATATAATATATAATTTAAACTATTTATGTTATGGTGTGTTTTAACATGCACTCTACCTACAAACTGTTTGTTGAATGTAAAAAAATATAAAGTAATTGCTTTCAAAATATTGTTACTGTACTTATTCCGTGTTCATATTCTTGAACAGTGGGCGAAGATAGTGGTTGTGTTGGAGAGAGGCTTCTCCAGGAACCAGCTACTGGAGTTCCAGAAGATGTACGCCATCAAGATGATGGGTCCCCCCAAGGAAAACCTGGCCGAGATAACGGAGCAGGTGGAGGAACAGCGAGGACTGATGGTCATCAAAACATCCAGCAAGACCAAGGCCCGGCAACGGAAGGGAGCCATCTCCAACTGGAAGGTACGGGAATTCGAGAGAAAATTATATGCACTCAAAGTTTTGTAATTTTGAGTGGAAAGTGAAAGTTATATTGAATTAACTATTGCCTTTTCTAGGTCAAGCATTATTTGATCAGCCTTAATATTAATAGAATTTAGATATTTTATTTTGAATTTTTTTAGCAGCAGTATTGCAGCATTTTGAGATTGTGTCAAGAAGAAATGCTGAAAATCACGATCCCTATCACCTTAATTTTTTCATTAATAAAAAGCATTATACTGCATTTTGTCATTAAAATCATATTATAGATCAAAACATTTGGACCAGTATGGTGCACAGAAGAGGATGTTATGGTTTTCTTTCAATATTTTCTTCAGAGATATTCATTGGTCAATGCAAAAGTCATTTTTATTGCTTGAAGATCAATTTTGTTTTAGTTCTCAGTTTTAAACTCAGAACTAAAATTGCTGAAGTTGAAAAAAACCCATATAGTACTATTTGTTCATTTAAAATTTCATCATTTTCAAAGTCTCTCAGAAGTTCAGTTTAAAAATTATATGCAGGCGTTATAACTCTTTTTAGTCTGTTTAAATTAGTCCAAGTTATGGATAGGATAATTATCCTCTTTAAAAATGTTTTAAGCATTAATATTATATTTACGTTTAAACACTCTTAAAAAATGCAATTCTTGAATTATGTAGTAGAATTTAAAAATGCCTTTATCATTGACCTTATTTCATTAACTGAATATTGGTTGGTTGTTTTCTTGTTGTTTGTTTAAGGATTTACATATAACCAGGTTTTGGGGTTTGAGTTTGTTCATGGCATGATGCTTCTTTTTATTGCATGATTCCTCACATTTCTGATTGAAAAGTTAGCGAAACAGTCCTTTACTATTATGAAAATTGCTTGCCAATACGTAATAATTACTCACTCTTACTAATATATCAGCCCAAAGAACTGTAGATTTTGCTGATTATTCTATGCACAGAGTTGTTATGAAGAGTTTATTCAGTATTTGATATATAAATTTGTTTTATTTTTCCTTTTTTTTGTAAATTTTTATATAGAATTTACATCTGATTTTTGAAGGTTAAAGGGATTTAGACACAGTTTTATTTTTCATGATATAAAGTGATTTACCTCCACATTTTGAATGATTGACCAAAATGTGAATGTTAGAATTCAAGTTAGAAGAGCAATAAACAGTTAGGAATTTATTGTAATGTAATTATGTAAACAAAGCTTGAGTCTTACATTTGTTTACTAGTAATATAAAGTATGCAATTGCCATTTCTTTGACAAAATGACTCATGAAAAACCAGGTAAACTGATTTAATGATTTATAAATAACATTATCAACAGAAGAAATCAACATTTGATTGAAAGTTATGCTAATAAAACACATTTTTAATTAATAACAAGACTCGATCTTTGTTTACAAAACAAAAAAATTCAAATGATATCTTGCTTAATACTCAATATTCGCCTTTGTAATTTTGACAGAGCAATAAAAATACCCATATTAGGCATTTTAATCATTAAAAATGGAAAGATGATTGAAATTTTAAAAAATGAGCTCAAATTGTGTCTACACCCCTTGAAGGTTGTATTAATAATCAAGATAAAAATTAATTCCATGTTGGTGTGATTAACAATTTTCTGTATATTTTTTCAGTTATTTGGGAAAGAAATCATCAAACAGCTAAAGAAGCACAAAAACAAAGGAAGGAAAGAACCATTTAAACTGGGTAAAATCAAGCGCAAGAGAAAACCTTCTTTTAACGAGTCAGATTATTCCAGTGATGAAGATGAAAAAGCAAAAATGTTTTCCAAGACATTGCAACAGTTGGCATGGGAACGAGATATTGACCTCACCAAGGGTAAAACTTTTGTGACAGATCCCAATTTGATAGAGAAGTTATCTCCATACATCAAAAAGGAGGATCTTAGCAAACCTCCTGCTGTCCCCAATCATCATAGCCCCGCAAATTCTAACAATAATAACTCTCCAACCCCCAATCACGTTCCAAATGGAGTCAAGCATAGGGGACCAGGGGAAAGAACTGTGAAAAAGCCAGCAGGAACTCCAAAAGCTGCCACAACTAAACAGTTTAGTTATAACAGGGTCTCACCCCTAACACTTACCAAACAACCTTCCCCAGCGGAAGAGTCGGGTAGTGATTGGGAAGGTTCGAAACCTAGTCGTAGTGTGTTAAAGGGTATGTCAGTGACTGATATTTCTCTGCATGGCATAGACTCTGCAAAGAGCAGCTATCGCAAAATGTTTCTAGAAGAGTCTAGACAGACTAAAGACATCCAAAAACTACCTACGGAAGAAGTGCCAAATGTTGCTTTTAAGCAAGGATATGCAAGTTCAAAGTCAGGCAGTGTCAAATCGGACAAGTCAAAGTCTGACTCAGAGTACAAACCTAGTTTTTATTCAAAGTCTGAGGATGGATACACAAGTCAAGGGAGTGTAGAATCTTCAAGGGCATCGAGGGTATCAAAAAGTTCTTCTAGAACATCTAGACATTCCCAAAGGTCAACCACGACTACAACGGATGAGACTTCCACATCCACAGCTACTAAGTCCTCAAAAGGAGGAACAGACTGTTCTCTACAGGAAGTAGACTCTGAAACCGAGGACACGTCACATATATCAAAGATCAGTTCTTCTCGGCAGGAAACAGAACATGAAACTAGTGAGTCATCCGCCAAGCCACCAAGACCCTCCCATACACCAGAGGAGGAAGGGTCACCAAAGAAACACAAGCACAAACGGAAAAAAAGCAAAAAGAGTCGACACGGTAGTCAGGCATCATCTTCAACTTCTCTAGTGAACTCTATGGAGAATGAGGACCATGAAAGTGAAGTTTGAAGGGATGTGTTAATGAAAATATAATGGAGGCCTTGTGTATAATGCAAATGATTTGTTATGTTAATAAGCATGATAAGCTTGTCTTTGCTTTTTTTTTAAACTGGTGACAGGTGTTTGTACACAAACACAATCACGGTAGGAGGAACGTTGCTTGAAAAAGTGTCTAAGGAAAAACTGTTTGTGCATTCTTTGTAACAGAAGCACATTGATGGTATGCATTTCACTATTTTTTAAATTTATGCAAGTGTTGATTGATTTTGCAACAGGAATAAATTGAATGACATGCTTGATACATGAAGACTTTTCAGTTCAATTTAGAAGAAGGGCATTGCAGACGATCTATTTATTTTACAAGAGAAGTCAAAGTAGAGAGTAACTAACTTGAGTGCTTTTTTTTGCGTTTCGGTTTACAATTTCGTAATTTCATTTGATAAGATCCAACTAAATCCTTATGAACTATATTTAAGAAACACCTATGGAAAACATCATTTACCACCTATTCTGAATCTTATGTTCGATGGAACTGCTAAAATCAGAAATAATGAACATAGCTAAAGCTGATACATGATCTTCATGCTATTATTAACATTAATTTATTGGTTTGGTTTAAGTGTGACTGGAGTTTTAATTATTTTTTTCAATGGAGAGAATTCATTAAGACAGAGCACAGTTTGTTTCATATTCTTACGGTATTTCTTGCACACGATTCTGATATTTTTTGAGATTTGTTTAAAGAAAGGGTACACTATCAAGGGTACAATATTGCTGCGTTGCCTTATGTTTTCAAGCAACACATTTTTAATAAGTTTTTTTAAATGTAAAAGTAATCCGTTGGTCTGTTTTTTTTCTTTACGTTTTCATGGATGTATTTGTTGTAAACTTGTAATTAACTATGGTTACGATTTGTTTGCTCTTTTAATGTGGGTAATTTGTATTAAAGAGTACTTGTATCAAAATGATCAAAAGCCAAAAAATTATTCAAGATTAATCAATGACAATGTGACTTGCTGAAGTAATAAAAAAAATACTATCAAATGGAAAATTTAAACCTTCAAGTCTCGTTTGGACAAACCAGATACTAAGATGCTTGAAATATGATAAGTACATACATCATATAATTAGTTATCATTATGTGTATGGAAAAAGAAAACAAATTCAGTGTATGTAGTCACAGCTTAAAATATCCCAATTGGGTCAACTTGCAGAACTTTTATTTTGCGTTTTTTAACTGTATTCTAGCGCTCTTTCATTTCAAAAGGAAGAAAATAAGTTCGTGTATAAATATGAGCAGGCCGTGGAGTTGAAAACATATTAGATGACGTTTACATCAAATATCCATGACAAGAAGCTGTTCTAAGGTTGATATTATGTTCTACATAAAATAATGTTAGATAGTGCCAAACTGTGTTATGTCCCTTTGTGATATTCATTCATTCATGGTTTTTTTCCGTTAACTTCAAACAATGTACATTCCTTTCTTCTTATAGAATATTAACATTTTCATAAAATGACACAAACTTCAAGAAAAAAAAATAAAATAGAAAAATATTGTTTTGAAACCCTTGCTATAGAAAATTGATATACTCACTCTTATTATTTATATCCAAATTCCGTCCATTATGAAATTTCTCTCATAATGTGTGCAATAAATAGATATGAATTTTCATGAAATAAATCATCAAAACAGTGCTTATTAGTAAAATAACATAATGATATGCATTGTCAATTTTTACGTATCATGATTTAATGTAATCTGTGTCCATTTTATTATTTTGATAATTGTCATGTTTGTATACAGATTAATTCCCCCTCTTTCTGTGATTGATTAATTTTTGAGTGATTTTATTTTTTTATATATGTAAATGAATGTGATAATTTATCCCTGTGATTTTATTCAACTCTTGTTAACAATGAAAACAACAATTTAAATTGTGTATAAAAGGCAATTTCAAATTATTAATCATTCTGTAAATACCGTAGATAAAAATCTTCTGTCAAAATCTACTGTGAAAAGTGAAACGATTCTTTAGAGAAATTTTATTTCTGCAAATTGTTATCTTTTGACTTATGTTGATATAAGAATATTTATGTATCCAAAATGCATTTGATAAAAATGATACGAAGACCTTAATTTTTATGCTGAAAGAATGAGATTTAGAATTTTTTCTATTTTTTAATTGATAATATATTTTTTTAAATTACAAATAATATTAATTTAATAATATTATAAAGTTATTTCATTCAAATTCAAGCCGCACTATACCTTTTGTTGGACAGTTGAACGCTTTGGCATTAATTGTTATAAATGTTTGAAAACATAAAAATGGAGTAAAGATGCCAAGTACTGGCATCAAATGCATTATTTTATATGTATGTACGATGATAGGCGGTACATATTTGTTGATGTTATTTTTGTACAACCCTGTAACTGTGTCTAGGATCTTCCATTGTAATAACACTACACTGTTTGTTGGCATCAGGCTTCTCTATATGATTAGACAAAAGTACTTGTTCTGTTGTATAAATGATTTCATTTGATAAATAAATCTTAACAAAATCAACGATCTTTTTGATGACAAAAAGGATGTAATTATTGATTGCCGTTACCATTAGTTTAATCATGTGTTTTCAAAGCGAATGAACATACAAAAATGATGGACTATTTTTCGACGTGTTCAATACTAAGAATTATAATTTTTTGTCATTTTGATCGGAGACAGACGTTTCAATTCTTGCACGAGGTCTGGATGATATAGTTTTTAAGACAAAGTATGGTTAAAAATCATATAAAAATACAAGGTAGATCTTATATATATTTAACATTCCTCATTCTTAAGTCACAAATTTAAAGACAATGCACTGCCAAAGGAAAATGTTATGTTAAACGCTCGACGGAGGGCAGTACGAACATTGATGAGTAGATAACTTTTGAAAATACACTAAAATAATCTCCCAGCACCCTAGAGTTATTCTTTGCTATTGCAAGTGCATGATACCGGTATATATATAGCAGAGGATATGTATAGGTCGTACCTTATTCGTAATCCTTATTGAATTTTTTCAATAAAATTATAGCGGATAATTATATCAGTGTTGGGGGAGGGAGCATGTTTGCACCCGCTTAAAATGCAGTTTCGAAAAAAATCCGTATACTAGTATTCCAAAAAATAAACTATTGTATAGAGAGTATATGACCACTTTTGTCGTTAGTGTATCTCACCTGACTTGTGAAATAAACACATTGTTTATTTCGATAGGAAGTACGTCACAATATGGAAGTGTTTTATAAAAAAAGATCTGCGTTTTACAAAGGAACTTACGACTTACGATCAAATTAATGAATGCTGATTAATCCCTAACTAATCAATGCTTTATTCGAATGGCTGTAAAATATATTATGGAAAATAAAATAGTTGTAAATAAATGGTTTTAGTTTAATTTTTTTAAATTAAAAACCATTCTATGGCACTGAAAACATTAACAACTTTGGCGTAAGTTCTTTTGAAAAACGCAGTCTAGCTGGTCTGTACCCCCCAGTCTAAAAAAAAAATCGAATGATTGACCTGGGAGCAACGGTTCCATACGTGTTGAAAAACTGCAATGTAGTTAACAGCGAACAAAACTTGCGCTAGTTTTTGACTGATTTATCTTATTTCCACACTAATATTGTGGAAATAGGATAATAAGGGACATATGATATTTTGTCGCCTGTAAATACAAATATGTGTTTAATGTACATTATAATATTGCCTGATTGTTCATTCACCTTTGTTTGTTAAATGAAATATTTAAAACATTCCTTTTTTCTTAATTTTTTTTTACTAATTTCATGATAAAATGATAACATGTTAACAAGACCTTGAAAACTGACCTATGTATCTATCTCGTTTCCAAAATGTATATAGTCATTTTAGGTACTCCGACGCATATTTTACAACTTGGTTGCATACTATATGAAAAACACACTATACTCTGTCCCGAATTTTTGCTTCCACCACTTTTTGCTTGATATTTTAATAATAGTAAATACATTTGTGCTCAAGCTACGTTCATCCACTAATATGAAAAATGTCTAAATTATCTGTTTTGAAACGCCCTCTCTACCGCTTCAGGTTTCAATACACATCCCAAAATTGAAAGTCTACGGATATTTTGCATTGCATCAGCCATTAATAAGCCCGGATGATAACGTTAAAAAATTGCGCGAGGTATCCCGCGTACTTCCGAATGGAGAAAAGATGTAAACATTTCGCATTATAAATCTCCGTAAGAAAATTGTTTTCGTTCCTGTGAAATTTTATGAGTGAAAAGGGATAATTGTTGAATAAAGATATCTTGGATATATTCCCTTTCATCGATTTCAATTGTATTTCTTTCACAGGTATGTGTATTTTTATTACAAATCATCAAACATTGATGGAAGCAATAACTTGGGACAGACTATAGTCTCTTTTCGTATGAGTGTGTTTGTCCAACTTTGATACTCCCATACAATCATAAGCTTGTACATGTATTACTGTGGTTTCATTATTATTCAAGGGTATCAATTTTCGTGGATAAAGTGAAAATCACAGTTTCAAGGATATGTAAATTCGTGGCCAATGACCCTATCAATACAAAATGTTAATAGATATTGCACTTCAATGAACATTAAATTTCGTGGATCAACTTAACAACGAAATCCACGAAAATTGGTATTCAACGAATATTGATGAAACCACAGTATGTTCATTTGCAGTAAATGATTAAACATAATATATTTAAAATATAGGAAATGTGATATGAATTATATACTACAACGTATATGTTAAGTATAGTACGTTCTTTGAATTTATGTCAAACTGCGAACAAACATCATTTTCATACAGTGAATTAATAATATACATGTATTGTTCATCGACATGAAAGGTTATATTAATTTTGTAAATTAAGGATGAATATATAGCAATTATAACATACCACATGCATCTACATGAAATATATTTTTGAAAAATATCTTTCATTTTCATTGAAGGTTAATTTGTAATTCATGCATGAAAATAAAAATATATCACCAAAACTCTGTTGAAATAAAATCCGTATATAATATTTTTTTCTCAAACCAAATATAAAATACAAAAGTTCAATATTCAAGTAAGTCTCAGGCGGATCCCATTAAGAAGACCATTTGAGTTGCAATTAATATCAATTAACATATTCATGAAAACTCAACTGTTGACAATCTCTGCTTATTCATTGCCCTAATGTAGAATAGTCGCCTCCATCTAGAAATGGTGATGTAGATTGAACAGTAGCGATATCACGTGAATGACTGTATTCAGAGAGATCTGTACCATGATTTGGTGCAGTGCATGCGTGGTCGTAAGTGTCGTCATCGTGTTCTGTTTGTTCGTGTAAATGATTGTAAACGTCTTCGGTTCGTTCATTTTGTTGTTTTCCAGGCAAATTGCATCCTGGCGTTTCTTTCGCAAAAGAGTATATGGATACCGTTGCAACCTTTTGCTGAAAATTTAAAATAAGTATTTAAGAACTGAAGCATTAGTCTAAAATACAATGCATATATCCTGAGGTAGGTTATCATTAATGAAATAAACGAGACCGAGTATAGTTCGAGTGCTAATGACTTTGCGCATCTTTTTGTTTTCATGCAGACGTAGGCGCAAAGTTATAATTTTGTTTTGCTTTGTGTTTTATACAAAATTAGCATCATATGTAAGGTAAGTTGAGAAAATATAATTTTATGTCTTTTATAGGATAATGGGCAAAAATGGCGCTAACGCGTTATTGTTACTCGGTATATATTGTAAACGTCCCTGGAATCCTAAGAATTCGCTCAATTTTCGTGGTATTCGTGGGTAGCTATCACCTGCGGATTAAAGCATCCTCAACAAAAACAAATTTTGAAAGGGTTATCTTTCTTGATTAAACTGAAAACCGACGCATCCACGAAATAACATCCTCACGAATAAGCAAAAACCCCACAGTCCACAGAAATTGGTCCCCAGGAAATTAAATGATTCCACGGTATGTATAAAGCCGAAGAAAAAGTGGGATTTAGTCATTATTCGAGGTGGTGATGGATTTTTAGAATACTTTATTGACAGAGCATTAAGAGAAACTTATTACATGTAACAGTTTAAAAGTGTTATTTCGTTAAAAATTAATTTCATAAGACAATACACACCACAATATTCCAAATTTTGGGGGAATAAATCGTTTTTGGCATTATCCCTGGACCTAACCACGAAGTAAACATTTTCATAAATTTCACAATTCGTTGACTTTTTGCAATAGGTTTCACGTATTTGTAAGAAAAAGAAATTCCTTCGGCAGAAATACAAAATATATAGGGGAAATGTGAAAAATTGCGCTATTTCTACATATAATCTTCAGGTTTCATTTAATAATTGATAACTTTTGAGACGATCCCCGAAGAAATTGGGGTGGTAAATAAAAAAAAAATGATCTAAAACTAATTTACATAGAACTAAAACTACAAGCAAGAAATTTTATCAAAATATCTTGGGTAGAAATAATAAGACTCGGCTTCGTTAAGCTTACTCTTTGTGAAAATGTGGTAACGTATTGCCGTCATCAATTTTTAGAAAAAAAATTAACTGTCATAACTTTTTTATATTTATTTTATTATAGTATACTTGTATAGTTTTAAACATGGGAGAAATGTTTGATATAATGGTCGGTATGGCGTGCAATTAGCATATCATTAAATGTTTAAAATCATTATGTATAAATACTGTTTATTCAAAAAATTTTCCTATACATTTTTTTGTTGGATTGACATATTGATATTTTCATCAAGTTATCATTTCCCATGATTTAATCATATAAATTAAACTTGAACATGTTTTGCTATTTCCAGGTTTATAGCCGATGAACTACGTTGCACTTTGAAAAAAAATGTCTAAAGTTGTTACAAAATAAACACAAGAGCGTTGATTTGATCCTAACATTTCAACGTGTTTTTTTTTTATTTGTTTTTTTTTTTTGCGAATTGCCTTACCGTATTTCATTGCCCTTTTTCTGTTTAAAAGTAAATGCTTCAAGTGTCCTATAAATATTTTTAATAAAGTCGTAACACTTTTTATGTAAAAGTTTAGTAAAACATATAATTTATGTCATACGTTTTCTTGGCATTTGGATGTTTCAATATGTTTTCTTTCGCAGCTATTGTATATACGTAATATCAAAAGTATGGGAATGGTATATGAAAATTTTTATGCATCTTAAAAAAGCATTATAATAAATACATGTATCATAAGATAAATGTTTATTTTAAGTCTCTGTTTAAGTTACGTATTCAAAGACTAAAGTTTCGGCTTTCCCAAGATCATTTTACAATTTTAAATACATAATTCAAATCTGTTGTACCTTTGTATTGTTTAAAAAAGAAGTTTGACATCCCCTGGCAGTACCGTATGTTCTATTGTCTGCAAACATAACGTCAGGTTCCTGTCTTTAAAAATAATTTTTTTCTACTTAATAAATTTATCCTGTGTTTTATATACATGTATGAATAAAATTTGGTGAAAAATTAGAACATTTTTATCAGGAAACTTACATTTTTCTGGTTGGAAATTTTAATCTTCTGTACGTAAGAGTCATGATGACAGCAATAACAATCACTCCAAGCATTAATCCGCCAAACAATGTCCCAAACGTCACTCCATTGTTGGTGTCTTTTGGTAATAAAAGTAAACTTGTATGTGTGCATTGATTAAAAAATAGTAAAAAATATTCGATTAAAAAATGACTAAAATAATTTAGTGACAATTTCTCTCGGAGAGACGGTCTTATAGATGATTTTTAGTCTTTGTTTACAAAAACTCATGATCTGACTTGAATAACAAAAATAAATATATGATTGTTTTCATCAGCAATCGGCAATCTTGTTGCTGATTATTTGATCTTAAAGATTATTATGGTGATCAGAAGAAGAGAAAACAATACATTCACATTTTCTCATTCAATGTCACATAATCAGTCTAGCATAAATTTTGTTTTGCTTAACTTAAATGATATGATTCAGTTTATTACAGTATATTACATAGGAATCAGAATCACACCTAACAGAAAGTAAATCCCAACTAAACCCTGGGTTTACTTTCTAGGTTTATTCTGTGTTTACATCGGGTTTACTCAAAGATTGAAATCCTAGACAATGATAATGAAATTAACACCAGTTTACAATTATTGATAAAGATGAGGAATAAACCCGGAGATACTTGAAGTAGAAATACATGTACATTTTGATATGTGCATAAATATTTATCTGAAATAAAAATTTCCAGTAAAATGTATCTTATATATGTATTATTCCATTAATGTTAAATGTTGTAACTTACCCCAAATAATTTTCAGTTAATCATATAATAACATGTATTTTTAATGCGACACATTACCTAAACTATACATTCATATCATCAAAAGATGATGTCAATAGTTTGATCAATCACTAGTCATTGAAATCAACAATAAGGTCAATTCAGATCATAACGTCAAATTTAAAAAAGTACAAAAACGCAAGCTTAATATATTCTAATACTGAATGAGCAGAGAATGTTTACAAAGTTTCCAAACCTTTAAGGCAGCTATCTGTATCAAATGCAGAATATCCATTTTTACATTGGCAGCTTCTATTGAAACAACCTGAGAATGGTTGCATACACTGTTCTGTTAGCTCACACGGATCGTTTAATGTTAGATATCCTCGAATGTAATAGAAATATAAGGAATTATGATAAGCTGTTTTACTATTCATTCAAAAAGTGTTTTGCTGGACTATAATCAACAATAAGTCGCAACAAATGAATAATATGCGAAACACCATTTAGCTAAAATGTTACGTGTAGTGCATTAACATCTATTAAATATTTCTTTTAAAAATCCAACAGCACCTATTGTACAATGCTTACCGTTAAACGGCCACATTATTTTCATTTACAGTGATAAAAATAAAATTAATAATTTAAAGTTAAAAATCTCTTTCTTTTCTTTTCAAATATTCAAAGTTTATTTTAAAGATATAATTGAAATTATACGTGTTTTATGCAATTTCAGATAATTACATCTGAAAATCCTTTTGTTATAAAATAATGAATACTTATTATTGCCTCTTAAAAATGCAAACTGAAGAAGTTATAACCAATGGCTATTATAAATATTTACTGAGTACATGTATGATGACATTTTTTGTCTACAGAGAATGATACTTATCACTTTAAACTTGAAATGCTTTACCTTTGTGGCATTTCCAGTCAATTTGTATGTATCCGGAATTGCATACACATAAACCGTTATCACAAACATTTGCAAATTCTGTTCCATTGCATTGCCAGTTGTGTTCACATATTCCACTTATGTTTACTCTAACTGATTGAAGTATAAAGTAATGAAATAAATGAATCAAAGATACGTATTATGCCTCAAATTGCATTTATAGAGATTTTCTTCAATAGCTGATGTTTTAAACCTTAAGCCTGTAAAGCAAAAAGTTTTTGGATTTATACATCTTAACGCTGAGTTTTCCCTAATTTTTTTGTTTACAAAAACTCATGATCTGACTTGAATAACAGAAATAAATATATGATTGTTTTCATCAGCAATCGGCAATCTTGTTGCTGATTATTTGATTTTAAAGATTATTGTGTTGATCAGAAGAAGAGAAAGCAATACATTCACACTTTCTCATTCAATGTCACATAATCAGTCTAGCATAAATTTTGTTTTGCTTAACTTAAATGATACGCAGTACAGTTAAGGCGGTCAATAAAAATATGGGCAAATTTTTGTGATAAAAACACGTATACTTTAGTTAAACTGGCATGTCCTTTTTAAAATCAATAACAGTCACTCAAATGCAATATATTTCTAAAATATATATATAACAGTACACTATTTTATGTTCATAGTGGTCAAGTGATATGCAGTCGCATGGTACAAGCAGATGTATTTGTGGTTTTGAGGTCATTTAAAAAATTCAATATTGCAAGGGCATAATCATGTCAAAATTCACAACTGAATTATGAAATAACTTGATGTTATATCGTAGATTTTGAAAAACGGTGCGAACTTTTTAAGAAAAGAATATTTGTTAGTAGAAACCGTAATTTATAATGCATATGTTGAATAATTTTGAAGGTCACAGGGTTAATTTCATTGAAAAATAATTAATTTGTAAGATTTTACAAGGATCGTAGAAGTTTTTAAGTTACATAGCATATTTCAAATTCACATGTAAAAGTTTGTCGGGATCAGGTAAGTGTATGCCCTTGCAATTAAGTGATTTATTTAGGTACTCAGATTTTAGATATACGATATTTTATACAAAACCGAGGTGGCTTCTTTATACGATGCATACTTTTAACAAAATGAAAATAAGACTATATAGGTAGCATTCTACTAATAATAATTTTAAACAAAATATTCATTTATACTTTTCCGTTAATGTATGACATTTATTTTTCTTCGCTATAAAACTGCACGATAGCCTTCAATGATTTAACTTAATGCGTCATTTTGAAGCATATGACGTCATATTTTGTAGTAAAGCGAGAACGACATCTCGCTTATTTTTCAGTGTGTACGATATAACGGACATCAAAATTGTAAGTAATAGCATTTGTTGTTTTTAATTAAAAGATTAGTATAAGTTAATTTTACTAATAAATAGATTAATAAGTACTTTCGAGGTTTGTAATATACTGTGATGTCATAATGCACATTTCCCGTACTTTTTGTCTGAACGGAGTTTATTGACAGCCTTAACTGTGCTGCGTATGATTCAGTTTATTACAGTATATTACATAGGAATCAGAATCCCACCTAACAGAAAGTAAACCCCAACTAAACCCTGGGTTTACTTTCTAGGTTTATTCTGGGTTTACTTCGGGTTTACTCAAAGATTGAAATCCTAGACAATGATAATGAAATTAACACCAGTTTACAATTATTGATAAAGATGAGGATTAATCCCGGAGATACTTGAAGTAGAAATACATGTACATTTTGATATGTGCATAACTATTTATCTGAAATAAAAATTTCCAGTAAAATGTATCTTATATATGTATTATTCCATTAATGTAAAATGTTGTAACTTACCCCAAATATTTGCAGTTTATCATATAATAACATGTATTTTTAATGGAACACATTACCTAAACTATACATTCATATCATCAAAAGATGATGTCAATAGTTTGATCAATCACGAGTCATTGAAATCAACAATAAGGTCAATTCAGATCATAACGTCACATTAAAAAGGTAAAAAAACGCAAGCTTAATATATTCTAATACTGAATGAGCAAAGAATGTTTACAAGATTTCCAAACCTTTAAGGCAGCTATCTGTATCAAATGCAGAATATCCATTTTTACATTGGCAGCTTCTATTGAAACAACCTGAGAATGGTTGCATACACTGTTCTGTTAGCTCACACGGATCGTTTAATGTTAGATATCCTCGAATGTAATAGAAATATAAGGAATTATGATAATAGGTCGAAACAATTGAATAATATGCAAAAACACTATTTAGCGAAAATGTTGCTGCATTAACATCTATTAAATATTTCTTTTGAAAATCCAACATCACCTATTGTACAATGCTAACCGTTAAACAGCCACATTATTTTCATTTACTGTGATAAAAATTAAATATAAAAATAGTTGAAAATTATTATTTTATAAAGGCTGGGTTGTCAACCACAAGATCTGCCGTAAACTTTTGAATATGACAGTTTTGGCCATAAATGTTCAATCAAAGTTTTGTAAGATATAATTGAAATTATATGTGTTTTTAAGCTATTTGAGATTAATAGAATCATTCATTATTACGAGTGTGGGATAGTGAAATTCCACCGAGGGGACAAGATTCACGGTCTAGGACGAGGCTTTGCCGAGTCCTAGACCGTGAATCTTGGCCCCGGGGTGGAATTTCACTATCCCACACGAGTATATAATGAATGATTATTTTTCTCGCATTATATTACCTTAAAAATGATGTTTGACAACTTCCTGTTATGACGTTCAAAAAGATTACTTTCGGTTTATCCTTCCGCGTGCTTCAAATAGTGCAAGTCAAAATGAGAGCATACGACAGTTTTTTAATTAAAAATATAATAAATTGTAATTAATTAAGCAACACAATTACTAAATAGATAATCTCAATGCACCATTTTGCATTTCCCTACAGTAAACAACGTTTGTTTATGTTTTAAAACGGCGTAGTAATACACAGTGTAAGACAGAAAAATCTCACACTGCTGTCTCACACCGGACAAACCGATCTCACACCGGTGATAATGCGAGAAAATTACATCTTAACATCCTTGTGTAATGAAATAATGAATACTTATCATTGCCTTAAACTCAAGACGTTATTACCAATGGCTTATATAGATATTTAGTAAGTACATGTATGATGAAATATTATACCTTTGTAGCACTTCTTTTCATTTTGTATGTATCCTGAATTGCATACACATAAACGGTCATCACAAACATTTGCCAATTCTGTTCCATTGCATTGCCAGTTGTGCTCACATATGCCCCCAATGTTTACCTTTACTGATTGAAGTAAAAAGTATTGAAACAAATGTATGAAAGATACTTATTATGCTCCAAACTGCATTTATAAAGATTTGATTCAATAACTGTCTTGTTGTAACCTTTAGCCTGTGTAACAACACGTTTTAACTTTTATACAGTTAAACACTGTTTTTCCACATTCTTTTTCATGTGTATTATTCAAATAAAAATGGTTTAACTGTTATACACAATCCAATCAATGTTCTCACTAGTATGTCATTTTAGATATGTCATTCTATGAACTTATCATAGAAATCATGGACAATAATATTTGAATTAACTCTAGTTAAAGGCCGTCTTTGGGGTTTTGGGGTAAAAGCTATGATAGAGAAAATTCTTCATTTTTATCTTTCTATTAGGTATTTTTTATATATATATATATATATATATATATATATATATATATATATATATATATATATATATATATATATATATATATATATATATATATATATATATCAGGCTTGGGGTGAATTACATTGTAAAGTAATGCATTACATTACCATTACTTCATGAATTTGGGCATTAAATTATCATTACCATTACTTGATTTTCTTGAAGTAATGCATTACATTACCATTACATGAGTAATGCATTACCATTACCATTACTTTTTTTTTTAAGTAAAGCTAATAAAGAGTTTTTGCAAATGTTTCAAATATACAACACTCTTTTACATATCTACAGCTTCATGCTCAGTATCAGGTTCAAATTCAATGAATAAACAAGAGTCATTCTTTATTTGCTCAATATATAATCATATTGTGGCAATATGAACAACATATTCCATAAGTAAAATGATATTTATAGACATTTGGCATGATACAATATCAGATATGAAATAGAGACACAGGATAACATGCGTAACAAAAAACAATTTATGAAATAATGTTGCGGTTTTTAAAAGCTAAATAGAGATATATCCCCAAGTTAAACAATTCTTTATAATTTTGGACACTTAATTTTATTAATTTATAAACAGATGATTTTTCCCAGTTATATTTCTTAATATATTTTAATCGTATTTCTTTTTACGGATTCAAAAATGAATTTTAAAAAAACCTTTTTTAATAAAACATGTACAATTAAAACATTTTTTCTTAATTAGAATTATTTCTTTCTTCTTTAATTTTTTTTTTATCAAATTCAATTTCAACTATTCATTTATTCATCACATTTTTTTATGTGAACATGCATAAATATAAATAGTAATGCAAAGTAATGCCATGTAATGCCAGCATTACACTAGATTTTGGAAAGTAATGCATTACATTAGCATTACTTGTAATGCTAATATTGAGGCATTACACATTACTAGCATTACTTTGAAAACATGTAATGCATTGCAATGCATTACCATTACATTTAGCATTACCCCAAGCCTGATATATATATATATATATATATATATATATATATATATATATATATATATATATATATATTTATATATATAAAATTACAGGTTAAAATATCTATAAAATAGCAATATGTGAAATACTCCAACAGACATTTTACTCAAATATTGACAAGTAATGAGCAATACTATGTTGTACATTATGTATAGAAAACTCGATTTTCTTAACTTTTATCAAATGAATCATTTTTGAACTTTTCTACAAATATTGAAAAAAAATAAGGATTGACCACGGAGAAACATAAAGTAGAAAATACAATAACTGTCATGTACATTTTGATATGTGCATAAATATATAATTTAATTCTGGTTGTAACGCACTTTCTGGTTGTAGTGCACTTTTTGATTGGCTAAAAATTATTTTATATCGTATAAAGAATGTTGCCTACGTCATAGTAAGACTAACATCAAAAACATATCAATACGCCTGACGTTACGTTTGAATTTTGTATAATTTTACGTTATTTTAAAGGTCAAATACCCGTTTTTATCTACAATGGAGAGTAAAACAAGTATTCCTTTTAAAGGAATGATCGGCAATAATGATATATAGATAACGTTAGCTAGAAACAATCAAAATGATCAGATTGATGTAGAATAATTTAAAAAGTACTGTATTTTTACAAAATATAGAATATTTTGAATCTGTACACCATAATTTCATCATTATACTCTGTAAACAAATTTAATTTTGAAATAAATTTGGGGAAAGCCGTTGATCGTAAACTCCTTGTCTAGTTTTATATGTTTAACGTAATTATTAAATGTTAATGTATCCTCTTCTTCTTCTTCTTTAGAATACTGAGTAGGGCTCTTCAAAGAGCATTAACACGTACATGTATACAAAAAAAAGAGTTGTATTAAAATAATTTAATGCAACTGAAAAACATTGATTGCCATCATAACTTGCTATTGAGGTCGCATTATAACGTAACCTTGTTTATGAATCAAGTCGTCTTCCTAGCTACTATTATGCAACATCAATAGATCGAGGTCAGTTCATGGCGCATCTTCTTATGATCGAGGTCAGTTCATCGAGGTCAATTGCATTGCTGAATGAATCTTTCGATCGAAATTCTTACGCGTGAGACAAAATGTGCATTCTTAAATTAACAGGTCGAACTGTATTTAATGTATGTTTGCATCTCTTAAGGTAAATGAATTGAAATAAAACTGAGTAAAGTGTTATATAAATACTAAACCAAAGCTTCAAGTTTTTTAAAAGAACTACTTTTGCAAGCGCAATGTGTGCGCACGTGGAAGCATTTGCCGGATGCAGCATGCGAACACAACAGTGATCGGCCGAAGCCGATCACAAAAATTAAATTATAAGCAATGAATTCAACATTTATTAGTTTTATACGATATAAAATGGTTTGAAACAGTTTCGCTTTTTTTAATAAACCGCTTCGCGGTTTATAAAGCGTAAACTGCCCCAAACAATTTCGTATAAAACAAGTGAATATTGAATTCATTCCTTAAATATTTGCATTCAAAATTTCCAATAAAGTATATCATATTTTTCCATTAATGTAAAATATATGGCCTATCCCAAATAATGTCCAGTATATCATGTAACTGACATGTATTTTTAATGCGACACTTTACTTAAACTATACATTTATATCATAAAAAGATGATGCCAATAGTTCGATCAATCACAAGTCATTAAATCATTATTAAGGTCAATTCAGATCTTAACGCAAAATTTTAACAAAAATAACAAAAAACGCAAGCTTTATATATTGAAAATACTGAATGAGCAAAGAATGTTTACAAAGTTTCCAAACCTTTAAGGCAGCTATCTTTATCAAATACAGAATATCCTTTTTTACATTTGCAGCTTCTATTGACACAAACTGAGAATCGTTGCATACACTGTTCTGTTAGCTCACACGGATCGTTTAATGTTAGATATCCTAGAATGAAATAGAAATTTAAGTAATGATGATCAGCTTTTTTATTTTTCTTTCAAAGAGTGTTTTGCAGGACTATATTCAACAATAAGTCGCAACAATTGAATAATATGCGATACACCATTTAGCTGAAATGTTACGTGTCGTGCATTAACATCTATTAAATATTTCTTTTAAAAATCCAACAGCACCTATTGTACCATGCTTACAGTTAAACGGCCATATTATGTTCATTTACAGTGATAAAAATTAAATAAATAATTTAAAGTTAAAAATAAAGTGTTTCCTTTTCAAATGTTCAATCAAAGTTTTTTAAAGATTTAATTGAAATTATACGTGTTTTGTGCAATTTGAGATAATAACATCTGAAAATCCCTTTGTTTTAAAATAATGAATACTTATTAATGCCTCTTAAAAATGCAAACTGAAGAAGTTATATTATGAATATTTACTGAGTACATGTATGATGACAATTTTTGTCTACAGAGAATGATACTTATCACTTTAAACTTGAAATGATTTACCTTTGTAGCAATTCCTGCCAATTTGTATGTATCCGGAATTGCATACACATAAACCGTTATCACAAACATTTGCCAATTCTGTTCCATTGCATTGCCAGTTGTGTTCACATATTCCACTTATGTTTACTCTAACTGATTGAAGTAAAAAGTAATGAAATAAATGAATCAAAGATACTTATTATGCTCCAAATTGCATTTTTAGAGATTTTCTTCAATAGCTGATGTTTTTAACCTCAAGCCTGTAAAGCAACACGTTTTTGGATTTATACATCTTAGCGCTAAGTTTTCCCCAATATTTCATTTATCTAAAAAATGGTTTAACTAAAACTACTGCCACAGTGACTATATATTTAGCATTTTGTCTTCACTTAAGAAATGTGTGTTGTTTTTTTGTGATATTCATGAATATACAATTAATCATTCCGTGCTCTATACAACATGCTATTGTTATTAAATAAAAATGCTTTCTGACTTTTCAAACACTTTTCGCCCTCCGCAATATATCCAGGCATACAATGACACACACAGTAATTGTCTATTTGGACACACTGTGCATCGTTTATGCCGCAGTCATATACACGATCCCAAGTTATGTATTCCTCTGTAAAATGAAATGTGTTTATAAGTCAAATGTATATACGAGGTTTGTTCGGAAATTATTGAGACCACATAAATATTTCCCTTTCTAAGTGTCAAATATTGGTGAAAATTGGCATAAACATTCAAGAAACACAAACAAATAATGAAAAAGGGTAAAATTAAAAAATATTTAATATTTTGTTTACGACGGTATATAAACATGTAGGTGGTCATGGTACCCGGCGCACCTGGTTCCGTTTGAAGAGCAAGGAAACGCCTTAAAATTACGTTGCGACGAGTTTGGGTTTGCGCCGAGTGACTGGACGGAAGGAAGTTGGTCAGCTTAACAGAGGTGATCTAATGAATTCATTAGCTGGAAAATTTTCACATTAACAAAATATATCCTTGTTATCTTCATTCTGAAATAACCATGGTTTATCTTTATTCTCAAGGGAGTAAGAGGGGAAAAACCGACAATAACAAAACGTCAACATCTCAAAAATCATAAAACGAAAAACAAATTCAAAGCAGAGCAACACGGACCTCCAAAAAGATAGAGGTAGGATCAGGTGCCTAGGAGAAGTGAGCATCCTCTGCTGACCGGTCACACCCGCCGTGTGCTATTTGTCGTAATCGAAAAAAACCCGGAAAAGTCAGTAGACAGTTAGGTGATTAATTATGGTCTAACAATTAGTATGAAAAACGTCAGTCAACATGCGACCCAGCGGACGATTGTATTTGATAACAAGGTCGTTGTATTGACCATAGAACTTACGAAAAGATGAATTCAAACGAGACAGTTGATAGTCCTGTTTTATCAACTTGTTTGTCAATAGCTTGTCTCGCCTTAGAAACTGTTCATACGAAGAGCATGCCCTAGCGTATCGAATTAACTGAGAGACAAAAACACCATATGCAGGTGATGAAGGTATATTGCTACATAAGTAAGGAAAGTTGACAATAGAAAAATTGAAGTCATCGCGTTTATCATTAAGTTTTGTTGTTATGTTAAAATCAATGTCCATTTTCAGTAAAATATCCAAATACGGTAGGGATAACGCAGATTCGGTGGTCGCTTTGATTTCAATTTCATTGGGATATATCGAGTCGACGTAAGAATGGAAATAACAATTGTTAATTGATAATGCGTCGTCGATATACCTGAATTTTGAGTTGAAGGCAACAGCGAGTGATTTATCTTTTTCACGTACAAGTTGATTTAATTCTGCTTCATAAGAATACAAAAATAGGTCTGCTAACAATAGGTCCCAATTGGTACCCATTGTACGATCCAACAGATTGTTGGAAGACTTGATTTCCAAAAACTACATAGATGTTGTCTATCAGAAACTCAAGCAACTTTTTAATTTCAACTTCAGAGTACTTGTGTGACCTCAAAGTTTCTAATAATTCTTTTAAGTATTTTAGTATCCTCATCTGATTCACATCACTTCTGGAGTATATTGTTGTACAGTGTTCGGTAGAACATTTACTGGAACCTGCTATGTATCTCTGTTTGTGAAGCTCTCGGAATCCAGTACAAATAAGGTAAATCAAATTCATTTTGTTTATTGGGGATATTAAGATATCAATAACCGAATCATGCATGCTCTTGAAGTATTTACTGCTTGGAAAGGCTGCTATGGGTGTAAGTAGGATTACCATGTGTAGAATCAAAACCTAGTCTTTTGAAAATGCAATTAATATACTGTGCTTTACAAACAAACATAATGGTGTTACTTGCTTTATCAACAGGGGCCACCTTATCGTGCAATCTATCTCGTTCTTTTCTCACTTCTGCTTTATTGATAACAGAAGGATAGATGGTTTTCATGTTACCCCTCAGTCGTTTAATACCGTAACGAGATTTTAATATACATCTGATGCTTTTAACCCACTCTGACAAGGTATCAATATCTTCTTTTTCAGATTTTGCCCATCGCTTGGCGTAATCATAAACAGAATTCATATATGCACAAACTTACGACGCCATGTGAAGGATCTAGGCTCCCTAAATGTTGGTCCTTCTATAATAAGTGATCTTAGGTCTTCGTTGTTAACTAAATCAACATTACCAGTAATGACGTGTCCGGCAGGACTATAGTTGTAGGGTGAAGAAAAACATGAAGACGTTGGAGGATAATCTTTCAGATGTTCTATATTAACGTCTGGTAGATTTTGTTTGTAAATGAAGAGTTTGGAAGCAATGGCTGAAGTATAATTGTAGAAAATACAAGGGGTTGACTTTATCTTGAAATATGTCGGAATGCAGGACTGAATCTTTTTGTGATAAAAATATTGCTTATATTAACGGCATCGATTCCCTTGTTGGCAAAACTGCAGTTTGAAAATGTAACGTGGTGCATGAGCAGTATTTTCTGTTTGTGTAGGTTTAAAAAGCCGATGATAAGTAATATCCATAATCATGGATCCGAGTCTGTATTCCCGTGTAGGGAAATCAAAAAAGCTGCTTTTCCTTGACTTTTTCAAATGTTTAACTCTTCCAAAGGAACAGAGTAAAGTTTGGTGCGAATGTAATGGAGACCCAATTATTTATTTACATAAGGTAATAATGAATGCAAGGAAACATCGTGTATAATTGGTTTGTTATAAGACTGATGTCCATGACTAGGAGTAAGAGTAAGAGTATATGTCTCAATAATTTCCGAACAACCCACGTATTACTACAACGTTTGTGAAATTATTTTGAAGAACGACATATTTACTTAAAGGTTTTGTCTCATTTCCACGTATAGATATAAAGTATATATTCAATATGATACCCACTTGCATTCCACGATGAACAGTTGATATATAGATATCTCTGATATCCTGGTGATCCTGAACAAGAGGAGATACTTGCTGTCTCATTGCCTATCGTTAGATCAATGCGTTTTAAAGGGTATCTGCGGCCATGCAAATTGTCTATCCTGAAATTGCACTTTTCAGGACAGGTACTGTCTGTAATGAAATTGAAAATATGATTTCAGTATAATCTAGAAGTCATGCAGGGCAAAAAAATAAATTATTTTTCTGATTCCGTTTCAGTATTTAAGAACAATATATATTTAATATAAATATATTGATTTATATGCTCAAGTATGCAATGTTATTTCCTGAGGATATCCATTTTATCTATTCCTTATTGATTACATGTGTAGTTGGGTAACCAGGGGCAGTTTTGGATACGGTATCCATCAAAATTTCTGTAAACTTGAGAATTAGTGTACTTATGAGCATAAGGCTTTTGAGTGTTGCTAAAATTCACAAAATGATTTTTAATTATCATTATTTCTTTAAAAAATGACCCTTGCTGAAAATGTTATGCAGTATGTTAACTTCTAACTTAAGTACACGAGAATAGAAGTATAAAATGCAAAATTTGCGGCTTTAACTGTTGTGTTGACTTTAATCAGTGAAATTGCAAGTTACAAACGGTAGGTAAACTAACACAAAAACTAGGTGGATTCGACACAGTAAACCAACCATTGGTAAGGTTCTGATATGTAAAGGTGCGATAATTAGATAGTCCGGGTTGTCAACACTTTTCAGGGTATTCCAGTACCGACCAGACCCAACCTAACATAAACCTAACAGATAAAAGACCCAAGCTAAACCCCTGGCTTACTTTCGGGGTTTTTCTCGGGGTTTACTCTGGGTTTACTAGAGCAGGCTAAGAGTTAAACCCGAGTAAACCCAACGTAACCCAAAGTGGACACAGAGAGTAATACCCGACCAAAATTAGATCATGAAAGCAGACGCTACAGGAGTAGGAATTACATGCAGAAAGAGGTTTTGGGAAAACTGCCCTTTTTCACACATTGGTGTTTAAAGTGGACCCCAAAAATGTAAAACCTAAGTGGACCCAAAGTAAACCCCAGTTGACGCATATGTTTAAAAAGAAAATCCCGTGTAGACCCCGAAAGTAATCCCGGTGTTTAGTTGGTGCCCGATCTGTTGGTAGGTTGGTTTTGATCGGTACAGTGTTGTGAGAGGTCTGAGAAGCTGAAAAAAAAATCATGAATAATGGGTAAAATATGAAAAGGTCGAAGAATAAAAATCCACTTCTTGTATGTTGAAAATTCACAATTTTCAGATATTGATAATAAGTCTTATAATGAGTGAATTAAAGCTATTTGTGCTGAATCGGAACTGAGACTGAGGAAATTTTAGTTTCAGAGTTCCAAAGAGAGATATTCCCTGGCTGCAGTGAATTGTATTAAAATGTTCCTTAATTGCCACCTCAGTTTTAAGGTATGATTTACTAATGCAGCGCTTTTTAAGTTTTCGTTGTGATTTACAATAATTAATTCTAACTGAATTTTTAATTCCAAGAGCTTTTTACATGACACCATGCATTAACGTCAAATCAATAAAAGATTCTATGATTAGATTTTTGGTATGTTACCAACGTCTACATAATATTGTATGTCGACGTTTAGCAACAAGATCATATTCTTGATAATATTCACGGTTTGTTTAAGCGATCGAGAAAACAAAAAAACTGAATACTACAGAAACTCTGTTTAATAATACATGTAATAACAAAACTTCAATTTTTATTTTTTATGTTCCATTTCCATAATTTGTAATTTCATATCATGCAGGACGTTTGTTCTTGTTGAATTGAATTCTTTTTGCCACACATAAGATATTCTGTTCTATAGAGAAATGCAAATTACCTTGTTAGCTTAGATTTCTATGCATGTTTCACCCAAAGCCTAACAAATCATTTTATTTTTAATTTGACTTATTTTAAGAATTGGATCAATATTGTTTTGTAAGATACATTAATAATATAAAGACATCACATATCTACTACGAAAATATCTATTATCCACATGTAACAACAATAAATTGAATATATTGTACGACAATAACCACCATGATCATGAATAACCTACCATCTTGCAAAATTTCCTCTGCGATACTTTTATTAAAGTTACAATTGTTTTGGTGATTTACAAATCGTACAGCTGTCTCTAAACACAGATCTCTAAAAGGAGAAACAATTTTATTATCATCTGCCACTCAATATAGTATATATATATATATATATATATATATATATATATATATATATATATATATATATATATATATATATATATATATATATATATGGTTTACATTGCCATAAAACTGTTTTGTTAACATTTGTCAAATAAGACAATTGAAAACAAATAAATACTCCCAATTCACGGACATGAATATTATTATTTTTAAAAATCAAATTTTATTCAGTTCAATCAAAATATATCTCATTAACATACTGTCTTCCCAGTGTCTTTTACTAATTTCTTACCTTCTAATATACTTGGACGTTGTTTCGCGTATAACCAGAGTTATATCTAAATAAAAATTAAATTGAATTTTAAAAAACACAAAAAAAATAAATGTCCTGTAATACATTTTTCATCCTTTGATCAATAGAACACTATAGGGATATAAAAAAATAAGCAATTAAGAAAGAAAATGCAAAATATTTTTTCTTTTATTGTTTTTTACCATATTTTTTTTATTATCTCGGTTGTGACCAGAATACAGGTACATTTACATTGTATTAGATTTCAGTTTATTTATGAATCTAGACAATAAGTTTTCTGAAAGTATGTTTGTCGGGCAAAACTCTTTAATAGTCAAAATAATGTTTAGAGAATGAATTTATAAATGATAAGCGAATTTATATTGAAATGAAGGGTGGATGGATTTAAACGCTAGTTACAAAGTAAACAAGCAAAAAAAATGTTCTCACCAAGAGCAAAGATTAATGGTTTAACCTAGGATTCAAGGATAAAAACCAAGACTTTCTAAATCAAATAGAACCTAAATATAGCAAACCTGCCTCTAGAATATGAATGGAATATTCATAGTGTGTCTTTTTTCATATCGATATTTGCACAAACAGAATTAAATGTTAAAACTCTTTATTGAAAAAAATAACAACAATGCATGACTATCATCGACAGAGAAATCTTGTATTTTCTTATAGTGTAGCTTTATGTTTAATATGATTAAAAGCAAACGAAAAAATTAGTGGTGTAGTACATTTTTGATTTATTTCTGTTTTCTTTTTATGGAAAATACGATAAGAGTCGGGTGTTTTTTTTCCCCACAAACTAATGCATGCTGATTTACGGGCCAAGTTTCTGGTTCCCGTATGGATATATCATTATTTGACCTAGCCTTTTGCCCTCTACCGTCATATCAAGCATTGGATCGTTTGATGTAACATAATATATGACATTTGGTGTCCACACAATTTTATCATTATGTGTTCTATGGTATACATACTGTGTTGTCATCTGGTCATCGTACTGATAAAACAACCCTTTTTTAAATTTGATTTCTAGTCTAAGTATAGGTAAAACATGAAATACAAACTGAAGAACGTACGCGTGTTGATATAACAATAAAGGGGACTTATTGTCTATATATTGATTAAATACATATTTAACACATAAACAATATTTTCCGCATTGATATTTCGAAACATAACTGTGATCTTTTGTCGATGTTTAATTATAAATATATAGCTATAATCAAATTGACTTCCGGATTTTGAAATGCGTAGCACTTAAATTGATATCTGGTCTCCATGATGAAATAACTAATTAGATTACACTAGTTCATAAAGTTGACATAGTGACATTACACTTTTTTTACCACAGGATTCCGCTTAACGCTACGACATATAATTAAGGTGATACATGTATACGGACGTTTTGAATTAGCATAGCTAGGTAATCCAAAGCGGTTTAATAGCATGTTAATATAGGTAAAAAGACCACAGGTCATCCTATGTTTTATATTTACACGGAAATTGTTTATCGTCTATTAATACATAATTAACATAATGAAGTACACTGTATCAATTTAATGTGTCAACATCAATACATACACCATACGACACCATCTTATTTTAACAAAACAAAAGACAATTTTAAATTTGTTATGCTTAACAATTGATATAAATTATTTAATTATTTAAAACAAATTATTTTCAAATCAACTGTCATATAGCGATGTATATTCAATGGACAACAAACATAAACTTAAAAAAAATACATTAAATATTAAAACTTGATAACTTTTACTTTTTGGAAAAAGGACTCCATGGTAATTAAAAAAATAACTACACGTATATACATCCTAGATACACAACGAAATTCATCAGCAAATGGGAAGAACTATTCGATTACTCAAAGTCGGTTTAATAGCATTTGACTTAACAGGGGTAATTTCCTATACATCAATTATAACTTACTGAATACATACTAAGTTAAGTATGTTTGTATTACTGAGTGAAAAGTTTAGCAGATTAGGCCAATATTAATTATTTTATATGACAAATATTCGTTTATTCCAAAAGATAATTTTGGAAAAAAAAATAATCAATGGGAAATTAATTTTATATATATATATATATATATATATATATATATATATATATATATATATATATATATATATATATATATATATATATATATTAACTAAAAAGCAAAACATTGAATAAAAAAGGAAATAAATTTTATGATAATATCCAAAAGATAAGCTATAACAACTTACTATTGATAACAATTTTTCAAAATATAAGTAAAACGATAATCTTAGAAATATCAATTTTTCCCTTGAAAAGAAGATTCGGTACTTTTGTTAAAATTTGTAGCAGCTTGTAAAAAATGCAAAATAATAAATTGTTAAATGTGTACAAATGTAACCAAAACAATTATTGAAAAAAGAAAAAAATGGCTTGTTATTGAATAGAGAAATCTTAACATTAATCAATCTTAAAATCTTAATTACGTACAGCGGTACAGTAGCCATAAAAATTACCTTTGCCCAAAACTTGCACAAGGTCGATTATCAAATTAAAAAACCCAGTGTATATTAAGGAAGAAAAGAAATGTAGAAACGATTAGTTTATTTATATTTAAAATTAACGTTAGAAAAATTGATATAGACTTAGCATGAAATAAACAATAAGTACATATACTTACAGATGATGATGTATTTACTGATCGCCATGTTTTGAAAAATGTTTCAAAGTTTTTGGATTTTTGTATTAGTTCATCAACTTCCTGGTTTTCTATTAAAGCGTTTTAAATTAAACCAGGAAAGGGGAGATGTGATACGTTACACCTCAATTAAGTGTGTATTAATTGACTTAAAAATAAAATATATTGCTTAATAAGCGATTTTTAATCGATGTGTATTGATTGTGACCTAACTTTGAAACTTCACCCCTTTAGGTTAGCGGTACATCTGTGCAAAGCGAATTAGTTTCGTCGTCCATCAACAGAATCGTATAAGGGATCAACACATCTTATAACTGATATCATTATTTTGTCATTAAGCATATTAAGAGAGTTTGTATTTCTCTACGTTCCCTACATTTTTCAACTCAAATTCGGATTTCCTTATTTTGTGTTTTCTATGAGACTGTAGCATGCTCTGAATCATGGTCAGTGTGTTTTGTTGACAGGCATATATGGATTACTTCCAGTTATATGTTCAACGATGAAAGATTGCAGATTGCACAACACATACATTATTTAGTAAAATAGAATGACTTTTTCATTGTGTACTTTATTTCATTAACAATTAAATATTTTTTTCATCTTTTTAAATCCCTAAACAATTTGCTTCCTAATCCAGTTTATTTTTTAAAAATAAATGTTATCCTTTACATAACATTTATTTCTACAACTAGGTTTCTTAACACTTTTAATAGCCTTTATAAAGATAGGTTGCATGTTTTTGCGTTAATGAATTGTTTTCTTACATTTTTCTGAAATTTCAATGTTTTCAAATTAAAATTATTTACAGCATTTGCAGTTCTTCTCTGTCTTGCCTAAGTTCTGCAGAAGGATTGGGACCTACACTTGCATTGTTTGAATAAAACTATAATCTGTTTTTTAATGTTTTTTTAACGTAAAATAAATTGTGTCTTCTTATTTATGCAAATGTATTGAATTATATCTTATGATTTTTATATGATTTAAATCACATTATTGAATTCTACCAGTTTTATTGCTATCTGCATGATCGACCTAACAAATATGATATTATAATATTTAAATAAAAATTTAGACAAAGACCAACAAAAAATGATTTGAAGGCACGTCGATATCAATATGTTTCCTCTTGGGAACAAAATGCGAAAATTTTATCATTGAATAAACTCCGCTGCGCAGGAGTTCTGATTGTACGTGTACGTCACCTCACTTGCAACATAGCTATAGATATAACATGAAAAATAACATTGACAGTTTGATATCAATCAAAAACGGCACAGTAATTACAGTACCGACCAGACCCAACCTGACACAACTTTCACGAGTCTACTTTCTGAGTTTACACAGGGTTTACTTGGGGTCTGTTTTTATTTAAAATTCAACTCATGGTTTACTTTTGGAACTCTTCATGTTTATTTTGGATTTACTAGGGTTTTGCTTTAAGGGTTAACTTTACACACTAAAGCATGAAGCAGATCCATCTTTAATCTGACCATTTTGTAGAAAGTTGATATACTCACTCTTATTATTTTTATCCAAATTCCGTCCATTATGAAATTTCTCTCATAATTTGTGCAATAAATAGATATGAATTTTCATAAAATAAATCATTAAAACAGTGCTTATTAGTAAAATATCATAATGATATGCATTGTCAATTTTTATGTATCATGTTTTTTTGATGTAATCTGTGTCCATTTTATTATTTTGATAATTGTCATGTTTGTATACAGATTTATTCCCCCACTCCTCTTTCTGTGATGGATGAATTTTCGAGTGATTTATTTTTTTTTAATATATAAATGAATGTGATAATTTATCCCTGTGATTTTATTCAACTCTTGTTAACCATGAAAACAATTTTTTAATTGTGTATAAAAGGCAATTTCAAATGATATATCATTCTTTAAATACTTTAGATAAAACCTTCTGTCAAAATCTGCTGTTAAAAGTGAAACTATTCTTTCAGGAAATGTTATTTCTGCAAATTGTTATCTTTTGACTTATGTTGATTATAGCATTGAATGATTTAGTTTTGACGTCGTCGTGTCAATAACTGCCGTCAGGTGAGCAGACAAATTATCATAACGCGCGTTATGATAATTTGTCTGCTCACCTGACGGCAGTTATTGACACGACGACGTCAAAAATAAATCATTTAATGCTTATATTTACATTCCCTTACTTAAGAAATCGATTGTTTACTTAAATAAATCGATATAAAGTGCAGATCAAGGGGGGGGGGGGTGAATAAGTAACAGCAAGAACAGCTGTTTTGTAAAACCGGTTTAAACTGGTTTTCACATAGACTGTTGAGATGAGATCGACGAGCATGAAAATATAATCCATGATAAATAACTCTTGAAATGTTGCTTTTAATAATAAAGTCAACTTTTTTGTTGAATAATTAAAAAGCATGGTGTTTTGACAACATTCATGAAATACATTTTTTAACTGATAACATAGAAATCACTGTTTGAGAACTACTTAAGTAAATTACTCTTAAATTCATACGCAGTGAATAGGTGTTGCATTTAGAGGCATTTAAACAACACGGAATTTAATGGAAAAACACAGTAGAATGTAAATATATAAGAATATTAATGTATCCAAAATGCATTTGATAAAAATGATACGAAGACCTTAATTTTAATGTTGAAAGAATGAGATTTAGATTTTTTTTGTATTTTTCAATTGATAATATTAATTTTGTTTTATTACAAATAATATTTATTTCATCATTTATAAAATTATTCAAGCTGCACTATACCTTTTGTTGAACAGTTGAACGCTTTGGCATTGATTGTTATATATTTTTCAAAACATAAAAAAATGTAGTAAAGAAGCCAGGTACTGGCATCAAATGCATTATTTTCTATGTATGTACGATCATTTACATATTTGTTGATGGGTTTTTTGTACAACCCTGTAACTGTGTCTAGGATCTTCCATTGTAATAACACTACACTGTTTGTTGGCATCAGGCTTCTCTATATTATTAGACAAAAGTACTTGTTCTGGAGCCGGTTGTATCAACGGTTCATTAAATATAATGTGTTATTAAGCCTAATGAATCATTAAATTCCAAACAAATCATTTAATAAAATCATTAGTTAATAAACACATTAAAGGTTGCTGTACAAAACCGTTATTAAAGGTTTGTTAGATAATGAAGCATTAAAATATTAATGAGTCATTAAAGCTTTTTAAGTTTTTAAATATTACCCATAATGCTATGCTCGTCAACTTCTGGGGCGTCTGCTTTGTTTGTAAACATTCTAGCAAGATGACAGACGCCGACGTCCAAACGAAGTCAAGTAGAAGCAAGGGGAAAATTTTGATACAAGCGAAATTCAGCTATTTGCTGACTTGGTGGAAAAAAATATCGACACAATTAATAGCAAATTTACGAATACCATCACTAGCGAAAAAAAGAAGAAAGTATGGGAAAATATCACGTCACAGCCTTAGGAACTTCAAATCAATCGATTAAAGAAATAAAAACAAAGTGGACAAATATGCACCAGACAGCAAAAAAAGAATTCAGTAGCAACAAACTGTCCCAGAGAATTTTAAAGATGCAACTTTATTAAATGAAAATCTGTCTAAATTCTAGGTTCCTTATATCACTCAATAAATTAATATATATTTATCAAATTTTGGTTGACTATTAGATATGCCTTACTGTAGTATTGTAATATTAAAGCTGCTTGGTCCGATTTTATATCAAATTTTATGCACGCTTTTAAAGTAAATCCACCCTCCTGTGACGTCATACATTTTACATAAACCATGAATTCATTAAAATTCTTGCAAGTAGATTTGTAATTTCTAAGTTATTATAGGTGCACATCAAAAACTCAAATCAGTGTTTACTTGGAGATATTTTATAAGCATTTTTCATCCTTATATTCGACATAATTCAATAATGACAAATGGAAATAACTCTTTTCTATTTTTCTCTAAGTGATATATCTAAATGCTATGATTTTTCTAATGTAAATAATTTTTTTCTTTTTTTTTTAATTAATTTTAGTTTTCTGGCATAGTAAGCAATAAAATTTAAATATATAAACAAGTATCCATCCACTTTAATTTAATTTTTAGAACAAGAAAAAGTGTGATTTTTAGATGATAATTTCAGCCTTTGGTTTTTATTACCTTACATCTTAAATAGTATGGATACATATATATTTTATTTATTTTTTGATGAAATTCAAGTCCAATAAGTTAAAAAAAGCTTTTTAACTTTGAACCCATAATTTTATAGGTACGGAGTTACCTTAAGCGATGTCTATGCTTAGTATATGTATAATAATAGACATTGCAGTAGTTTTACCCGTCAATTATGCCAAATTTCAATGAAGAAAAATACGTACAAAATTTGCTTACAAAAACAAACGACATTAAAAGGTACCGCGTTATTTCGCCTCATGTTAAATTTTAACCCTGACGACGAGACGGGTGTGGTTGTATTACGAATTTGACATCGCTTTAAATAAAGGTCGAAATGATCAGACAAATTACAAATCAACATGTGTACGTTTTGTTCGCTAATATTTCTAAAGTCTGCTTTCTTTACAATCGATGCATAGCTAGCGGGTTGAATTACCCCAATCATTCGGGGGACGAAACCAAGCGGTTTCCTTTTCTAAACATTCCCGTGATACATTTTGGTTTGTTTTTTCGTGTGCCCAAAGAGGAATTATTTTTATTTACTTTGAATCTTTCTAACTTTGAAAGGAGACTGATTCTGCTGGTGTAAATAGGAGAAAGTCCATATCGTTCTAAGATAAATGATTTGTATGGAAAAAAATTGATACTGTAATTACAAAAAAATCTGACTAAGCAGCTTTAAAAACGGGGGAAAAATTGACCAAAATCATGACCTTACCCCTTCAATAAATTTCTATAAGTAGTAAAAGTAGTATTTGGAAAAAAAACCCCCGTAAAACTACACGTATTCAGAAATGACAATAAATAACAACAGTATTGCATAAGTTAAAATTCTTTCAAGTCTGCAGACACGTGTTTTATATTATATATAATTTAAATGTTTAACATTTCACAACAAAATATATTGTAAAAATTTCATCAAAATATTACAAATATTTACATTTTCCAGTGTCTTTGCCTGTGATAACACTACGTTTCGATTTTGTACTATAAAAGCCAAAACTTCAAATAACGTATAATTGAGGCGCCAGCGAGGTTTGGTTATTTATATTTCATACTTAATCGAACAATGGCATAAACTTATATAGATATAAGTAATTAGGAATCATTCTTTGAGTATTATGAGGTGATAATTTTGGTGGGGGCGTGATCAATAAAGCCCTTTATTGGATTTGATCACGCCCGATCAAAATTATCACCTCATAATACTCAAAGAATGATTTCTTATTCCTAAATTAATTATATAACCGGTAGGCTTAATAAAAAACCGGCAAATCTTCGTTCTTAGCATTGCATGTTGATCATTTATACAAAGGTGGATAAAATTCGGTGTCACTTTTTTTTGTAAACAAAATCAAAGTGTAAACAAAATCAAAGTGTAATTGATAAAGAGGAGTAGGAATATTTGAAAAAAAATGCAGAGTTCCATTTTTTTTGTAACAAGTTAAATCAATATTCTTCAGTATCAGCTGAAAAAATTTCTAGGATCCGCCACCAAAAATGACGACATATGTGACGTAATCAAGTTAAACAAATGGTAGCTAGCCCTTGTTGTTGCTTGACAGAGGCCATTGACAAACAGTGCAAATGGCGTTTTTTTGTAAGTGATGTACCTGTAACTCTGTAGAGAGAGCTTGTGATCTCTTGGTTTTGGGGCCGATGACTGGATCAATCATATCCACAATTTGCTTTATGGATTTTTACTGAACTGATATCTCCTCCGAATTTCCTCGCCACACATATTGTCAACAGAAAAACGTTCCCGAAAAACTCTGTCGGCTCTTCTTTGCCCTAATTGATGAACCATCACGTTGGCCACCATTGTTAATTAGCGTTATTAAGTGTTAATCCCAGATACACCGAATATTAGAATTAACAACAAGCAAATAAACAAGAGAATTTATTTCCGATAATAAGACAGTAATAACATTTAGTGGCGAGTTTTGTCACAATCTATTTATACAAAGCAAGCCCATACCAGCGGAACCCAAGGAATACTACCCACCTACAGGGGTGACCTCCCCTGGTCACTGGCGCGATAGTACCCCCACAGGCGACTGTGGTGGGAACAGTCCTCTAGGTGCCCACCAGAGTGACTGCCACAACCCAAGGAAGAAATCAAGTTCTGACTCGGGCCCTAACTCTTACCTGCCTCCCCTGGTATAACCCACCTGGGGATAACACACCCCACAGGGGTAGGCCCCCCCCCCCAAGCTTGCCCTTGGCACCAAGGGTCAAGCCGGTCCTTCATGTACCAATGAAGTGACCCCTGAATCCTCCCCAGCACTGAGGATGGATACCCCCCAGAGTTTTGAGACAGACACTAGAGAAATCCTCCTTCGTGGTAATCCCCGGATTCCGCCGCCCCCAACCCAGATTGTGACGATATGAATTTACCATAATCCCACAAAACTTATTATTTATATTAAATGTTACACAAACTAATTGCTTGTGACCCAGTGCCTGTACGACACAAACAAAAAAGCCAACCAATTGGCAATTTTGCTTTATTTAAAGGAACCACCAACTACACAGAGAACTGTGTTACCTTATTGTCCACAAATATACAGTATAAAATCAGCACCAAACACACAGCAAATTGCACACTGACCAACTTTGGCCCACATTCAGGAATAGTCACAACCGATAACTGGAGACTCTATGGTTACAAGTCCGGTTCTTTTTTATCCAACACAGGGTGCTATCAAGTCCAGTCCGAATTTATCCAAACAGGTGTGCTCAAGTCCAATTCCATGTTGATGCAGATTGCCAAGGTACACAGTTTACTTCAAATGTAACAGTTACTGAAAACAGAACAATAAAGCAGCAAGTATCTGTCCCTTATTTACATGTAATGGGAAGGGTGGGTGGGTGAAATTTTCTAAGGTGCTTGTCTGCCTTGTAACTGTTGTCTGATAAATCAGTATCTATTAGAGGCTTAGTCATATGAACAATGTGTATATGCCAAAATCATAGTCTCAGGGACGTTTGAATTGAACAATGATGCAGAGTTGTCTCGCTTGCACAGGAATTAAAAGCATTTATCACAATATGGTGATAAATGCAATTAATCCCAGATACACCGAATATTAGAATTAACAACAAGCAAATAAACAAGAGAATTTATTTCCGATAATAAGACAGTAATAACATTTAGTGGCGAGTTTTGTCACAATCTGTTTATACAAAGCAAGCCCATACCAGCGGAACCCAAGGAATACTACCCACCTACAGGGGTGACCTCCCCTGGTCACTGGCGCGATAGTACCCCCACAGGCGACTGTGGTGGGAACAGTCCTCTAGGTGCCCACCAGAGTGACTGCCACAACCCAAGGAAGAAATCAAGTTCTGACTCGGGCCCTAACTCTTACCTGCCTCCCCTGGTATAACCCACCTGGGGATAACACACCCCACAGGGGTAGGCCCCCCCCCAAGCTTGCCCTTGGCACCAAGGGTCAAGCCGGTCCTTCATGTACCAATGAAGTGACCCCTGAATCCTCCCCAGCACTGAGGATGGATACCCCCCCCAGAGTTTTGAGACAGACATTAGAGAAATCCTCCTTCGTGGTAATCCCCGGATTCCGCCAAATGAACTTGTCTCTACGAGTTCACCCGCCACTAGATCGCGATGCATGTGAAAGTTTAAACTGCAAATTATTTCACCCACCAAGCCTTACCATGAAAATTAATGTCAAAGTGCACTGCATAAAGGAACGAAATTGAACATACTACTATTTATTGATCATCTGGGAATACAGTGATGTTAGATGATGAACACACCATGGTTTCAAGGCCCCCCTGAAGGCTGTTGAGGAATGCTGCATTGCCCAAATCATTAAGATGTGTTCCGTCATAACGGAACAGCTGCTTTTGCGCAAAAGTAATTGTTGGGTGCCTTATGACCAGACCCCCCTCTTGTCTAAGAAATTGCTTTACAGCACGATTTACAGCTTTGCGTGTCGCATCAACCTTACTGGCTGATTTTGCATTGTGCCAGTACAATCGTGGTAACATATCTGACCAAATAATAGTCAAACCTGGGACCAACACTTTACAACGTAATAAAGAGCATTTAACAGTATGAATTAGTTCAACTCCACACAAAATGCCAAGGTCATTAGAACCCAAGTGTACTACCAGGTAGTCTGGTGGTGGATTAGACTTTAACTTATTGCGAAAAGAGGGTCAAAGTCCTTCCATCTCATTCCCCTTACTCCAAACCACAAAATGTTGATGTTCTTGTCTTGTAGGGTAAGATGTTTTCCTCCTGGCCGAATACAGGCACTTCGTGCAGCCCAGTACACGATGGACGATCCCATGACCCATATAACTTTCTTACATCCTGTAAATCTTATTATTTGTTAATGTAGGGACAATAGAAAAAGTGAACAGTAACAATTAGCTACAAGCGAACTTATATGTAGCAGTATTAAAACCTAATATATGAAGCATAAGACTCCGACTTCCAGCGCCCCCATTGTTTAATAACTTGATCAGGGATGCCCCTCATTGCTGCCTCTGTTGCAGCCCCAATACGAAAGGAATGAGACTTAAATCGCCCGATCTTACCCTCACAGAATTGCAATGATTTGGCAAGTATGGCTGAAAACTGATAACGTGTCAAGGGTTTGCCATCAAAATGAACTAAGAATTGACCTTGACCTAAACCCTGAGCTCGAACCTTTAAATAATTTACCACTGCCATAACAGGGCATGCCTGACCTGTAGTTTCTGACAAAAATAGGGTAGAGGAATAGCCTAGTTGATCGGTCTTTGATTGTCTAATTGTGACTTTAACATGTTTATACCCATTAGCCTCAACAATGGCAATATCACCAAACTGCAAAGGTCTCAAGTCCCGACTTTTGATTGATTTGCTGGTTAATTCCCCTACTCTCAAGAATCCAAAAAATGCCAAACAGAATGCAGCCTTAAATAAACAAATTTCATAACTATTCAGACAGACTTTTTCTAAAGCCTGGAGCAGTGTAGTCAGGATATTAAAAGTTATCGGGGCCCGGGTGTCGTGTGTTGGGTTTTGTCTGGCTGCCCCTTCTAACAATTTAGTGACTATAAATGCCTTGGTAATGTCCATGAGACCATGAATTTTGTACATGTATGACAAACCCGATATATAAGTTCTAATAGATCCAGAGGCTTTCCCTTCTGCAGACCATGAAGCTATAAATTGAATGATATGCTCGAGAGGAGCTGGCCATGAAAGAGGTAACCCATACAAGTACCTGAAACGATTGAAACTATCAAAAGCTGTTTTATATGTTTGCCATGTACTCTCCGCCATAGAAGCCCTTAAGAGTCTATCGGTTTCCTCTGTCAAAACTGCCAAATCTCTGGGGGTAGTGGTGTTGGTGTTGGGTCTGCATATGGAGCCAAAGCCCGAAAACGTGGCCACTGACAACGAGAAATAGAGTCTGCAATTGCATTGTGTTTAGTGTATATGTACTCTGCCTTAAATGTAATGTTAAACTTGAGGGTATACAGCACCAATTTCCTGACCAATGACATAACCTCAATAGATTTAGATGTTTGTTTGTTTACTATATACACCACTGCCTGGTTATCAATATGAAATAAGATCTTCTTGTTGGCCAACAAAGGACCCCAGACATGTAATGCAACTACAACTGGAAAGAGCTCTAAATAAGTCATGTCCTGCAGCCTACCTAATTTTACCCATTGATGTGGCCACCTTCCAAAAGCCCATTTGTTGTGAAAGAAAATACCAAAACCCCCCGACCTACCACCTGCACTATCTGTAAAAAACTGAATTGTATCATTTGAAACCCAGAGCCTACTAGGAAAGAGAGTAATACCGTTGTACTGATTCAGAAAATCTACCCACATTTCTAGGTCTAACTTCATCCAGGAAGTAACTGTTATCTTGGATTTAGCCTGTTTTACACCCACTGTAGCATCAATCAGTCTACGTATGAAGGCCCTACCCGGTGCAACAACCTGGCATGCAAAATTCAAAAGCCCTATTATAGACTGCAAATCTTGTAAGGTAATTGTTGGTGTAAGTATGGTGGTTTGAACTTTGGTCCTGAGTTCGTCTAGTTTGCTTGCAGGTAAGCGCATTTGCATAGCTACTGTGTCGAGTTCAATCCCTAAAAAAGTTAAACATGTAGTAGGCTCAACTGTCTTGTCGTCAGCAATCGGGACACCAAGTCTAGCACAAATGAGGTGGAAAATGTGTAAAGTATGTTTACATATAGAATCATCTGACCTCCCTGCAAATAAAAAATCATCCAAGTAATGTATGATGTTTTGACTACCAGATTTCTTGGATGTTAGCCAATGTAAAAATGTACTAAACTTGTTAAATAACGCACATGAAAGCTTCGAACCAAAAGGGAGGCATTTGTCAAAATAATATTAGTCACCTAACTTAATACCTAAAAGATCAAAGTCGCCCGGATAGATAGGTAATAAACGAAATGCACTCTTGAGGTCAGTTTTGGCCAACAAAGTACCCTGCCCCAGTAACTGGATCATCAGTACAGCTTCATCTATGTTACTGTATTTAACCTTGCAAATGTCTGGGTCAATAAAATAGTTAACCGAGTTAAAATCTGGGTAGGATAGGTGATGGATTAGACGAAAATCCCCATCCTTCTTAGGTACGAGGCCCACAGGTGAAACTCTAAATGTGGGGAAAGGAATTTCATCAAAAGGACCAGCCATCCTACCCAAGCTAACCTCCTTATCTAACTTTTGCTGCACTATATGAGGAGCATCCCTGGCTGATTTAAGGTTTTTTGCTTCATAATAAATTCTTGGTCCAGCATACTGTAATGGAAAACCAAATTTGAAACCTCTTACCAATTGAAGTTTGTCATTCTGAAACGGGTATGAATCTAACTCAATACATAGGTTATTATAAACAATGGGTGTTGAACCCAGACTATACAGGGGGATGCATCTGACAGACTTAGTTTTGCCTCGGGCAATTGGCTTGAGGGTGGGGTCCTCCGCAATGTTCGCATCTATGTCTAAACCTGCAGGGGTTGAAAGAGCAGGACCCTCTATTAAAGGCATAGCAGTTGCCGATGGGCCTAGATAGCGTACTGGTACTTTGGCGGGGTTTGAATCCTGCCCCAGCCCCGTAAGAGTTGGGCCCCGGGTACTGGGCTTGGGTTCGGGTCCCCGTGGCATTACGAAAGGGATAACTAGGCCCATTATTACCTCCCCACGTGTCTCTGTCAAATGAGTGTGAAGGTGACTGTTGTAATTGCCCAGGTGAGATAAACATGACCCACAACTCGACATCTACAACCCCCCATGATGATGTTGGATGGCGTTCCATTTTCAATCTCAATTGCTCATCATATTTGGCCCACCCCAGATGACCCTGCCTACCAGCTGCCAAACGGATGTTATGCATGTATTTAAGCATATCTTGGGCTTTACCTGGGAACTTTTCGAGATAAATGGACATGAAAATTGTGAATGCAGTTGTCCAGGTGTTTATGTTGTTGATAGGCTTAAGGTGTTGTTTTTCGATGACAAGTTGACCATTTTTAATCACGAGTTCCCCTGTAATGTGAGGGTCCGTCCGTAAATCACGGGCCTGTTTCAACAGTAGTGGTAAATCAATGTAGGCCCCCGCCCATATCTTTTCGCGGATGGCTACGGGCACGTGACTTCCAATGGGGTCACCAATGCTCATCTCTGCGGCGGGACGACTAACCTGCACCTGTTCCCCAGTAATGAGACCCCCAATACACTGGTTCTCCACGACAGAGCCTACACTCGACTGATTAAATGCAGAATTTTGAACAGACAAAACATCCGGACTAAAATTAATGGTTGTACCTGTGGCTGAGGTGCCCACACTGTGCTGCAGACTTTGGTCTGTTGGTAACTGACCCTGAGGGCGAGGCTGTCTACTTGGGTCTTGGCGATCCGATGACGACGACTGTGGAATGACCTGTGATGCAGAAGGTAGATGATCCAGGTTGACGTTGATCGTCTCTCCTCCGCTGGTTGATGCAGGAGCGCATGGTACATTTACATCACTGGTCTCGCTCACAGCCGATGTCGCCTCGATAATCCTTCGGCTCGGCCTTCTAATCCGTTTCCCCTGAACGTTTTGGTTGCCTTTCTTGTGTTTTTTAGGAGGCATTTGTCTTGATGGCGACCGATTTAAATTTCTTATCGCTCTGAAATTTTCTAAGCTGCTTGTCTGCCTTGTAACTGTTGTCTGATAAATCAGTATCTATTAGAGGCTTAGTCATATGAACAATGTGTATATGCCAAAATCATAGTCTCAGGGACGTTTGAATTGAACAATGATGCAGAGTTGTCTCGCTTGCACAGGAATTAAAAGCATTTATCACAATATGGTGATAAATGCAATTCATGAAGCCCCATTGGCATTATTAAAATATTGGAATTTAATGGAGTTTTAATGAACATATTCGTTCATTTAAACTTTGATACAACGGAAATTAATGACTCATTAAATATATGGAGTTTAATAATGCTTTAATAACCCATTAAATATTGATACAACCGGATCCAGTTGTATAAAATGATTTCATTTAATAAATAAATCTTAACAAAATCAACGATCTTTATTGACAAATTGACAAAAAGGTTTTATTTATTGTCGTTACTTGTACCATTCGTATCACCATGTGTTTTCAAAACGAATGAACATAAAAAACGATGAACTATTTTTAGATGTGTTCAACATTAAAATTTACACCCCCCCCCCAAAAAAAAAAAGAAAGAAAGGAATTTCATTATCAGGAATAAAAGTAAATTATTTGTATAGTTAGTTGGGTAAAGGACAGATTGCCCACACCAAGATACAGCTATTTAAACACTAGAAATTATTGTAGCTTACGATATACTTCACACTAAATTACTTCACACAAAATTACTAGTATACAGTACTACGGATTTAATTTAAGCACGATATATTTCTGTGTTCGTTTCCCTGTTAAACACTGCCAGTGTCTTCTTCTATTCTGAAAGAAGAAAAAATCGAGATCACGTATAAATTAATTTTAAAATACTAATGTTAAATTTGTGAAAACTTTCTGCTCAACAAAATGCGTTAAAAGCCAACATTTGGCTATTTCTTTTGGATAATATACAAGACACAATAACCTCGAAGTATTAAAAGTTAAAAGAGAGTTGTTTTCATTGCTAAAATCCTCACCAACAGTCATCACCTTTCTCCCGAATAATAGCATTTGTTTCAATTTACTACAAACGAAACAAAGTCGTCATACATAAAACTCCTTGTACATGTAATCAGGTCATTACATATTTATGTATGTAAATTGCATTTTTTGTATACCAAAAAAACCCAACATTGTTTTAATTTTCTGAAAATTCTTATCTCGAAATAACCAATGACATTTCCTATTTTACAATGGGAGTTGTTTAGGTTGATTTCTCTATATCAAGTAGTATGTAAGTTTTGATATTTAGAAATATATTTACATATTCATACAAATCATCTCCTTTGATGTCCTCTTTTTAGCCTTAAATCATGCATTGTATGTTTTTCTGGCATGCAATTATGTAAACGATTTTCCCATATTAAGATTTTATGTAATATCAATCAAAATCAAAACATGAAATGTAATATCTAACGTAAAGATGGCATGATTGATTCAATTTATTTTCCTTGGAAGCTCACAATGTCGTTAATCAAGTTTGTTATTTCTTTCATTTCTTTTTATTGGTCATTGTTGTTTGTGTTTCTCGTTTCTCCAACTACCATCGATGTCAAAATAAATTGCAAGAGTAGATTTCCAACTGCTTAAGACATTTGATTCTGATGACATTTTTAAAGTATTTGTGCTGTTGACGTTTTCTTTCTTCATTATTTAAAGGAGGCACCGACCTTAAGTTTGCTTATCTCTCCGTTTCTTACTGCATTTCACTTTCTATATTTTGAATTCTCACACTCTTAATCAAAATGGTGTAAACGTGTAGGAGTATTTCTTCCATTTTTGTTATGTATTCTTCAAATGCTTTCTAAATTTTATCATTTTTGGTGTCTCAGACAAGTTAATCTTGCTTTATCATCCGTGTATTTTGCATAATATGTGTATATTCATGTACATGTACATGACTGTATCTTTAGATTTAGCTTTCCACGTTATGATATCTGATGTTTTAAACAATTTTGTTTCTAGGAATTTAAAGACATGCTTTTCATACCATTCTGAAAGAAAAATTATATCATAAACTTTAAGATGTAGTTCGATTTTGTCTTTTAAAATGACCATGAACTTTGACTTTTTTGTCATTTTGATCGGGAACAGACGCTTCAATTCATTCATGAGGTCTGGAAGATATAGTTTACTAGACAAAGTATGGTTAAAAAAATCAAATTCAAATGATAAGTTAGGTCTTGGCATGAGTTATATATCCATCATTCTTAAAAGTAACAAAATTTAATACAATGCAACTGTCAAAGTAATATGTTATGATGATAAACGGTCGACAAAGAGTAACACGAATATTGATGAGTAAAGTAGACAACTTTTGTAAATGCACTAAAATAATCTCCCAAAACCCAGGAATTAGTCTTTGTTAAAGCTTGTTATTTTTCGAGTGCATGGTACTGGTATATCGCTATTATCAAATACAAAACATCTTTAACTTGAGATGCGTATACAAGCAGTGGATATGTAAAAGCCGTGCCTTTTTACCAATTTGTTGTCAAACTTATTCAATAAAATAATTACAATGTGCCAGATATTTATGTCAGTGTCAAGGTGTTAAATCCGCACCTGCGAAAGATGTAGTTTCGTAAAATTAAATCCATATACTAGTATACCAAATGATAAACCTGTGGAGGGTATATAGGCACTATTGTCTTTACTTTATCTTACATGTCATGCGATTTTTTCATATGGGATTTTATTTTAAATACAATTCATTGTTAGGAAGAATGTCACAGTATGGAAATATTTCATACAATAGCACCGCGTGAAAAGTTGAATTACAATTTATATTACAGCACACAAAAAATTTGCTAGTTTCTGAGTGATTAACCTAATTTTTCACATTGATTCTCTGGAAATGGTACAACCACGGGCTGAGAAGATTTTGTCATCTGTAAATGCTATTGTGTGTTACATGTATATTGATGCAACGTTGCCTGATTGTTGAATTTTTGTTTATTAAATCAAAAATCAAAAACATTTCTTTTTCTTAATTTAGTTTCTTACTAATTACATGATAAAATGGTAACAATATCTTAAAAGTTGACTTTTGTATACATTGCTCCCTACTCACTTATTGTCAAGTCTGTTTGTCTGACATAGCAACTCTCACACAATCATATTATGTTCTTTTTTTCGTAATTGGTTGAATATAATGTATCAAAAAGATAGAAAATGTAACATTGATTTTGAATTGTTTAATACATCATGTTAGTCAATTCTCTTTGCCTATATGTCACACTGGAAACAAGCAAAATTATATACAATATATAAGTAATATATCGTTCATTGACATCGTTATATTTGAAGATTATGGATGGATATATAAACGTCAATGTTTATTACCTACCACTATCTTTATAAAATATATCTATTAAAACATCGTTCATTTTCATTGAATGTCAATTCACCGACATACCGCCGTTAATCAATATATGATGTTTTGCAAATACGTTTCCATAAACCATATATCAAAACACCACGTTCGTCTTTAAGTTATTCCAGTAGATTGAGTTCAGTAAAAAATTTTTTAAAAGAATGGATCAGTGTTCTCATTTACAAACATATTGATGATCTTTGCTTATTCAATGCCTTAATGTAGAATAGTCGTCTCTATCTTCTGACGGTGATGGTGTAACGGGGGCTGTATCACGTATATAACTGTAATCAGAGAGATCCGCACTGTGATTGGGTACAGCGCATGTGTTGTCGTAAGTGTCGTCATCTTGTTCTGTTTGTTCGTGTAAATGATTATAGACGTCCTCGGTCCTTTCGTGTTCTTGTCTTCCAGACAAATTGTATCCTGGTGTAGCTTTCGAAAATGCTACTCTTTGCTGAAATATTTCAAAAAATAATAAACATGTAAGCATTACATTTATGGTACATATGCCATTAGGTAAGGTGGCGTTTATGAAATTAAGCATGCTCTTACTGATAATGTGGGAACGTATTGCTGACTAAAAATAATTAAAATCTAGTAAACAAAGAAATAGATTGTCAACACTCCTTTATACTTTTTAATTTAATTTTATTACTATCATTTTGATACTTGCATATTACTGTAGTATGAATCATGGACGAAATGCTGGTTACAAGGGGCGTTCTATAAATAATGTCATTGTTGTTACAAAAATTACACAATAAGATATTTTATGTTATTTTCTTTAATGATTACCTTAAAAATACTCTCCTTTAACAGACACACAAAATGTCAATCGAAATAAATCATGTTCTAGAAAGAGTATTTGATGATAAAACGTGGTCAAATCAACGGTCATATATAAAATATGAACCAAATCCATGCGTGAAAATAAACTCAAAGTTCAATTGAACTCTGTATTTTATGCAATCTGATCGGTGACATTATTTATTGAACACCCTTTGTATATTTCATTGTCAAGTGTTGAAATATCTTATCATTAATAATTAAAAATCATTATGTACAATTAATGTTATGGCTTATCCTTGATATTCTCCTTTACATTGTTTGTTGGATTGACATTTTTATATATACATTCTGATTTATATTTTTAGTAGCTCCATTTGTATACCATATGCTCTATGTTGAACTTTTAAAAATGAAGTCCGAAGCTGCCCTAAAATTAACGAACTTTGAAAAAAAATATATGAACTTTTATTTCATCCAGAGTTCAGAACGCTTTGACAAAATAATTATTTTATTAAATTGCATTGCAACCTTTCATTGCCATTTTTCTTTTAATAAAAAATGCGTCAAATATTTTTTAAATTCCTTACACACAAAAGCAACGACAATTTTTAAGCATAATTGTAGTTTATGCATACAATTTACGTCACCAATGTTGTTAGCGTTTTAATGTGTCAATGCATATACATGTATGCATTCAGACGCAACTACTGTATTTAGATATTGTCAATGGTATATACATATTTAATATATATTATAAAAGCATAACAGTTTACTTTTAATGGCTAGAGATAAGCGCTTTTATGCACCTGTGGTCAGTTGTTAAGTGTTCGTAAATTGAAGTTTCGACCTCTCCTAGATTCTTGAACCAATTCAAGCACACTTTTAAAATTTTATTTACCTTCTTAGCGTTCTTGAAAGAAATTTGAGCAGCACTGTCAACAAATTCTGCATCACGGTTCGCTGTATTTTCTACCACCGTAACGTCAGTTTCCTTCCTTTGAAAACAAAAATATAACGACTCAATGAAATTTATTTCCGTTCCATATACATGTATTAATAATATTTTGTGAAAAGGTAGGGCATTTTTTGTTTAGAAAACTTACCTTTTTCTGGTCCGAAATTTTAATTGTCTGTATGTTAAGGTCGTTGCCACACCAAGAATTAATCCGCCAAAAAATGTCCCAAGCGTTACTCCAATGTTAGTGTCTTTAATTAAAAATAATTATAAGGGTTACGAATGATGAGTTACAATTGCAAGAGACACCGTAATTAATTGAATACAGTCAATTTTACGTTTAGAAATTCATGATTTGAATAACAGAAACATACAAAGGTTTTATTTAACTTGTCGATCAGTTACCTCGATTCTGACTTTTGGGACTCTTTAATCTTCTTAGAGGATCTTAAAAAATATTCATAGGAGAACATGCACACAATTAGTCACAACATATCCATGTCCTTCGACAATATATCAGAATATAAAAACTTAAAAGGTTTGATTGAGTATGATATCTAATCAATCGATTCAGTTATATCACAATCATTTGTTATCCAATTTGCGTTCTCACCAGTATGTAATTTATGACATGTACATTTTAATCAGATAGAAATCTTGTACGTTGACATTTTCATAAACACCTGTTTAAGGAAACGATTATTCTTATATCAAATAAGGAGGCAGACATTGGAGTTTACTAAAGTATAAAAAACTTCAACAGGGAAAACATTTCATTTTATCAACCTTTTTGCGGTTTTTGAAACCTATCTTGCATTTACATATATAAAAAAGTGCAAATTACTAAAAGAGACTTTTGCTAAAATATTGTTAAGTGATGTGTAACTCTTTATTGGACATAATGCACAAGAAAACTAAAAAAAAAAATAAATTAATAAAATTATCCTCTTTGTACAGTTCTACAAATATTGAAAAGGATTAAGATTTTTTCTAGGAAAAACATGATTAGAAAATACATTTTGATGTTGGCATCTATGTTTATCTACATTTAAACTCTCCAATAAATGTATCTGGTTGCTTTGATATGATGTTAGTGATCTGACAAATAGTTTTAGTTTATCATATTCTAAAAGGCACAATGACAACTCTTCTTTCTTGTACATTGAGAAGTTTTCTAACAATAGATTTCTTCAATTCGTCGTTTTGTGTCATTTTATTTTATTTTATTTTTTGTGATAAATGTTTTGTAAAGGTTTTTCATGAAATTCTAAATAGGTTGTTGGTTATTTACAGTACGTTTAGTTCTAGTTTCCTAAAATGAAAAAAAAATTCAGGAAAGGTGATCAGTTGGAATTTTTATTCATATAGAATAACAGATTTATAGCAAAGCTATGGTCATCAATGAGATTTAATAATTTGATAACATGGAGACAAACTATTTAGCTGACGTGATAAATCGTTAATTTATCATCGACACATGTTTTGCTCAACTATTGATAAGTGCCCACGTCGTTAATTATGTCTTAAAATAGAATTTCTACCAACTAAGAGATAAAAATAAAGATTTCCCAGGAAAAACATGAAATTAAAAAATATTTCATATTTCATTTCACATTGCATACGCCTAAATCTGTATTCAAAATTTCAAAACAAAAGGTGTTTTATATTATCCCATCCTAAAAAAACGTGACCACAAGCAAGACTTTCAGTTTATCAAGTATAAAACAAACAACATTATAACATCTAATTCTTTATATATTGCAAAGTTTACTAAATAATCAATTTCTTTTAATTCAACATTTCCTTTTATTTGCAGACAGTTTTAGGTCTAATTAATGTTTTTTAATTTAAAAAAAATCGTTTCTTTCCATCCTTGAGGAAACTGAAAACAATCTTTCTACAAATCTTCAAAAGAAACTTATTGCTAGAGGATTATCCAAACATCCAGAGTAACATTACTCCGAAACTCATTTTTGTTGTCTGCTTTATACTGAACCTTGCCGGTTTGCATGTACTTTGTTATATTGTGGATAAATCTTTCAGAATATTAACAGTGTATTGCATGTTTTTGTCGTTAGATAATTGTGTCGAGTTTTTTCTCGGATGTTCATGAAGTAGAAAATTTATATTACATTCGAATTTTCTAACAAATGCATTATATACTTTTTTATCAAGATAACACGATGCAATTTTCTACTAATGAGCTGCAGTTGAGTTTATTTTGGAAATTCATAAAGTAGAATATTTGTTTGAATTGCAGACGTGATTATTATACATGTATTTAAAATTTCTAATCAACATATTAAATACTATTCCATTAAGATAAAACTTTGCGACCTTCAACGAAGGAGCTGCAGTTTAACATATCTCAATAGCACAACGATCTGACAGCCTCGTTCCTGAATATTTAAAAGTTTAATTCTAAACGTAATTCATTAAAATGTAAAATAAGATTGCCTTGGCTGATGCTATGCAGAAATTTTCAATGAAAACTCAATTTATATATCTATGTAATTTACGCCTTTTGTCATAGTTGTTACATTATGTAATCAAAGTACTGACGGGAGTTGATTTTATCAATTGTTATTTATTTTAAAAATCAACGATATGTTACTTTGCATGGCAAGTAAATTCCTATAAGTATTTGAATTACGCACATTTTAATAATATGAATCCTACAGGAAATTCGTGAAAATCCAATATCAATCATGTTGTGTAATATTCAAATAATTATTTCATCAAACTACGTATAAGTAATCGAAATACTTATGAGAAATTGCATGGATCCAAACAAAATTGAACTCTACTCTCGTTCAACCAGACTCTCAACTGTATCCGTTAATCTTCGACAAGCAAGAGAGACTTTATGCTTGTCGGAGATTTACGGAGACAGCCGTGCGTCTGGTTGAACGAGACTATATTGAACTCTGGCGTAGGAATACATAAAACGTAAGACTTCAAAAAATATCTAAATTGTTTGTACCATTTAAAATCTGACTATTTACAATGTATCTATAAATGCGTTTCCTTGAAGAACAATGGTTAAGAACTCATTACATCGAACTTATTGATTAGAACTAAATGTTTTCAGCGGTGTTGATTTGTGCTTAGGTCCAAACACTGTTTCACTTTCGGTCTGCCTGAGTAACTGCAAAGGAGAGTTGATTAAAATCAACTCCCAAAAAGTGTTTCTTATATAGCATAAAAGCATAAGCTAATAAGATAAAAACTGTGTTAAAAACTGATCAATATTACTTTTTGTACACGCAGACTCAACCAATATGAATCCCTTTGCACATGTACATCTTCCGTGTTCACATATCCCAGAATTATTACTTCCGGTGCATTGTTCGTGTAAGCTACAAAACCCACCGACGGGAACATTATCTGAAATTATAAACATTATTGATTTATTGGATAAAAAAAAGAGAATAAGTCTTAACAAATTTAAATTTTACAACTGAGCATAAAATATATCTTGAAAGTTTACCACAAGTATCGTATTTATAGTAATAGTACAACAGGTATACCAACAATGCATTTTTCGTTTTCATGGTGACTCAGTTTTTTATCATCAGTACAATGTGTAATTTACACTATTTACATCATGAACCAATCCTTTTCACAAGAACGATTTGAAATTTACTTCAATGTCATGGTCGGAAAAAAGCATAACTTACTGACAATAAATTAGGAGCAAAAACCTAGACAAACTTTACAAACCTTTAAGGCAGCTATCTGTTTCAAATGCAGAATAGCCATTTATACATTTGCATCTTCCTTGGAAACAACATGAGAACGGTTGGATGCACTGTTCTGTTAACTCACACGAATAATCTAACCCTAGATTACCTAGAATGCGATGAAAATAACAGATGATAACTTAAAATGATTTTCATTTTAAAACGTTTTTGCCCAAAAGCCCAACTTTAAATAAAAAACAATTGAATATTATGCGAAAACATTATTAGCTGACGTATTAATGCTTTTATATGTATTTAATATTCTTTTAAATATCCAACAGCAACTTTTGCAACCATACCTACCATTTTCATCATCCTAATTATCCCCATTCACAGTGAGAGAAATTAAGTTTATAATATAATATAATTTTATTTAATTTATAATCAATAAAGTTTGTTAACTGATACTTAAAGTCATAGAAGACTTAAAATGCACATGATGATTTATTAGATTAGATACCCCATATCCGTCTAAAAGAAAGGTAATGAAAAGATAAGAAAAGCTTTGTTTTCAAATGTTCAACCAGATATGTATTTAAATAATGTGTGATTTATGCAATACAAGCCAATCATGTCTATTCAACCTTTCATAATGAATACTTACAATGTTTTTTTTTGCTAGTAGCTCCGGAAAGAACTCAAATAAAACTGAGAGTGTTCATAAATCGATACCTACGGACCATACTTAATATCAAATGGCCAAAAAATGTATCTAACAAAGAACGCAGAGAGCTGGTAGAACAAGAAAACGCAGTTGTGTAGATTGCTTGCAAAATAGGAGATGGATCGGCCATGTGCTCATTTAGTGATCTAAAATTTATGTAGATAAAGTTCACAGTGGTACACATGTAGCAAAAGCTAAGAATCGGACTGGGTGGAAGGATTGTGTGGCTACCTTTTTGGCCACCTGGCATGAAGGGACCTTTGTATGTAAGTATGTAAGTAAAGAATAAAAAAAAATCAAATCAAATCAATCTTTACAAAGTCTCTGGCAATATCTGTTTGTAGTCCAAGATAAATAAATATCATATCTAATATCTAAATAACATGTTAATATGACTGTTTCACGTATGTTTCATATCCCTGACCAAGAGCGAATGCAATGGCTTTAAAGCGACGGTACACCAATACTTCATACAAATAACAACATATATATATATATATATATATATATATATATATATATATATATATATATATATATATATATATATATATATATATATATATATATATATATAAGCATTCAATTTTGTGTTTCAAAGTCATCGGTCCTATTACACTTCAAAGCTGTGCACAAAATATTTGCAGACAGATTAATGCGCGGTATTCAATTTGTCTGCACAGTTTAGGTGTGTTTCATGACCAACGATATCTAAAATAAGCATCCAATGTATAATCGAAAGAAAAAGTAAAACAATTAAATACAAGATACCTAATTATCTCCAAAATACATGTACATTTAAGAGATTCTCCCCGCAATGGGTTTGATGTATTATCTTTATAACTGTTTATTTTTTAATGTATGAAAATCTATTAATGTTACCATACATAAACTACTACAAAAATAACTACAACTTTATCTATTCGCATTTAATCTCCAAACAATAAATATATTTGCTTCCCCGTGATATTCAATATGTTTAAGAGCCATTCTCTGTAATCATTTAAACACTTGTATAGGAAGTTCGACACGCATAGTAACTGATTTTTCTCAAATTTTAACATGATGCTTATTATCATATACCCCAAAAGTTGGTTGCTGGGAACTCTGTTACCATGGATATACATAGCCATAATTTACAGCACAATATGGTCTTGAATTTTACTGAAGAACACATTTTTTTGCTTAAATATTTATTTCAATTAGATTTGTTTGTGATAAATCTTTATCAAACTCTCAAAGCAACAAATCTTAACTATTGAAAAATACATCAAGCAAATCAAAGTATTTATCTTTCTTTCTTGTACTAAGGGCTTTAATGTACTTTGTTAACGACTTTGCAGAGAACCTAGAAATGAGGCATATTTGGTGATGCCCTGTAAATTCTTGCGGACAGGTTGTTGCAAACCGACACCAATCCTGAAATGACTTGGTCTTCTGTTATCAGAAACAATCAAAACATGATTGGGAAGTTCAAAATTGTTGTTTCCATGGAAACAAAAGTGTATATTTTAACTTTCAAACTTTATAAAATCCTTACTATGGTTCATAAATATGTGTAAATTATGTCCTTTTGAGAAAAAAATAAACTTAGAGTGTTCGTAATATTGGTTTACTGTTTATCAAATTAAAGTAAGATATATTAACAATCGATACCATGGAAACATGGTAAACAATTACGTTAAGTTTATGTCTTTGTATCACATTTCAATACTTAATGATTACCAAATTTTGTGAACTGTGAACTTTCCACATTTTAGCTTTTTCTCCTGAACCACTCAGCCAATTCTAGCCAAACTTAGCACAAATCATCCAGAAGTTCAGGGGGTTCAAATTTGTTAGAATAAGGGTAACACATCTTTTAGGGGGAGTGATAAAGAACTAAACATCTGCTATGATCTTATTGACCTTGAAATAGGTTCAAGGTCACTGCACACTTTTTACATAAAAAGTTCTGTTTATGAGAAGTATGAGCCAGACAAAACTTAAAGGAGGGAGTATATGCTTAGAATTTTTTTAGAGTAATCTGATGTTACCTTCATTAAATGGACGGATGCTTTGATAGATGAATGTACGGACAAACAGACCACCTTAGGTCACATTCAGAGCATGACCCTTATTCAAAATTATTTAAAATTTGTTGGCATTCTCAAAAATCATTTGGCCAAAAATGCTGAAACTTGTGTGGAAGCATCCTTAGGTAGCGTAGACTCAAGCTTGTTCAAATCATGATTCTAAGAGTAAGGTGAGCCCACAATCAAAGGGGGATGAATTTTTACATAGGAATAAAAATAAAAAATAAAATGTTCATCTCGAAGAAAAAAAAGTTTGACGTTTTACATGAAAATGTGTGCAGAAATTTTTAAAGATCTTTATTAAACAAGAATTACTCTACTGACTAGTCAAGATACATTGTTCTGGTTTCATCAGAGTTATGGCTAAAGTTGCTCAGGTGAGCCAAGAGTCTCTTAGGCCTCTCTTTTTTGCCTAACCGATTGCCATGGTAACATTTTTATTATATGGTTAGAAGAACATAATGCTACATGTACATGTACAGGCTACCCAACAAACAGAGGGACGAACCTCTTTAATATAACTGGTAAGTTCTTTGTAATTTATGATTTTCTCAGTCATTCATATGCATAACATGCTTGTTAAACATTGATCTTGCTACATTTTTGTTTAACTATGCAGTAAAAATGGTCAATTGTTATAAAGATTGAAGTTTGGGTCGAATGTCCATGGAAACTGGTCAGTATATAGATAATTTAACATGTGATTTTTAGATAGTTTAATAAGGTCTATATTTTTGAAAAATTTCGGCAAAGTTTAAAAGCTTACAGAGAGTGGCTCTTAAAACACAACAAACCTATGCTAAACGTTATTGCTGTCTTACTTTTCAAACACTTTCCATCCACCAAAACAAATCCAGGCAAACAATGACAAATACAGTCATTGTATAGACGGACACACTGAGCATTGCTTATCGAACAGGAACTAGTATCTTTCCACATTATGTATTCGCCTGTAAAATGAGTTGTGCTTCCTTATTATTTAAATTGAATTTATTATTACCTTCAAAAAAAGTTTATAATGGTGACATCATTAGTAAAATAATCAGTTTTATTCTTTTCCATCCCTATTTATTCATTAAGTGTACATATGTTTAGATATATGACTCACTTGCGTTCCAACTTGAACAATTGATATTAAGAGTTTTCGTAAACTGTCCTCGACAAAAGGAAAACACCTTTTTCGTATCGCCTATCGTTAGATCAATTTTTCCTAGTTTGTTTCCATGAATAGACAAATCATTCATCTGGAAATTGCATTTTTTAGAACAGGTGGTATCTATGATAAAAAATGATAAAAAAATATAATGTGATCTTCATAATCGTTTGAAATGGGAAGGAGAAAAATAATGTGTGTGTTATGGATTCTGTTTCAGTATTCAAAACAATATTTTATGTATTAATATTTGGTTCTATATGCTAAATGTCATTATCAATTTAAGGACATCAATTTTATGGTTTTCCTTATTCATTGGGTAGTTTGACATATGACAATATGAATCATTCTTAAATTACATTTATTCTACTGAGGTATAGGTCTGTGCGTTTTCGTATTGATTCACAATATTTCAATAACGGTTAGGTTTATTTTAATGACATTACGCATTAACATATAAACAATACACATTATAATTATTGTTTTGATATTTTGCATTTTACCAACTAATACATTATACTGTAAAACTGTTAACTGTAAACTGACACAATCTTGATCTTTATAATATTTACGGTCTCTAAAATCGACCGGATGGACAATAGATGGGGGCGCAACATAAACGTGTTAACTGATAAAAAAAAACTTCTGCTTAAATGTCATGCTCATTTTTATTAATTGTCTCATGCAGGGCTCATTTGACATCTGTCACAGTATTTAAAGATATAATTACGATTTTATGGAGAGCACAAATTACGTTGTTATCTTACATTGTCAATGCATGTAAGCCTATTAAAAGTTTATCATGAAGTTGACTTTCGAGAATTAGATTTTAACTATTTTAAAAGTCATTTGTTATAAACTATTGTTAGCACATCTTTAACGAAAGTAATTGGAGTACAATAATTCGATATGATACTAAAAAAATCAAATAATAATTGGCAACAATAATGAAAATTACTATCAATAGCCTACCATCTTGTAAGGTATCCTTTATGGTACTTAAATCAAGGTAACATTTCTTTTGGTTATCTCTTAATCGTGTAACCTTCTCTAAACACATATCTCTAGAAAAAGAAACAATGTTATTTTAAAACTGCCATCCGACATGGAAACATACATTCATTTTCAGGTTTATGATTTACTTTCCTATAGAACTTTTTTGTTGTTTAATACAAATGTTGAAATAAGCATGTTTTTTTCCTAATTATGTGATTGAATGGCGAGTAGCACATAAAGAATTATCAATATCTTACAGAATGTTTGTTGTTCAAAAGCAATTTTATGATTGTCTTTATTTTCTTAACCATGATTTACTAATATAAAATTTCAAATTTAATTAAATACTTTCAAATTAAGGTAATATTTAAATTTAGTTTTTTAGAAAACTAATTTATTGGCAAATCAAATTAATTCAATATATATGCAAAAAACTGCTAGTTAGTTAGCAGTGTTTAATTTTCGCTTTTTTCTTACCTTTTAATAGTAGTGAACATTGTTTCATGTGTCATCAGAGTAAAATCTACCAATTGGAATAAAAACAAAGATTCAGATTTTAACGATTGATCGATAGAACATTGTAAGGGTAAAAATATAAGAAGAAATAAAGAATTTAAACTATAAAAGAAATGTGAAATGAACTCTTTTTATTGCTCGTTACGACACATCAAACGACCACTAGATGATAACCCGTGCGAGCGCGGGGATAAACACTTAACAAATGAATTATATAACGTAATAATGTTAAATCATTTTTTTTTTCGTATTTATTGTGTCCGAATTTTTCTTTTAAGTTTTCTTAACCTTTTCTTTAAAATTGCAGTGAACAAAATCTGCATAGCTGGATATTTAGAAAAGGGATGAAACTTTTAAACTGAATTGGATGGTATATACATGAACGTGGCCTAAATTCCTTTAGTTGCAGCTGAGTAGAAAATGTTTACAATGATTTTTTCACCCAGTGAGTGGATATTTAGGACGTCATATGTCAAAATTTTGTTCTTTAGGTCAAATTTCACTAATATTTTATCTCTGTCAAAAATGTGAAGTTCAGATAAAAGACTGTTTCGAAAAAACAAAACTGGGGAGGGTAATTCCCCCCTCCTAGATTTAACTTCCCCGTTTGATAACACAATTAATGTATGAAGTTCACTACCAATCTGTCGTGGTATTAAAATGTATGAAACTAAAAAAAACGCAATTGTTGCATATTTATTTCCATTTTTTTAAACCAAAGTTGTCATTTTCCAAGTATTTCTGCCATAGTTTAAATTAGTCAAACCGTGTAGCTGGGCACACCACTCTGAAATTTTTTTTTCGATCAAAACTAAAATTGCATCAATTTTTTCATTTCATTCGTTAACTTGTTTGTATTAACCAAAAATCTCTCCTTCAAGGTATGAAAATCTACCCGCGATGCATGATGAACCCTTCCTACACTTTTTGCCAAGACGTTAATTAGTCAAACCGCGTTCTTGGTTACCCCGTTCTGGAAAGTTTCTTTCCATTCTTTCGCTTGTGGTCGCGTTTCACTAGCTTCTATCTATTAAAACTGAAATCGCTCACTCAAGAAACGAAATGCCTTATAATTATTCATTTATTTAACATTTGTCAAATCTTAATTTCTATGTGTAATCAAGGTAAGTTCCTACTTAATATATTCACTTTTTACGTAATCATTTAATATTCATTCATTGCAAACAAATATATTTGATGCAAACGATCCCTGTATTGGATCAGCCACAGTGTGTCCACCACGTTAATCTCATTTTTACTATTTCGGGCTTGTTTATCGAAAATGAAAGTAGATTAATGATAAATTTCACAATAATAACTTATCAGTTAATAATAGTTTATTTACAAAATGCCTTAATTTATAAGTATAGATAGGTCTTAATTATCTTTCTTGCCACTAAAATACAGACAAATCGTATTGGAATACAGAGTACACCTAAATAATTCCTAAATGGAATTGTTTGTGTGTTTGACAAAACTGCTAAAATTCAAAGTAATTGTACTAATTAATCAATAACTAACAAGCAAATTCGTGTGAGAATAAAATAGGGTGGTTGGGGTTGAAAGCGACCTGCAAAGTTAGAAAAGTGGAAAAAGGTATCTCACAAAAAGAGAAAATAATTGGTTTTATGATAGACTCAACGCTTAAAACCAAAAGTAACTTTTCATTAAACCTATGAAACGTAAAGTAAGTGAACCTGCATACAAAAATGAATCGGGTGTTACCAACGTGTCTTCATAAGTGTTTTTGAATAACTCATTAAATTTATTATAAAACAATTTATTGATATTGCAACTATAGATGGTTTTATTATCAGCAGTAAAAACAAGATATATATTATATCATCGCTTGTTTTTAGGTTGCATGCTATATAAATGAAATGAATAAAATAAAGCGTTGGAAGACTATGATTTGTTAATTGCTTTTTTAAAAGAGGATGTGAGCAAGAGTTCGACGCCTATTTTTTCATAACTAACCTTGTTTATCTTAAGATTTCTAATAATGTATTATTGGATATTTTATTATTTATTTTTAAAATTAGAAATTATATTATTAATATGGTATGAACTTTATACATTAATTTACAGATATTTACATATATTGGGGTAACGTTGTTTACGTCAGCCCCTTACACGAAATTTTTTTTATATCTTTTTAAAACTTTATTTTCGCGGTCCTATAGAGCTAGACTTTTTTTAATCTGATTAATTTACAGCCATTTATAAGAAAGAAATAAAAATAAAAGAAAATGTTTGTAATATTTCTGCAAGGTATGTGGCCTTAATGAGATTAGCAGCAGGTCCAAAATTTACCAACCTTTACAATCATATAAGATTTATTACTTTGAAAAATATCACGGGTAAAAATGTAACAAATTTCAATATAAACACTTCAATTTTACTCTACAAAATCTCTAGAACTCAGTAGATTCCAGGGGCTTTGCCCCCTGGACCCCCATACAAATGAAAGAAATTATTTTTTATTTCTACAAGGCAGAGGTCTTCAATGGGATTACTGCAGGTTTCAAATCTTCAAACCTATGAAATTGTTTTGCTTAATTATTAAAAGTCTTCTTTTTAAGACTTTATATTTCCCTACAAAAATCTATAGAATCAAGAAGCTTCCGGGGGCTTCACCCTTTGTACCCCTACCAGGACTTTGCCGGTGACCAACCTTGATCCGCCCTTGAGTTTGTAGATAAAATGTGGAAGAAACCTATTAACGCGTACAAATGTAACACAAAGGATTTATTCAAAAACGATAAAATCGTTGTTGAAATCGAACAAAGAAGACATTAAAGTTATTATACTAATAAAGTATGTATTTGATATCATGTCATATTATGTCCGCCGTCATCAAATGGCTGCCTTCTTTTGAAAAAAGTCACATTATGTCTACTGTCACGAAATGTCTGCCTTCCATTCGACAAAATCACCTCCACCGCCACAAAATGTCCGTCTTTTCAGGAAATTTGTAATATCAAGTCTACCTCGGAAAAATCCGAGGGTTTGGAATAATCTTCACATTATATCCGCTGCTATTTTGCCAAAAAATACCAGACCAAATTATATTGTCACGATTTGTCGGCTTACTTTAAGACAAAAATTATATCGTTATGAAGAAACAAAACTACAATTTACAGTGTTCAAAATGTCTATCTGATAGTAGATCAATACCCAATTCATCATACAATACAATTGCTAATACTAGTTGTAAAATTTATAAGATCATGTATGATGAATTAAATTATCAAGGCCAAGTCTTTGCACCATTTGCAAGAAATTTGTACCTTGATCAATCAAGACATTGACATTGAAATCTCCTAAGAAAAACACTGCTAATTCACATTGTGCTACTTTCTCAAAATTAGGGTAAAAAAGTTCCAATAATCTGCCAGAGCACTTGGTGGTCTGTACAAAAGACCAATAAGAATTTTTTCTACATTTAACATTAATGTTGGCCCATAGAATTTCTAAACCAGGGGTTGTTAAATCATTTCGTTCAATAAACGATAGATAACTTGAAATGTATATTGCAACAGCTCCTTCTCGTCTATTTCTATCTTTCGGAAGAGGTGGGTGAAACCCATCAATTGCAACTGAGTCATTATAAATAGAGTTGTCTAGATGTGTTTCATTTAAACATATGACATGGAAATTAGACATTTTAGCGGTAACAATGTCCACTTTTGAATATAAACTACATACATTGTTGTGTGCTATACAGATTGAATTAAGTTTGAAATTGGTCAAATCTGAGCCAGGCCCATCAAGAATTTACAGTAATTTTATAATAACGCCATAACAAGTTCCACGCAAGAGCGTTCTTCATGAGTGACTTTCCCAGTATAATGCTGGTGACCCTACGCAAACTTTCTTCACTGCTTGATGCATTCTCTAATATGTTGCTGACAGTCGGTTCAATCATATCGTTTACAACATACACCAAAGCATAGCATATCATTGAAATCTCATAGCATAGCATTGAAATATCATAGCATAGCATTGGAATCTTATACCATAACATACAATCTCATAGAATCGCATTCGTCATATCATATCATATCAAAGCATACCATAGCATAACATACAACATTCTTTTAACTCGGTTTTAAATGTTTTTTTTCGAAAAAATAAATGTTTACATAATAGATTTGTGGTAAACTTTGGCTTCTTATTTTTTTACTTCGAAATGTGTGAAACTCTTCTGTGTATGGAGGCTTTTTTGTTCAAATCTCATAGCATAGCATACTATATCATTAAGCACTTCATTTCAATTTCTCATAGCATAGCATACAAATCTCATAGCATATCATTAAAATCGCATACCATAGCATAGCATAAATTTCTAAACGATATGCATGAAATGACTGTGAGAACAAAAAAGTATCACTTTCTGCGTCAGACACAGAACGTAAAGAGTCATAGGGTTTCTTTTTTTTTGGCTGGGTTTGCTGCACTTACAAATCTAAATCAGTTTTCGTCTCTGTGTCCTGGCATGTTGATACTGACCGTGAATAGATGTCAGTCTTACAGTCATACAATTTTGAAATATTCAAAGAAAAATGTAAAGACAGAGCAAATAAAATTGATTCACGTCTCGACCGGACACTCCAAAAACACTTAAAAGTCCATGGAACAAATATAAACATTCAATTCATAACATTTGATGCACTACACGCAAAAAGTAGAGAGCTCAGATTTCAGTGAACATCATGGTGTGGACCTTCAGTTAATCACTATTACTTAAAACTAAGAACCTTGATAATTGATTTCAAAGTCCTAATTGGTATAGCGTCATTGATTTATGTCATTAGTTGTCATGAACTATGATACTAAGTTTATCATACAAATATCCATTTTTAATTTTGAGCAATTTACTTTTCATTATAAGGTCATGCTAATTATTTGAAAGATAAATTGCCGTCAGTTTTATTTAAATAAGAAAATTAAATTATTATTCTTCAATCAAAATGAAAGTCGCCATACTCGGTTTCTCCCAACTGCAAGTAAAGTGAGCTTCAAATTTTGCAAAATTTGTCATGTCTTTTGATGTCTTTGGAATTGGTGGAATGACAACCTTTAAACCTATCCAAACATCATATCCAAGATGTTGAGCTATATTATGTACAACCCATGAGTTTAGACGCAACAACATTATCAGTGGAGCCGAGGCACCCACAGTCCTTTTTTTTCTTACAAGGTTTGTTCAGAAGATTAAATCTTCGAGCGCATGGAAACCTGATATTCTGAATTCCTTTGTAATGAGAGGAATTGGACCCCAGACGAAAAGAAAATCCTGGGCAGAACTGATATCAGAATAGAGGTAAAATTTTACCGACATTACCTTCCAGACGAAAACAATTCTCTTCCTACTGTCAATAAGCAAGACAACAAAGAGCCGCTGATAAATCGTGATAGGATTACATATGCAATTACTTACTGAACAAAGTTAGATTGATCCAAATAATAAAATGATTCCATTATATACACGGTGCGGAACTGTTGTAAAATTGCAAAGAAATATTTTTAAAACAATTCAGAGACATTCAATCAATCAACATAGAGCATTCAAAATTCTTGATATAAGTTCCGTAAAACTTTAAAGTTTGACCATGCACTCGATCATATTAGGTAATATAAAGAACATTTCTATTTTTTGCGGACATTTTGTTAGGCCAGACAAAACGTAAAGCTATTTGAAAAAAAAAAAACATTTCATGGCGGAGGACATAATGTAAATATTTTGTCAAAATAAAGGCGGATTTTATTTGACGGCGGACATAATATGACGGCCGAAAAAAATGTATCGACAGCATTTATTACAGTGTATCTTAACAATAGAAATGTTTAGTTTTTATAGAATTAGACAGGTAAAGACAAGTAGTAAGAAATAAATAATAAATACTCACATATGATAGTGAATTCATACACGAACTCCATGATTTGCAAATCTGTTGTCAGTGTCTGGATTTACCGTATTCGGTATGTACTTCCTGGATCTCTATTAAGGTCAGACGACACGTTCCTCGAGCATCTTTCTTGTATCTCCTCGTAATAAAGAGTTCCAATAAAAAATATTAATTCTATAATTATTTTTGAAATGATTAGAATTTACTTGTAGATGGTTATTTGTCTAGATGGCCGAGTGGTTAGAACCGTGGCCGCTCACTGACAGAAGCGTATAGGTTCTAGAGGTCGTGAGTTCAAAGCTCCGCCCCGGCCGGATAGAGTTCCAATATAGTGAATTTCGTTGTGCTGTTTATTTATTTTTATATCAGCCATTCAAGTGTATTTTCAAGAAGACTATATAGGAAATTGCATACTCTATTATTTTGCAGAAATGCCTGGTAAGGGTTTTGCAAGAAAGCTTGTCATAGTAGTAGTAGTAAACCAATAACAAATTCCGGGAAAAAGTTATATAAAATTGAGGAACGTGTCGTCTAACCTCAAAATGTTTCAATTCAACCAAGAAAAGAGCAATGTGCTATTTTGGGTTTTATGCTCATTTTCAAGTCCCCATCACATTCTTTGACAGATAACGTCCTTATTGTATATAACAATAAATCTTCTCAACGTCCGGTGTATCTATATTACATATGCATGTTATTCTTTTATTTCGAAGCAATGTTATATCATTAATTATGAAAAAATATCCCATGAGAAAACTTAATGCATACCTCTAGGTATCATACGAAATATTAAACGGAATAGTATAGGAGATAACAACATCGTATCATCTGTCAAAAATTTAGCAGGCATATTAGATTAAATTAAATTTCTCTCAGTTCTCTGTATTTTTAAAACTCAAATCCACTTTGCTTTTGATTTGCATTTACTGGGACATTCTGTAGCATGCTCTGAATCATGGTCCGTGTATTATATTAACAGAGTTGTACATGAATGCATAAGAATTTGCATCAAATGCATATTTTTGTATGTATGTACGTACATAGGCGGTACATGTTTGTTGATGTTATTTTTGTATAACCCTGTAACTGTGTCTAGGATGTTCCATTGTAATAACACTACACTTTTGGCATTAGGCTTCTCTATATTATTATACAAACGTATCTGTTCTGTTGTATAAAATTATTTCATTTTATAGATAAAACTTAACAAAATCGTCTACTTTTTTAATTGGCAAAACGATTTGTATTATTTATTGTCATATTCATAAGTTTTTTAAAAACTGTGTTTTTAAAACAATTGAATATAAATAAAAATGATGAACAAATTGTGAATGCGTTCAATTTTCATTGCATTACATTAAGAATTATAATTAGCCCCAACAATTTCTTAAAGCCAAGCAATTTCCATATCGGGGACAACAGGAAATTTTATAAATAGTTGGTTGGGTAAAGGACAGATTTCCCTCAACAAGTTTTTAAAACACTAGAAATATTTTTAGCTTACGATATATATTAATTTCAAATTATTACAAACAAAATTACTAATATACAGTAGAACAAATTCAATTTAAGCACGATAGTTTTCTGTGTTTGCTTTCAAGTGGCACACTGTCAGTGTCTTCTTCAATTCTGAAAGAAAAATAATCGAGTACATATACATATATAAACGTATTTTGATATACTAGTTCTTAACTTGTTTATACTTTCTGGTCAACGAAATACGTAATATAACCCACATTGGGCTTTTATTTGCTTAATACACAAGAAAGTCTGTCTCGGAGAACATACCTATTATTTTTTTCAAAATCTGATGATGAATACACAAGTCAAGTGAGTGTAGATTATTTGAGGGCATTGAGGGTATTCAAAAGTTGTTCTAGAGCATATAAATAGTCTTACAGCCCCAACAGTACATTACTTGTGATACTTTTACACCCACAGCTACTTAGCTTTTAAAAAAGGAGAAAATAGTTTTCTACGGGAATAAACTCTGAAACTGAGGACATGTCAGCGATTTCAAAAGTCAAGCTTTTCGGCAGGAAATTGAACATTAAACTAACTAGGCAACCACCAAACCACAAAAAACTTCCCGTATAACAAAGGAGGAAGTCTCGCCAACGAAACACAAGCACAAACGAAAAAAGGCAAAAATAGTCGACATAGCATGACATACATGTATGAAACTATGATGGAGGCCTTGTGTGTATAATGCAAATTTTTGTTATGTTAAATAGCTTGTCTTTGATTTTTTAAGAAATAAGGTATTATTTTTGGATGTATATCGATATAAATATTGGTTGGTCACGTGATGAAATGTTTCAATTAAGACGATGAAACGAAAAATAGTACAACAACGTTGCAAGTATTTGATTATCATGATAAATAAAGAACTATATTAGAGATGAATCAAATTTGGCCCCAATAATTTGCTAATTTTAAAGTGATTCAGGTAAATTTATTTGTTGTGTCATTTTATTAAAGAGTTGATATTGATATATGTTTTTCATCTATTTATTTAATTTATATGCACTCACTGGCAGAATATGACGCTATTTTTATAATTCAATCAACATCAGTCAAAAATTGACATTTTTCGAACCGGAAATATAAACCGACTCTTTGAACAAGAACGAACTTTATGTCAATTATAAGTACTTGAGATACATCTTTGGTGAAATTATTCTGTTTGTTCAAGCAGTCGCTCAATGTTTCTTTAAAGAAAAATGCATCAAAACAAGCCGGTTTATGCTAAAAATGCGAAAATGGCGGAAAAGGTAAACTTTATGATGTCATATTTTTAAATTGTAGGCACTAAAATCAAAATGAAAATTATGAAAAAACTACACATGTATATTTGTTCAAACAAATCAAAGAAATACAGTAAAATGACAATGTTCATTTAGGGGGCCAATTTAGGCTCAAACCATATATAGTCCTTTGACACTACTTTTTACAAGACATTTTTTAAATAATAAAGTGAAACAGAAAAAATTTATACTTGTAAAATTGTAAAAAAAAAAAAAAAAAAAAAAAAAGACTGAGGCTTGGCTAATTAATACCACTTCAGTTGAAGTCGGTTGGGCATTCGAAAACAAAGCGATTAACAGTTGAGTTACAATCTACTTATGTATTTTCAGAGAAACATGTATCGCAGAATCATATTCAAGAGCATAAAGATTTTCCTCCGACATTATATAGGAAGGAAATCTTAACTTCTGATTTGTTTTTACAAAACTAGATGGACAAAGAAGCACTAGGATTTAAATTTGACCGTGATCCGTGAATGGACGAAATACGAAAGGTCTGTGATATTGCGTTTGCGATTTTGATCAAGGCTTGCAATAAAGTCAGAAATGAATTTTAACTGTATTAACTCCTTGCGATTGTTATTTTCAAGAACGCTTTGTTACGATGTCTATCTATAACTGTTAAACGTTATTCTGTTTACAGGCCTATCTTACATGAATCATTTATCCCCTGCAATTAGAAAATAAATGAATAAAACTTAGTATAGAGAAATACAAATATGTTTATTTTTATGCCTAAATTATGTTTTCATTTCGATATGTAATATGTGTGGTTTAGCACAGGTCGGCTAGTTTGCACACATAGAAAAAGTAGTGACCTAGATTATTCATGCGTTACTTTGACCTCTGAACCCAAAATGATATAATGCAGGAATAACATCGGATTGCGAAAACAGTGTTATATAAGGAAACAATTGCAAGTGTTTATATTTCAAAATGGTGACTGATGTTTGTACACAAACACCTACATGCAAAAATTGACTGATTTTGCAACAGAAGTAAATTGAATGACATGGTTAATACTTGAAGACTTTTTAGTTCAATTTAGAAGAAGGCCATTGCATATAACGTATGTATTTACAAAAGATGTAAACATATAAAGTAGATAATAGTTTCATAATGATATTAATTTTGCTTTTTTGTTTACAATTTGAAATTTAATTTTGATAAGTTCAAATAAATCTCCACGAGCTATAAAGTTGGCGCTTGTAAGCTAACTATAAATGCATATGAATTTATATTAGGGATGGCAATTTCTAGCCGGTTAACCGATTAATCGGTCGGAACGATGGTAACTGGTTACAACTTTTGTAATCGGTTCATGTGATTAAAAAAATCGAACAAAATTTCAAAAAATAAACATTAAGAACTGAGATCGTTCATAATTTTACATTTCCATACATCTCTAAGAGCTTTAATTTGGAGATTATTGATTTCCTTCTAGCTCAATTAAAGAAATGTGTACCTTACTCACACTCTTATTATTTATATCCGAATTTCCTCTCATTATGTGTTCAATAAGTAGATATAATATATAGTTTATAATAATAAAATAAATCATCAAAACAGTGCTTATTAGTAAAATATCATAACGATATGCATACTAATTTGTTATTGCCAATTTTTACGTATCATTATTTTTTAATGCAGTCTGTGTCCATTTTATTATTTTCATAATTGTCATGTTTGTATACAGATTTATCCCCCTTTCTGTGATTGATTATTCTTCGAGTGATTTTATTTTTTTTACATAAATGAATACATATGATGATTTATCCCTGCGATTTTATTGAAAACTTTTTTACCATGAAATCAACAATTGAATTGGTGTATAAAAAGGCAATTTCAAATGATTTATCATTCTGTAAATACCGAACACCAGTCATGAAATGTGCTGTTTTTAGTGATATGATTCTTTCAAGATATTTTTATATTTGCAAATTGTTATCTTTTGACTTATGTTGATATAAACATTTTTATGTATAAAAAATACAATTAATGAAAATGATACAAAGACCTAAATTTTGAATTGACACATTGAAATTTAGAGCTATATTGTCTTTTCCATTTCCCCCGATTACGACAAAGGGAACACGCGTACGGTGTGTGTGACCGGTCAGCAGAGGATACTCACTCCTCCACGGCACCTGATCCTACCTCTATCTTTTTAGAGGTCCGTGTTGCTTTGCTTTGAATTTGTATTTCCTTTTATGGATTTATGAGATAGTTGACTGTGTGTTAACCTATTTTCTTTTATTAATAGTTAATATTGTTTATATAAGTTGCAAATAATATTAATTTACTATACATGTATATTATTTATAAATTATTCTATTCAAATCAAAACCAAGTTGCAACATACCTTTTGTTGAACAGTTGACAGTTTTAGCATAAATTGTTATAAGTGTTTTAAAATATAAAAAAATGGAGAAAAGAAACCAAGTACTGACATCAGATGCATCATTTTGTATGTAGGTTCATATATAAGCGAAACATATTTGTTGATGTTATTTTTGTACAACCCTGTAACTGTGTCTATAATCTTCCATTGTAATAACTCTACACTGTTTGTTGGCATCAGGCTTCTCTATATTATTAGACAAAAGTACTTGTTCTGTTGTATAAAAAGATTTCTTTTCATGGATAAACCTTTGAAAAATCTTCTATTTCTTTTTTAAAATGCGGCTAAAAGAACAAGATACAGTATTGGCATTATTTGGCCGCAAAATTTACGATTCTTTCAACGTCTTTGTCTGCGTTATTGAAGTTGTACATTGTACTATTTATGTTATTAGCGAAATCCTACAGGCACTAAAATGACGTCATTTTTCATTATGACGTCACTTATGTGCGCTAAACATGTAATGCTCGTTTAAGGAAGGAGTCTTTTCTGGTTTTCAACTTGTCAAACGTAAATTTGATTAATTGTTCATTAAATCAAGATGAAAGGAAATTAAAATAGTATATTTTTCTTTCTTTTTTACTATCGTACAACTTGGCATAGAAAAATGTAATCAATGTTTAGAATGGAACAAGGACTATATTTTGGGCGTAATATTGGCGTAGGAAAATATCACATGTTGCGCAATTCAGAATTGCTGCAGATTATATATATATAATGAGTCTGTTTGAGCATTTTAAAAACAATAACAATAATGTTGGATTTTTTTTAGTAATGTGAACTAATAATATGATACTTGGGTTTCAGAATATGTTTTTAAAATATGATTTGCCTATCAAATAACATTTTTATAAGCTTTTTAAAGCGCCCATTCTATACATTGATTTTTGTGAAAAAATCACTAAAATCAGTTTTTCTCTCTTATGAAACGGTCAATATATTAGCTTTTCTGTCAATTTATATCTTTATATAAAGTCTTCATAATACATAAAAATTAGAAATATTTCATTATTGGAAGCATAAAAAAATAATCAAAATTTCTTCAAAATTTAAGAAAATTAGAGGAAATGCGGGCTAAGCAATATCAATTTTAGTATAAATATTTATTCCAATTTAGTAGTATAAGCTGATAGACACTCTCATGGTCTATGATTTCAATGAAGATTTGAATCTTCAAATCTTAAACAAATGTCTACAGAACTATAAAGAGCTACACTTATTTTTATCACTCTTTACGTTGAGGAAAAAGGTAGTGAACTTGACCTGACCTTTATCTGAAAACAAAAAGGTCAAATTTAATTAAACTGATAGAATCATTAAGTAATATGATCCGTTTGACTGTGTCAAAATTTCATGCATTTCTTATTATAAGAAGTATGTTTGATAATGAAAAGACTCCTTCCTTAAATGCGTTACAATTTGATGTTTTATGAGTAGTTTTCGTTAAAATTAGACACTTTCACATGCGACAACCACTTTTATAGTTTACGTGCCGGCTCATGATTTCATCATTTATTCATACACTTTAAATGGTGTTGGTTGTCACGTGTGAACAATATGAATTTTTAAGAAAATTAATACAAAAAATGATATCTTACTGATGTCAATAACATTTTTATCTATTGTTATCGACGTCAACAACGCTATCGACGCTGAGTGAGAAGCTGATTAGTAGAATGCATTTAAAATTGACATGTTACTATTTAACCCTAAATATTGTTCCACTGATTCTTAAATCATGCATATAGTAAAGCTTACGAACACGGACGGTGCGACACGGCTCAACAATGTGTAACACCCGGTGTATACATGTATATGTAAAAAAAAATATGGAGGATTCAAGAACAATACTTTTTGGTTTTATTTAGTTCTTTTTAACAAACTTGACTATGTATTAATTTACTAATTAAAGAGAAACTAAAGGGGAAAAAATAGAAAAAACAACTACAGCAAATTACAAGACAAACAGCGTTTAAACCTATACGAGGGTCAATCAAAAAATACGAAGACTTTTGTCATAGCTATGTTACTTAACGTTATATCATTACTAAATTTGGTATACTGTTAAGTATGACTTTCATGAAAAATATATGATAGACAGCCACATTGTCTTCGCATTTTTTGATTGACCCTCGTACAATTGTTCCGGTGGATATCGCCGACATATTGAAAGGCTTAATGAAACACTAATAATTTCTTTTTTGTTTAAATCATGTTTAAGTCACTTTGTAACTATAAGATCGTATAGTAGTCTGATCAATTTAAATGACGCGTAGAATTATACCGGTCAAACATATATTGTCTCCCGTAATATTTTCTCACGAACTTTTTTCATTGAAATAAAATCTAAGGGCTGATGACACAGTTAGATTATTCTTACTAGGTAGAGTGTAGTGAAATTAATAGTATTATTGCAGGCTTAAAGCTTGGTTATGTACATGCCAACAATACGTTAATGTCCGATATCACATACAATGTCAACCCGTGCACGCACGGGTCTAAGTCTAGTTTTTATATTAAAAGTTATGATATCAATTGCATATACTAAGTATATTATAGATAAAGTTTCTATTTCCACTTGTCAAAATTAATACTTGAATCCAAATACTTGTGCTAGGACTCTGTTTAAATCTTATTAATCCAAAACCTATATAGTTGTTTTCAAAATAGCACTCTTGTACATATGGCATCTATGTAAAAAGATGTGCAATGTCGATTAAAAAACTATTAATTACAAAATACTGCAGCAAAAATATTTGTTTTCATCATTGAAATTTTTTGAAGTGATGAGTTCATTCATACAATGGTCATGCATTCTATTGAGTTAACTTATCATTACAAACCAATGCTTAATTATAGAACGACGCGTACAGTAAAATTCTAAATATATGCTTAAAATTCCGTGACGCGTACAGTATGAAATAATGACAGCTCATGATATTCTGTGGATTTTTTTCTAAATTTGCAATGGTATCAAATTATCAGATTATTCTCTTAAAGTATACATCTGCCTCCACATGTCCCCTATTCAGTCGTAATAGATTAATGATTGTATTTCCTACAAAACAATCATTTCAATTTTGGAATGTGACCTTGGATATTGATTGTCAAAAAGTTCATTGAAAATCATGTTGCAAAAGGAATACAACTGTTTATATTTGTGCCAGTTTATAACCATAACGTATTGAATTGTTAAGGAAGTTTTTTTTTTACATCCATTTATCAATTCGTTTGATTAAAATCTTCGACTGTTCGCAGAGCTACCTCTTCTATTTGTTTATTTGCTTCGACAAACAGCGCTGCCCATAACTGTACACTTCCGTTCCTACACTGTGCATGTGGTATATTAGTTTTTATAGAAGGAATCGTAGAATCAGTGGATCGGTATATAAAGTTCCTTCCGTGATTTTGTCTTAAAGTTTTTGACTTAATCTTTATAAGACACTTTAAAGGTTTAGATAAAGTTCCTTCCATGATCTTGTCTTAAGGTTTATCAGACTTTTTAAACACTTAGATAGAGTTCCTTCCATGATCTTGTCTTAAAAATTTTCACTTCATCTTTATCAGACAATTTAAACATTTAAATAAAGTTTCTTCCGTGATAGCCCGCGAGCTGCACAACGTGCTCTTTCCGTGATAAAGTTTTTCAAGTCCAAAGAAAATAGAAATATGTTTGACAATAAAGTATTTTAAAGTGTTTTAATGTATAATATGACTCTTGCACACTCTATGTGTGAAAGTTGATTTGGTTACATACTACGTTATTTAAGCAGAAAACTACACGTGTAAAACCCGTCTCTCTCTCTCTCTCTCTCTCTCTCTCTCTCTCTCTCTCTCTCTCTCTCTCTCTCTCTCTCTCTCTCTCTCTCTCTCTCTGAGTGTAAATTTGAGTGCGAACAATATTGTGAAACATGAACAGATCTGATTTGTTTTTAACATCTTTCAAGTCCAGTCCAATCATTCCCATTTCCATTTCTTTTTCATCCAATGATATTTTTTAATTGAGATTGCTTATCAAACTTTCAGAGAGTCGAAGACCCCCTCCCCCTTTTCCCCTACCTTCTTCGAGTTTATTGTTCATGCATTTAAAATTAATTTTACCATCCGTGCCAACGAGAGATATTAATATATATAAGTTGTAGAACTTGTTTATCAATCGTTGTAAAATAAATAAAGTTCAGTTTAGATTTAAAATTAAGACTTGTTATCAGAAATATTATGAAAGTTTTTGCTTTCTGTACTTTAGTGAATAACCAATGGAAACCGTAAGGTACTTGTATTTACATGTAACTGACTCACTACACCTTGGAATAGTGTCTTAAATCAAAAGAAATTTTCTTGATTAGAAAAGATTCAATGTTGCATAATGCATCAGAAGTATATACATGTAAGTCATATAGGCAAAAATATATACAATTTTGTATTTAAACACTTAACATTTCAAAAGTTCGATGAAATTAAAATGAAACGCATGCAAATTTAAACTTGTTATTTGCGGTTCACAAGCCCGAAACTCATGCACAGATACCGGTATGTTTTACAACACAGATAGAGTTACTTCTCGCGTAAATATGCATGGCGTCGCGTTTAAAATTTCGACGTCTTGCTAAAAATGGAACAGTTTTCAACATAAATTTCGTGATATATATGTTTAAGTCACATATATAAGTTATATACCATTGGATTTGATAAATTCAAGGCTTTTTAAAATGTTTGGTGCTGTGCATATTTGAAACACGGCAAATTTCGGTCAATAACGTCCCTTGTTCTTTGTTAGTTATTGTCATATCCATTAGTTTAACCATGTGTTTTCAAAACAAATAAAATAAACAAACTGACGGCAAATCTTGGACTTATTTAATTTTCTTAGCATTTTTATATATGAGGATAACGTTAACAGACAATCCTTTCCATAGTTGGGTATAGGACAGTTTTCCCACGACATATCCCACGACCAACTTTTAAAATATTTTGAATTAGTGTAGCATTTGTATGATGTATTGATGTTTGAATTCAATTTGTTTTACACTAAAAGACAAATATACGGTAGTAAGGGTTCAATTGAAACACGATTGATCTCTGTGTTCGCTTCCCTGTGACAAACTGCGTCTTCTTTATTCTGAACGAAAAAATAAAACTGTGTACACGAATAAATTGATTTTAGATACTAATTTTGATCTTGTTAAATTAACTTTCTGCTGAACGGAATATGTAACAAAACCAACGTGATATTATTTCTTTTTGTTATTATGTAAAACAGTAACCTTGAAGTAGGATAATCTGAATAAGAACCGTTTTCATCCATACGGTAATTGTTACGATGTCTATCTATAACTGTTAAACGTTATTCTGTTTACAGGCCTATCTTACATGAATCATTTATCCCCCGCAATTAGAAAATAAATGAATAAAACTTAGTATAGAGAAATACAGATATGTTTATTTTTATGCCTAAATTATGTTTTCATTTCGATATGTAATATGTGTGGTTTAGCACAGGTCGGCTAGTTTGCACACATAGAAAAAGTAGTGACCTAGATTATTCATGCGTTACTTTGACCTCTGAACCCAAAATGATATTATGCAGGAATAACATCGGATTGCGAAAACAGTGTTATATAAGGAAACAATTGCAAGTATATTTCAAAATGGTGACTGATGTTTGTACACAAACACCTACATGCAAAAAGTGACTGATTTTGCAACAGAAGTAAATTGAATGACATGGTTAATACTTGAAGACTTTTTAGTTCAATTTAGAAGAAGGCCATTGCATATAACGTATGTATTTACAAAAGATGTAAACATATAAAGTAGATAACAGTTTCATAATGATATTAATTTTGCTTTTTTGTTTACAATTTGAAATTTAATTTTGATAAGTTCAAATAAATCTCCACGAGCTATAAAGTTGGCGCTTGTAAGCTAACTATAAATGCATATGAATTTATATTAGGGATGGCAATTTCTAGCCGGTTAACCGATTAATCGGTCGGAACGATGGTAACTGATTACAACTTTTGTAATCGGTTCATGTGATTAAAAAAATCGAACAAAATTTCAAAAAATAAACATTAAGAACTGAGATCGTTCATAATTTTACATTTCCATACATCTCTAAGAGCTTTAATTTGGAGATTATTGATTTCCTTCTAGCTCAATTAAAGAAATGTGTACCTTACTCACACTCTTATTATTTATATCCGAATTTCCTCTCATTATGTGTTCAATAAGTAGATATAATATATAGTTTATAATAATAAAATAAATCATCAAAACAGTGCTTATTAGTAAAATATCATAACGATATGCATACTAATTTGTTATTGCCAATTTTTACGTATCATTATTTTTTAATGCAGTCTGTGTCCATTTTATTATTTTCATAATTGTCATGTTTGTATACAGATCTATCCCCCTTTCTGTGATTGATTATTCTTCGAGTGATTTTATTTTTTTTACATAAATGAATACATATGATGATTTATCCCTGCGATTTTATTGAAAACTTTTTTACCATGAAATCAACAATTGAATTGGTGTATAAAAAGGCAATTTCAAATGATTTATCATTCTGTAAATACCGAACACCAGTCATGAAATGTGCTGTTTTTAGTGATATGATTCTTTCAAGATATTTTATATTTGCAAATTGTTATCTTTTGACTTATGTTGATATAAACATATTTATGTATAAAAAATACAATTAATGAAAATGATACAAAGACCTAAATTTTGAATTGACACATTGAAATTTAGAGCTATATTGTCTTTTCCATTTCCCCCGATTACGACAAAGGGAACACGCGTACGGTGGGTGTGACCGGTCAGCAGAGGATACTCACTCCTCCACGGCACCTGATCCTACCTCTATCTTTTTAGAGGTCCGTGTTGCTCTGCTTTGAATTTGTATTTCCTTTTATAGATTTATGAGATAGTTGACTGTGTGTTAACATATTTTCTTTTATTAATAGTTAATATTGTTTATATAAGTTGCAAATAATATTAATTTACTATACATGTATATTATTTATAAATTATTCTATTCAAATCAAAACCAAGTTGCAACATACCTTTTGTTGAACAGTTGACAGTTTTGGCATAAATTGTTATAAGTGTTTTAAAATATAAAAAAATGGAGTAAAGAAACCAAGTACTGACATCAGATGCATCATTTTGTATGTAGGTTCATATATAAGCGAAACATATTTGTTGATGTTATTTTTGTACAACCCTGTAACTGTGTCTATAATCTTCCATTGTAATAACTCTACACTGTTTGTTGGCATCAGACTTCTCTATATTATTAGACAAAAGTACTTGTTCTGTTGTATAAAAAGATTTCTTTTCATGGATAAACCTTTGAAAAATCTTCTATTTCTTTTTTAAAATGCGGCTAAAAGAACAAGATACAGTATTGGCATTATTTGGCCGCAAAATTTACGATTCTTTCAACGTCTTTGTCTGCGTTATTGAAGTTGTACATTGTACTATTTATGTTATTAGCGAAATCCTACAGGCACTAAAATGACGTCATTTTTCATTATGACGTCACTTATGTGCGCTAAACATGTAATGCTCGTTTAAATGCGTTACAATTTGATGTTTTATGAGTAGTTTTCGTTAAAATTAGACACTTTCACATGCGACAACCACTTTTATAGTTTACGTGCCGGCTCATGATTTCATCATTTATTCATACACTTAAAATGGTGTTGGTTGTCATGTGTGAACAATATGAATTTTTAAGAAAATTAATACAAAAAATGATATCTTATTGATGTCAATAACATTTTTATCTATTGTTATCGACGTCAACAACGCTATCGACGCTGAGTGAGAAGCTGATTAGTAGAATGCATTTAGAATTGACATGTTACTATTTAACCCTAAATATTGTTCCACTGATTCTTAAATCAGGCATACAGTAAAGCTTACGAACACGGACGGTGCGACACGGCTCAACAATGTGTAACACCCGGTGTATACATATATATGTAAAAAAAAATATGGAGGATTCAAGAACAATACTTTTTGGTTTTATTTAGTTCTTTTTAACAAACTTGACTATGTATTAATTTACTAATTAAAGAGAAACTAAAGGGGAAAAAATAGAAAAAACAACTACAGCAAATTACAAGACAAACAACGTTTAAACCTATACGAGGGTCAATCAAAAAATACGAAGACTTTTGTCATAGCTATGTTACTTAACGTTATATCATTACTAAATTTGGTATACTGTTAAGTATGACTTTCATGAAAAATATATGATAGACAGCCACATTGTCTTCGCATTTTTTGATTGACCCTCATACAATTGTTCCGGTGGATATCGCCGACATATTGAAAGGCTTAATGAAACACTAATAATTTCTTTTTTGTTTAAATCATGTTTAAGTCACTTTGTAACTATAAGATCGTATAGTAGTCTGATCAATTTAAATGGCGCGTAGAATTATACCGGTAAAACATATATTGTCTCCCGTAATATTTTCTCACGAACTTTTTTCATTGAAATAAAATCTAAGGGCTGATGACACAGTTAGATTATTCTTACTAGGTAGAGTGTAGTGAAATTAATAGTATTATTGCAGGCTTAAAGCTTGGTTATATACATGCCAACAATACGTTAATGTCCGATATCACATGCAATGTCAACCCGTGCACGCACGGGTCTAAGTCTAGTTTTTATATTAAAGGTTTTGATATCAATTGCGTATACTGTAAGTATATTATAGATAAAGTTTCTAGTTCCACTTGTCAATATTAATACTTGAATCCAAATACTTGTGCTAGGACTCCGTTTTTAAATCTTATTAATCCAAAACCTATATAGTTGTTTTCAAAATAGCACTCGTGTACATATGGCATCTATGTAAAAAGATGTGCAATGTCGATTGAAAAACTATTAATTACAAAATACTGCAGCAAAAATATTTGTTTTCATCATTGAAATTTTTTGAAGTGATGAGTTCATTCATACAATGGTCATGCATTCTATTGAGTTAACTTATCATTACAAACCAATGCTTAATCATAGAACGACGCGTACAGTAAAATTCTAAATATATGCTTAAAATTCCGTGACGCGTACAGTATGAAATAATGACAACTCATGATATTCTGTGGATTTTTTTTCTAAATTTGCAATGGTATCAAATTATCAGATTATTCTCTTAAAGTATACATCTGCCTCCACATGTCCCCTATTCAGTCGTAATAGATTAATGATTGTATTTCCTACAAAATAATCATTTCAATTTTGGAATGTGACCTTGGATATTGATTGTCAAAAAGTTCATTGAAAATCATGTTGCAAAAGGAATACAACTGTTTATATTTGTGCCAGTTTATTACCATAACGTATTGAATTGTTAAGGAAGTTTTTTTTACATCCATTTATCAATTCGTTTGATTAAAATCTTCGACTGTTCGCAGAGCTACCTCTTCTATTTGTTTATTTGCTTCGACAAACAGCGCTGCCCATAACTGTACACTTCCGTTCCTACACTGTGCATGTGGTATATTAGTTTTTATAGAAGGAATCGTAGAATCAGTGGATCGGTATATAAAGTTCCTTCCGTGATTTTGTCTTAAAGTTTTTGACTTAATCTTTATAAGACACTTTAAAGGTTTAGATAAAGTTCCTTCCATGATCTTGTGTTAAGGTTTATCAGACTTTTTAAACACTTAGATAGAGTTCCTTCCATGATCTTGTCTTAAAAATGTTCACTTCATCTTTATCAGACAATTTAAACATTTAAATAAAGTTTCTTCCGTGATAGCCCGCGAGCTGCACAACGTGCTCTTTCCGTGATAAAGTTTTTCAAGTCCAAAGAAAATAGAAATATGTTTGACAATAAAGTATTTTAAAGTGTTTTAATGTATAATATGATTCTTGCACACTCTATGTGTGAAAGTTGATTTGGTTACATACTACGTTGTTTAAGCAGAAAACTACACGTGTAAAACCCGTCTCTCTCTCTCTCTCTCTCTCTCTCTCTCTCTCTCTCTCTCTGAGTGTAAATTTGAGTGCGAACAATATTGTGAAACATGAACAGATCTGATTTGTTTTTAACATCTTTCAAGTCCAGTCCAATCATTCCCATTTCCATTTCTTTTTCATCCAATGATATTTTTTAATTGAGATTGCTTATCAAACTTTCAGAGAGTCGAAGACCCCCTCCCCCTTTTCCCCTACCTTCTTCGAGTTTATTGTTCATGCATTTAAAATTAATTTTACCATCCGTGCCAACGAGAGATATTAATATATATAAGTTGTAGAACTTGTTTATCAATCGTTGTAAAATAAATAAAGTTCAGTTTAGATTTAAAATTAAGACTTGTTATCAGAAATATTATGAAAGTTTTTGCTTTCTGTACTTTAGTGAATAACCAATGGAAACCGTAAGGTACTTGTATTTACATGTAACTGACTCACTACACCTTGGAATAGTGTCTTAAATCAAAAGAAATTTTCTTGATTAGAAAAGATTCAATGTTGCATAATGCATCAGAAGTATATACATGTAAGTCATATAGGCAAAAATATATACAATTTTGTATTTAAACACTTAACATTTCAAAAGTTCGATGAAATTAAAATGAAACGCATGCAAATTTAAACTTGTTATTTGCGGTTCACAAGCCCGAAACTCATGCACAGATACCGGTATGTTTTACAACACAGATAGAGTTACTTCTCGCGTAAATATGCATGGCGTCGCGTTTAAAATTTCGACGTCTTGCTAAAAATGGAACAGTTTTCAACATAAATTTCGTGATATATATGTTTAAGTCACATATATAAGTTATATACCATTGGATTTGATAAATTCAAGGCTTTTTAAAATGTTTGGTGCTGTGCATATTTGAAACACGGCAAATTTCGGTCAATAACGTCCCTTGTTCTTTGTTAGTTATTGTCATATCCATTAGTTTAACCATGTGTTTTCAAAACAAATAAAATAAACAAACTGACGGCAAATCTTGGACTTATTTAATTTTCTTAGCATTTTTATATATGAGGATAACGTTAACAGACAATCCTTTCCATAGTTGGGTATAGGACAGTTTTCCCACGACATATCCCACGACCAACTTTTAAAATATTTTGAATTAGTGTAGCATTTGTATGATGTATTGATGTTTGAATTCAATTTGTTTTACACTAAAAGACAAATATACGGTAGTAAGGGTTCAATTGAAACACGATTGATCTCTGTGTTCGCTTCCCTGTGACAAACTGCGTCTTCTTTATTCTGAACGAAAAAATAAAACTGTGTACACGAATAAATTGATTTTAGATACTAATTTTGATCTTGTTAAATTAACTTTCTGCTGTACGGAATATGTAACAAAACCAACGTGATATTATTTCTTTTTGTTATTATGTAAAACAGTAACCTTGAAGTAGGATAATCTGAATAAGAACCGTTTTCATCCATACGGTAAAAGCCCTCATCCTCACCAACAGTCATTGCCTTCCTCCCCAATACTTATATTTATTTTAACCTATAAAATTGTACAAAAAAACGAAACAAAAACTAACAGTCTTTCTACATAAAGCTCTTTATTTTAAGATCCTAACCCATTGATTTAAAAACTGTTTCATGTTGTACAAGGAAACAAGCATTGTTTTTAAAATTATTTCTTTCGTAGGAAGCTACAGCATTTTTAGCCGGGCTCTGCTAAAAGCAGTGTACTGGCTGTAGGCAGGCAAATCGCCAATGTTACTATAAATAGCACACCTTTAAAAGTAACCAAAAAACCAAACAGCGTCAAACTAAAAGCTTCCGCTATACCAAATAGTTACAAAAAGAGCCACGTTTTATAAAAAGTGTTGGCATTTTTTTTAATTTCAAGAGAATTGTCTATATCTTTTAGTTTTCTTATTAATAACGTGTTTTAAAGACAAGACTATGTATTTTGGACACATACAATGCGCATTAATTTTCATGAACTTCTTTGCTGCGCGGTGAGGAAATCGAGATAGGATATGTCCTTTATAAAAATTTAGATTATTGAGAATCAAAATTTGTCAGGCACAAATTTTGATTCTCAATAATCTAAAACTCTAAGACATTTGACGTTTTTACTATCATGAACTTCGATAAACGAGTAAATGAGATTAACCAACATCTGAACGTAACAAAAGCTTTTTCCGAACAATAGCCATATTCAAACCCAGAGAAAGTATTTTGATTAAGATTGCGCTAAAATTTAGAAGAAAAACAAAATAAACAGAAGTAAAATCTTTGACACGATAGGTACATAACCGTTACGCTTGTTGCAAAATTCAAGGCAGCAACTGCTGAACTTTTTTCTATAGCCGCTTGCAAAATTTGGTCGCTCTCTGACGATTTGCCGACAATAAAAGCATGAGAGAGAGAGAGAGAGAGAGAGAGAGAGAAAGAGATAGAATTTTTCACTCTTTACTACACAATATGCATAAACACACTAAATGAGCCCGGCTTTCAGTACTTCAGTACTTTGATTTAAAGGTTGGTTTCTCGACATGAGCTAGTACTGAAGTATTGAAGATATGATATTTAGAAAGATATCAACCTGTATGCATCCCCTAGAAAAACGTTTGAATTGCTTGCTTTTAATCATAATGTATTGGTTTTTCAGGCATGCAATTCTGCAAACGATTTTCCCCATTTAAAAATGGGGAAACATTTAAGATAAAATAAAAAAAAAAGGAATGTAATATGATACATACCAACACCAAGATTAATTAAATGATTAAATGATATTCAAATGAAATGATTTACTCTCTCTGTCTCTGTCTCTGTCTCTCTCTGTCTCTGTCTCTGTCTCTCTCTATATATATATTGACTTGGCCTTGTTAAATCCAGAAAGTGATAGTAAAATATGAACTTGGAATAGTGCATTTTCTTCTTCAGTTCATAGTGTTATGACAATCTTGGCAAGGAATGAGTAAATTCATACTTAGACAAAATACGATAATAACGACATCAAAAATTGTACAAATACAAAGACTTGTTGAAATAAAAAAAATCATATACAATAAATTAGTGTTTGTTCTGTTTTGAGGAAAACATTTACAACGATGTAGATTGAACAGAAGTAATATCACATAAATGATTATAGTCAGAGAGATCCGTACTGTGATTTAATGGAGCGCATGCATGGTCATAATTGTCGTCATCTTGCTCTGTCTGTTCGTGTAAATGGTTATAGACGTCATCGGACCTTTCATTTTCTTGTTTTTCATACAAATTGTATCCTAATGTTTCTTTTGGGGTTTCGATTGCTACGTTTTGCTGTAAAATTGAAATAAATAAGTAAGAATTAAAGCAGTATACTATTCAAGCAATGCATATAGCCTGAGGTACTTTTATGATCAGAGGGAAACTGCTCGTAATAATGAGGTGTCATATGTTGAAATAGGATATTAAAAATCAAAAATATTATATATAAACATTGTTAGGACTTATTCAAAAATTTTACTTTACATTATTAGTTAGATTGACTTTTTGATATTAACATCAACTAATTTTGCCGATGATTTACATTATATATATCATATTTGTACACATTGTCGATAGTTTCAGGTTTATATATGATGTAATATATTGCATTTTGAAAAATAAAGTCCGTAGGTATCACAAAATTAACGTTGGAAAAAAAATCAAAAGACGTTGATTCGATCTTAACTTTAAATTGGCATGGTCACGATTTTGTTCAAATTCTGTTTTTCTTTTTTTATTATTCACAATGCTTCAGAAGTGCATTTCTAATGTCCAAATAAAATTTGAGAGTCAGTCGTTGAGTTATAAACAAGGTACGAGGCTCATAATTCTTTGTCATGTAAACAAAGCTCGTGTCCTGTTTTTGTTTACATAGATTCAATATACATGTACCAGTAAATAATCTTTTTAAAGCTTATTTGTATATCTTCTTATTCATTTTAAAAACAAATAAACAGTTTCTGATGTTTAATACATTCATTTAATGTCTAAAACTGGAATATTCACTCCAACATTCAAAATGTAAACAACAGCTTTGTTTACATAGCAAAGAATATTAAGCTCTTTAACTTGCTTATAAATGAACGAATGACACTCAAATTTAAGTAGCCTATAAAAATGCCTTACTGAAGCATTTTAACCTTTAAAATCGAAAAAATATTTTTTGACAAAATATTGTAACCATGCTCCTTTAAAAGACTTTGAAAAACACTCGAATGTGTTTTAATTCTTTACTTGTTTTGCGAAATTCGTTGCATTATTAAAACACCATTTTTTGAAAAAGTAAATACTTCAGCTACCTTATAATCCCCGTACACAGAGACGTGCTCATGAGGGCCGAAAAAGGGTTTAAAAGACGTTTATGCAATACGAACACATTTTTTCAAAATATACTAAAATCTAAAACAGACCAACTGAAAACAAAACCATTAACATTCTTTGCAAAATCAACAGACACTTATGCCAAAAAAAAATAATTATCGTTGCAAAACCAATAGTTACCTGTATGCTCTAACTAAACGCTAGATTGCGTGCAAAGAGGTTTCAGTAAATATCGTACCCTGGAGAAAACTTAGATATTTCGGACAAGTTTTATCAAATGAAAAGAAAAGAAACATATATTGTTAATTTTATCAAAGAATGCATTTAATTCACGTGCATACAGTACGATTGGCTTAACAAACATGCACATAGTCATAAAAATCACCCCCAATGTATACTTGTGACGGCCTTAGTATGCAAATTGAATACATTAGGATGGTTTTGTTTACGCTGGTCTGTTTCGTATTTTAGTATGTTTTTAAAAATTAGTTGTTCGTTTTACATAAAAGTCTTTTTAACCCTTACTGTCGCCCATACTCAAGCCTTTTTTGTACGAGAATCATAAGGTATATCATATCCTCTGTTTTAGTTATGTGTTCATAGACTAAAGTTTCGGCTATCCAAAGATCCTTAAACATTTTTGAATTCACTTTCCAAGTTTGTTTTACCTTCTTATCGTTTGTATAAGAAATTTGAGCACTTCTGGTAGCACCGTATGCTCTAATGCCTGCAAACAAAACGGCAGGTTTCTTTCTGTAAACAAAAAGTTCTCAACGACATAAACTGCTTTTCAGTTCATAAACATGTATGAATTAAGTTTGATAAAAAATTAGAATATTTTTATTAGTAAACGTACATTTTTATGCTTGGAAACTTAAATTTTCTGTACATTAGGGTCGTCACGACAGCAGTAACAATCGCACCAAGAATAAATCCGCCAAAAAATGTCCCAAGCTTCGCTCTAATATTCATGTCTTTAAAAATATAAGAACTTACAGGTGTGCATTGATTAACAATTTAAAATTAAAAATTTTGATAACAAGAGCTGATAATTACTGAATTATAATTGATCTTGAAGAGACAGAGTTACTAGTGAGTTTCAGGTTTTTTTCAAGAAAATATTATGATAAATTTGTAGTTGTTTAATCGTTAAAATAGTTACCATGTTGCTGACTAATTGAACTTCTAAAAATTTTTGGGCGATTTGGAGAAAATAAATTAATACTGATAATAAAGCTAAAAAATTACATATATACTCAGTCATACAATTTCAGAAATCCCATTAAATATGCAATTTGGCTCTGCTAAACATAATTGATATAATTTAGTCGATAGTCAAATCAACACTTCAGTTACAGTATACACTCAATCGATGTACACACAGTATTATCAAATTTTCAAACAGTAATTCGGAACGTTAATTATTCAATAAACGATGGCTCAAAGAAACGATAACCTTTTTCATTAGAAGAGGCCGACATTTTTTTAAAGGAGAAAATAAAATATTGAAAATTCATCATTAATTTCTACCCTGTAGGTATTCTAGAATATATAAATTAACATGTATACTTAAAAAAACATATCAAAGTACATCAGATTTTTGCTGTGTTCTAAATTGTATACAAAAGGTCATATTTATTTTTTTTAGTAAAAAAATGGCAATTACGCAAAGGTCGTTCTTCTGGGGTGCAAGCAAGTTTGCATACCAAGTAAAAAAAAACGCGTAACATGTCAATAATTCATTAATAATATAATAAAAGGTAAAATTATACCAATATATATATATAATATATATACAATATCCAAAATTGGGGATCTTTCTTTAAATATTATAATAAATTAAATACGTCGGAATATGTGCAATTCTATTATAAAGCCCTTTGGGGTTTTTTGAAATGAATACGGAGTGGCATCAATCGAATTTAATTTCTTATTCCTTGATTAAATGCATGGTGATGACGTCATCTTACATGTATCTGTGGATTAAAAAAAATTAAATTCACGGTTTTTGTGTAATGTTTTGATTTTATAATTTGTATTAATTGTTTTGCAAAAATGTTTCATTAAAATATAAATACTATATTGTATATTTGTTTATGCTTTATATATTACCATGCTGCGCAAAATAGTTGACAATGAAAACCAAATGCATATATGTACAGTATGTAATATAGGTATACTGTATACAGGGTTATGTTCACCCCATGTTATTTTCGCCCTTTTACAATTGCAAATGGTTTTTTCTCGTTGAATTCGCCCAGATGGAGTTGTGTGAACAAAGATATTATCTGCAATATAGAATTTGCCCAGTTTTAAATTTGCCCTTTGACAACGAGGGTGAAAGAGGCGAAAATAAAACGGGGCGAATATTTCCCTGTTTACAGCATGACTCATAGTTTTATGCAACCCAATTTACAATTTCAATTTATGTTGTAGGTTGCAATGTTAGTTTACAAGTTTTTCTCTAACACATAATGTTAAACACGAGTATAAAAAAAAAATGCTATATTAATGCTATTACCTTTTTCGCAAGCCAAGTCAATAAGTATGAACCCTTTTGCACAGGTACATCTTCCGTGTCCGCATATTCCAGAATTATCACTCCCTGTGCACTGTTCGTCTAAGCTACAAAACCCACCGACGGGAACAGTATCTGAAAAAATAAACGATAACAAATCATGAATTGAAAAAACCCCCAGAAAAGGAATCAAGAAACAAGAAAATAAGTCGGTGTAAAAGTGAACATAATCTTCTAATCACAAAATTATTCACTAAATATTGAAGCAAATTTCTTGATATTTATATCAATACAGTAGGTATGTGTCGGTATTTTTATCTTTTTGCATTTATGGTTATTCCGTTTTACATCATCCTTTGATACAAGAGAATGTATAAACGCTTCCTACACCACTTATCTATTCTTTTATCAAAACTGTTTCAAATTAACATCATTTAAAGGTTAGACCAACAGCTTCAATTCAATTTGTTTAAGCTGGCAAATAATGAAAAAAGATATTAGATATTTTTTCTTAATATACTATTATAAACTGTTATGATGGTCGTATTTTTAAAAAAAATAAAACTAAATATTATTGTGCCTTTTAATGTAACACATTATCTTACTATTAAATTTAAACATCACAAGACACTGTCCATAATTTTTAGTTCCAACAAGAGTACTCAAATGTCAATGTGAGATTCAATCCAGTTCATTTCACAAAATGTTAAAAAGAATAAAACACACACAAGCTTAATGTACATATTTAAAAAAGTTTGTGATCAAAGACTTTTTACAGAGTTTACAAACCTTTGAAGCAGCTATCAGTATCAAATGGAGAAAAACCATCTATACATTTGCATGTTCCATTTAAACAAACTGAGAAGGGCTGTATACACTGCTCTGTTAACCCACACGAATCATTTAGTTCTAGATTTCCTAGAAGGATAAAAAGATACCAGTATAAGTTGTTATTCTTATTTATTAAGAAAAGTATCTTCGCAATATTATGATCAACTATAAATAGAATTAATTAATTAAGCTGGCAATTTTATGTATTAACATAAGTTAATTGAATTGTCGTGGCCGTCGTCCATTGTACAATTAGGCATATACAAAATATAAATAATGCATAACATTAGGTACAGAAAAAAATTAACATTTGTATATATCTATTCTACTATATTAAAATAATATACTCGAATTTTTGGGCTTTAGTACCGAGAAATCGGAAACTGTCTTTTGTTATATATATTTTAAACATCATTGGTACCTGAAGATTACCAGTTTGTATTTATTTTTTCTCAATCAAGCTTCGCCAATAAATAATTCACGAAAAATCCTTTTAAAAATCCGGAAATTATCTGGATTTTTTGGATTTTACAATCTTGCACATGCGCATTACATTCACTCTAAATCAGGATGAGGGAATCTTTAGTTTATGTTTCCACAATATCCCATTTGCATGGATAAACTCAGAAACGATATTACAAGTACGAAAACGTGCACATTTTCATTGAAATTTTGTTTTATATGGTAAAATACCACTATTTTTACCCGTCATTGCTTATTGACAACGCAAATAATTCTACATGTATTTTAAAAATGTATGGTTTTTTTTCAAAAATTCCCAGGGGTGTTAAATGGGCGAATTTGGTGCCTTTTATGGCATGTATGGAAAGAAGTAGGTTTGAAAAAAAAATACTAGCTAAAAATAATTGGGAAAATCGATCTTTAACGCAATAGGAAGGGGGTAAAGAGGCCAATGTTTACAATTATTCTGAAGTGAAAGTGGATATTGCAGAGTAGGGGTTATTGTAGGGGCCATATCTTAGCCCCCTCTCGATTAATTTTCCTGTACTTTGGAAATGTTGTTGGACTAATGTGTGTCTGCTATTATGCCAAATTTGAATAGATTTGAGCGCTAGAATTTTTATATGAATTTTTGTTTTATAAATGAATAAGGGAAAATAATTGTGGTCTGTGTCCATATTCTGTTCATCAAAGGAGTACGGGAGATAAAACTCAGTGTATTTAATATAAAATATTCCGAGAATTCCGAATGTCAACATGGTGTGCAGGTCTCACAACACTCTTTGCTAAGGCAAAAATAATTCCCAAATTTCCCTTCGTTTTTAGGTGTTTTCCGCCAGCGACAGATACTGTACTTTTTTTATGAGTTTATGAGATGAAAAACAACGTGTAAAATGCCTGATTTTCCCACCTTTGTAAAAATACGAGGTCACTAGTACTTGAATTTTTGATGTTGTTTCGGCGTGTGGGGGGGGGGGGTGAAAGGGCTCGGACACGATTTTCAAGCAGATGTGTAACTTTGTAACTTTGATGTAAAGAAACTCTCGTGTGGATGGCTGTGTTTTTTGCTACTAAATTGGTTAGGAACAATTGTTATAAAAGTTGTAAAGAGGAATTTTCCCAGAAATTTGTTTAAACTCGCTACCCGTGTCTAAAGTTGCGTAATTTTGGTAAGAATGTATTGTAAAAATCAATAGTGGTGTTCAACCTGTAAATCCGAAGCGAGTATAAAACGTTGGGGAAAAAGTGTTGAATTCTTCATTAAAAAGAATTATATTATTGTAGTCTTAAAACTTGGTTATGTAAATGTCAACAATACGGTGTGTCGATGTATCTATTTCGTAAGTGTCCGATATCATAATTATGCAATGTCAACCCGTGCACTCACGGGTCAAAATCTAGTATCATAAACAAAAATATACAACACACACTTGCATTAATGAACAAGTTACAGTGATAATACTTCTTAAAGTATTACTATCCTTTTCTTTAATAACAGAGCGAATTTTTAAGTGTACCAATATTTTTACAATTGAACAATTTCAACACAATTTTTAGTTCATACATTGTACTTGCTGATTAACCGAGGTCAGGGATTTCTAAATTATTTTAAACGATATCATCAAACTCCTTAAATTTTGCAAAGGATAGTGATAAAAACATTTAGTATAATATAACAAATTGGATAGTGGGTTCATGAAGCACTTCAAACCAACAAGAGGCCCACGGGCTACATCGCTCACTCGAGCAACAATATGCATGATAAAATCTGCTTCATGGAGTCATTATACAAAACATCTGCACAATGTGGCATTATACACGAAAATCCTTTACAAAAAATATGTTTCCCACTAGATATTCTTATATTTGTAATCAAGTACCTTTTCAAACAGGATGATTTAATAGTCATATCACATTCAGCATTGCAGTTCTCAAAAAGACCCTTAACAATTGTTTATATACAGGATATAAACCTACATCAAACTCTGAATCCCTTGTGAGGCCCCAACTATGTTCCAGGGGCCAAAGTTTTAACAATATTTAAGAATGAGCAATGTATCAAAATGCTTGCTTATAAGTAAAAGCATATATGATAATTTTTAAGTTTTTGTGAATAATTAAAATGTTTTGTTTGTACAATTAAATCCCCAGTGTGAGTCCACACTACTCCTAAAGATTGTAATTTGAACAAATTTAAATCTACACTATCTAAAGTTGCTTTCACTAACGTTAAAGCTGTTCTAGGCAAATGTTTTTTATAAAAAAGATTTAAAAAGATTTTTCTTTATATTTCTATTCAAAATCCCCCCTTGTGAACGCATCAAACATGTACACCCCACAGGGAATCATGATTTGAATAAACTTGAAATCTCACTTCCTGACGATGCTTTCAAACAAGTTACAGCTTTTCTGCCCAAATGGTTTTTGAGAAGAAGATTTTTAAAGATTGACTCTATATATTCCGATGTAAGAAGTCGACCCCCATAGTGGCCCCACCCTACCCCAAGGGTCATGATTTTAACAAGTTTAAATCTGCATTACCTGAGGATGCTTCCATACAAGTTTAAGGTTCCCCCTCCCCCATAGGGCCCCACCCTACCCCAATGGGTAATGATTTTTACAAATTTGAATCTACACTACCTGAGGATGCTTCTACACAAGTTTCAGCTTTCCTGATCTAATGGTTTTTCAAAGACTTTTTCAAAATTTACTCTTTATACTTAAATGTCAAAATGCATCCCCAATTGTGGCCCGATCCTATCCCCAAGTGTTTGATTTTCACAACTTTGAATCTACATTACCCGAGGATGCTTTCACATAAGTTTCAGCTTTTCTGGCTGATTTTTGTCTTAGAAAAAGATTTTTAAAGATATACTCTATATATTCCTTTGTAAAAAGTCGACGCCCAAATGTGGCCTTATCCTACCCCGAGCGTCCTGATGTACACAAATTTTGTTCTATACAACCTGAGAATGCTTCCACAACAGTTTCAGCTTTCCTGGCCTGATAGTTCGTGAGAAGAAGATTTTAAAAAATTTCTCGAAATTTTTTCAATAATTCATAATTTTCTCCCTTTGCAAAAAGGCGTGGTCCTTAATTTTCACAACTTTGAATGCCCTTAGTCTAAGGATGGTTTGTCCTAAGTTTGGTTGAAAATAACCTAGTGATTCTGTAGAAGATGTTGAAAATGTGAAAAGTTTACAGGCAAAAAGACAGACAGACAGACGGACAGGCAGACAGACGGACGGACGGGCAGACAGAGAAAATGTGTTCAGAATAACTCACTTGAGCTTTCAGCTCAGGTGAGCTAACAAAACTGTCTAAAAATTAGTTCTACAGATATTGTAGTGATTGCATTGAATAATTATAGTTTGAAGTGGTCTTTATACTGAAAAATTAGAAAGATTTTTTAATAATTAATTTTTCTCATACATTCATGTATAAAGCCACATATATTAAAAAGACGTTCTACAATTGTATCCGTGGCTTATTGATTTTGCGGTCGCTAGATCGATCCCACTTAGTAGTAAATGCATTTTTTTCTTTCATCTAAGACATGATCAGAATAGTATAAATAAATTTCATTTATCTAATAATCTTTTGCATTTTTGAGATTTTCTTGTATTATTCTGAGTATGAGCACATCCAATATAAATTAATTTCTTCAATTTTACAGTTCACTTTGTTTATTTTTACATTCATAACATTTTTTTTCTGGAAGTTATCACGGTTCAGAATATCAACTGATTTTACATATATTCATATCTCGATGCAGGTGCCCTGAATTTATGACAAATCAGTGGTGACTGACACAACAATAAAATTAGAACCTAGGTTTCGAAAATCACATTGGGGAAAGCGATATAATAATAGAACGCAAACTATCAATTTTCCTTGTTTCCTAATCAATATCCTAATCATCATAAACTTGAAAATTTTTTACCCTGGTACATGAAGCACTTCCTATTAATTTGAATGTATCCTGGGCTGCATGAACACAAACCATGATCACAAACATTTGCAAATTGTGTTCCATTGCATTGCCAATCAAATCCACATAAACCACCAATGCTGACATTCACTGATTGAATAAAAAAGTAATAAAACAAATGCATCAAATATATCTTATATTCTTCAAAGTGAATTTATAGATTTTCGTGTTTGGTTTCTATAGTCTCACTGGCTTTTTTCTAAAAAAATTTAAATTTACATGAATATTGTGAAAAAGTGGTTTATTCGTCAAACGGACCTGTTGGATTATCAATATTATTGTTGCTGATAAAATGTATGAAATATTATACACATATGTCACTATAACTATTTTCTTAAACTACCGCTACATTGTAAAAAATATTTAAGCATTTCTAATCTCCACAAAAGAAATGTGTTTGTTTCCTTCGGATATTCAAAACAATGTAAGATACACTAACTAGACTATGATCTATACTACATTGATTGGTATTATCAAAAAATATATCTTACTTTTCAAGCACTTTTCGTCCTCCAAAATATATCCAGGCATACAATGACAGACACAGTAGTTGTTGATATGGATACACTGTGCATCGTTTATGCTGCAGGCATAAACATCATCCCAAGTAATGTATTCTCCTGTAGCATAAATTGTGTTTGTTTTTCATATTATGTCTAATACTACATGTAAGAACATTTTAAATTTTATTCTAAACAGTGACATCAGTAAGAACGCCGGTTTTATTCTATTTCGTGCTCAATTATTCATTATATATTTCTAAATACATGTTATTGACTTACTTGGATTCCACGATGAACAGTTGATATTTAGATATACATCAGTATGATAATATGATCTTGCACAAGAGTGGAACATCTTTTTCCCATTGCCCATAGTTAGATTAATCTCTTGTAGAGAGTTACTGTACACATGCAAATTATCTATCTGGAAATTGCATTTATTAGGACATGTGGTGACTGTTGAAAAAAGAGAATAACTTTGATTATAATTTCAATTATAAGTTAGTTTGAATAAAAATTAACTAGAAATTGGTAAGAAATATATCGTGTCCCTGTGATTTTTGAAGTGAAAAATGATGTGTGAATAAAATCTTGGTTATTTTCCCTTTTTACCTCAATACACTTTTCCAAAAGTATGCGTATTTTATTAAAATTAGTCAAAATGTGTTAGACACATATCTTGGGACAGACCTAAAGTATACCCTTTCCTAAGATAATTACGCCACACATTTTCTTGAATTATTCAAAATTTGTAAATATCTCAGAGTTTAAACGACATCTTTAAATAGCTTTTTTTGAAAAGCTTAATATGGCTTGCCAAGTTTCAATACACGGAGATTTTGCATTGAAAAAGATACAAAACTACCCAAATGATAACGCTAATAATTGTGTGAGTTGTTCCAAATGGATAAGGGATGTCAATATTTCCATTTCAAATCTCCGTAAGAAATATATTATCGTTCCTGTAAATTTAACGACTGATGAACGATAATGCGTCTATGAGAATATTTTAGATTTTTACCCTTTCATCAATTGTAAATAAATTTTTTCAAAACTAGGCGTATTTTCATTAAAAGTCGAAATGTGTTGCATTGATATTTTGGAACAGACTACAAAATTTGATGGAAAAACTAGAGCGTTTTAATTAATTTCATACATTTTTTTACCATGACAGATAAGTATTAAACGTTATATATTAACATGTAAACAATGAACAGATTGTGTCCTACGTCTAAATGAAAACATGATGTATATATAAAACGGGGAAGTCGAAGGGGGGAACCCTCTTCCTCAATTTTTTTATTTTAATTTTTTATTTGTGATAGTGATAGAAATATAAAAAAATCTGAGTGAAATTTGACTTTAAGAACCAAACTTAAAGAAACAGCACACTAAATACCACTGTTTGAAATAAAATGAAGGTAACACAAAAATTAAGGTAAAAAAAGTTTTTTTTTCATCCCTGCCCACTCATCTTAATGTCCAGTCATGCAGTTGGATTTTTATATGCATTTTAAAACAAGAAGCCCAGGGGCCACATCGCTCACCTGAGCAACAATTGCCTTAATTCTGATCAAATTAGCATTACAGTATCAAAATATCTTGACAACTAAGTACAGTAGATCTTGCTAAAATAAATTTAAAAATCTGCCAATTTTTATCCACCTGTTTTTTGGGGGTAAATACCAAACCCCTTTTGTTGTTATACCTGTAAGAAGATTACCTATATACCCCCCCCCCCCCATTTCGTGGCCCCACTTTTCTCTAAGGAATTATGATTTCATCAAACCTAAATTTGCATAACCTGTGCTTTCACACTAAGTACTGAGTTTTGGACCGAAAACTTCCCCAGAATATTTTTAAAGATTTTCTCTATATTTTCCTATGTATAAAACCAAACCGCCATCACGGCCCCGCCCTACATCTAGGAACTGTGAATATGCCAAAAAAAATTTCACTACTCGAGGTTGCCTCTACACAAGTTTAAGCTTTTCTGGCCAAATAGTCTTTAAAAAGAAGATTTTAAAAGATGTTCTCTATGTATTCCTATGTAAAAATCCATCCCCATTGTGGCCTCACCTTACCCCTGGACTATTATTTAAACAAACTTGAATCTATACTATCTGGGAATGCTTCCACTCAAATTTGGGCTTTCCTGGCCTAATAGTTTTGAGAAGAAGATTTTCTCTATACATAAAATTTATCCCCCATTGTGGCCTCGCCCTACCCCCCGGGACCATAATTTGAACAAACTTGAATCTACATTATCTGAGGATGGTTACACGCTAATTTGAGCTTTCTTGGCCAAAAAGTTTTTAAAAGTAATTTCTTTAAAGAATTTCTCTATATATTCCTGTATAAAAATTTATCCCCCAATTGTGGCCCCACCATATCACATGGGACTATGATTTAAATAAAACCACTATTGAAATAAATTATTTCAATAGTGGTTGGTAATGCATTTCATTAGAAAAATCACTTTGTAACCACTATTGAAATAAGACCACTATTGAAATAAGTTATTTAAATAGTGGTTGGGAATGTATTTCATTTGAAGAATCACCTTACAACCACTATTGAAATGCAACCACTATTGAAATAAAATATTGAAATAGTGTTCCGGGATGTATTCCATTTTGCAAATCAATTTACAGACACTGTTGAAGTACAACTACTATTAGAATTATTTTTTTAATCGTAGCTTAGAATGAATTTCTTTATTAAAATTACTTTGTAAATTTATATTTTTTCCTTTATATTTCTCTTTTTACATACATATCATGTCCTTTAATAATGTATATTATTTGCACAATAATGAACATTTTGTAAATTGCCAGAACTTCTATTCAAACCCCCTGTATATTGAATATTTATATGTTGATAATATTATTATAAATATCACTATTAATATAAACTATTTCAATATGGGTTGGGGTTACTTCACTATGACCACTATTGAAATATATTATTTCAATAGTGGTTAAGGATGCGATTCATTTCAACCACTATTGAAATAATCTATTTCAATAGTGGTTGGGGATACCTTTTATTTCAACCATTATTGAAATAAAATATTTCAATAGCGGTTGATGGTGCTTTTCTGTTTTATGTCTATTATTATGTCTCTTTATAACATTTTCTTTCTGCTAGGGGAGTTTCTTAAGAAAAGAAGTATGTCTTATGCTATTAAAATATTTTATTTCAATAATGGTTGTAATGAACCGCATCCTTAACAACAATTGAAATAAATTATTTCAATAGTGGTTGTAATGAAATGCATAGCGAACCACTATTGAATTAATTTATTTCAATAGTGGTTATAATGAAACGCATACCCAACCACTATTGAAAAAATTATTTCATTCAATATTGGTCTAAATGAAATACATCCCCAACCATTATTGAAATTATTTATCTTAATAGTGATATTAATTATCACATAAATCTATAATGACATATAAGCTATGCAGGGGTTTTGAATAGAAGTTCTGGCAGTTTACAACGTTGTCTTCCAGTACAAATAATTAACAATTTCCTTAAAACATGATATATCTATAGAAAGAGAAAGGTAAAGATAAAATATGAAAGCAATTCTATATGTTAATCTGCGAGGATTGGTCATTTCTGCACAACAGTGAAAATCCTAATATAAGTACATTTATATCATAGTCTTGATTACTACTACCATAACATATAGAAGTCTTTAGTACCTTAATTGTGTATTTAAATTGTTTGTTAAATAAAACAAATGTATATGCGTGTTTATCTGCGATAATTGGTTATTTACTTCTACACAGCAGTGAAAATTGTACCATACTTGTGTATTTGATATTATTCGTTAGATTTCTTGCATTTCAAAATAGTTTGCAAATATGATATACAACTTCTTTCTTTCCAAATGTGTTACATAATGTTATATTTATAGGTATTTCATTCCCATCTACAATTAAAGAAAATAAATTTAATAGTAGTTGAACTTTAATGGTGTCTGTAAAGGAGTTCTTATCATGAAACACAGCCCAAACCTCTATTAAATCATTACTTCAATTGTGGTCGTATTTCAATAGTGGTTGCAAAGTGATTTTTCTAATGAAATACGTCCCCAACCACTATTGAAATAATTTATTTCAATAGTTGTTTTATTTCAATAGTGGTTGCAAGGTGATTTTTCTAATGAAATACATTCCCAACCACTATTGAAATAAATTATTTCAATAGTGGTTTTATTTCAATAGTGGTTGCAACATAGCTTAAAGGTGTTTAAAGGTAGCTTAAAGACGATCTTTAAGTCACCTTTAAGCTATATGTGTTGCTTAAAGGTGGCTTAAAGAAAGCGTAAAGATGGCTTAAAGGCAGCTTAAAGACTACCTTTAAGCCACCTTAAAGGACAACTTATAGGTCCTTAATGTCCAAATTTCTTTAAGCCACCTTTAAGCCACCTTTAAGCTACCTTTAAGCTACCTTTAAGCCACCTTTAAGCCATTAAAAAAATTAAATCAATATTGTGCTTAATTTACCAACAAAATATATTAACTTTATGAAAGAAAAAGTATTAAAACGGTTTTTGTTCTAGAAAATAAAATGAAAAAAAAAAAAAAACAAAAAAAAACACGCCCACGGCGAGATTTGAACCCGGGACCCTTAGTTTACTAGGATGACCGCGCTTTTTTTCTTTTTTTCTTTTATTTGCATGACCGCGCTTCCTCTGCGCCACGGCAACTTACATATTTACGAGGGTTTTTATATCCTATATCTCAGTGGATATTGAATCAATGTTTTGAATGTGTTTACTTGAAAAGATTTTGACAAACCATTCAGTATGTAACAATCAATTATATCTAATTTATAAATTACATGTATGCATGTATTTAGAATGAAATACGGAACTTGGTCTTCAGTGAACAAAAATATATTATACCTAAATGGAAACCGTTAGGCTCATTAGTAGGCTTTCTTAGTTAATAAATTTAAACCGAGTAGATATATACGTTCATCTAATTTATAGCTTTGAAAATGTAAGAAAGAAAATAAAATCATTTCTTTTATTAAATGCATTGATACTTTTAGGGTATTTGTTCAATTTCCTGCAATTTCCCGGTTTTCATGATCGCGGCGCCGTTCCAATATGTGTAAATATTTACATGTAATTGTATACATGATTTTTAAATTATCAATTCTATAACAAACAATTCTACCAATTACCGGTGACGTATTTACTGCATGTGGCAATTGCAAATGATGTATACATATACTTGTACATACAATTGTATGATGTGCCAGGCCGGGTATGTGACATATTTACCCTTATACATATATTACAATAACCAACCCCTATTTATGATCACCGGTACATTAATTAATTAGCCTCAAGATTTTACTCTTACATACATGTATCGTTAATTTGTAGACGTAACAATTTTGAAACCCAGAGCTAGGAAATAATACCTTGATAATGAATTACAAATATAAATTAACTTTTATATCGTATACTCGTACATACTAAGATTCAACGCCTTTAGAAACCCTGACGTGCACCTGGGCACACGACACACCTGTTGTGTATATCTTGTATATTCTGTGTTAGTTCCATGGGTTTTCTTAAGTTGGACAAACAATAGACTTTAATTAGATATACACAAACATGCACCTGGGCACACGACACAACTGTTGTGTATATCTTGTATATTCTGTGTTAGTTCCAGGGGTTTTCTTGCTAAGTTGGACAAACAATAGACTTTAATGTGATGTACACAAACGAACAAAGCTATGTCTAGACAAACAAAGCAGTAATATCCTGCCCGATATAACAAAGGCAGTTGAGAGTCTTTTCATCTTTAACATGTATCTAGCAGATCTAGAGTTAGACCTAGAAATAATGAAAATTGAAAAAAAAATACAAACCTTAAACCGATTATCAAATTAAATCATGCATTTTTGGTTCATTATCTTTATTTTGTTTAATAACCGGATGAACTGAGAGAGAGAGAGAGAGAGAGAGAGAGAGAGAGAGAGAGAGATTTTTTCACCGATTAATTTATGATAGGAAACAAACATACTTTAATTAGTTTTATGCACAGATTAAGATACAGAGACTGCGCTCACCCCTACAATAATTTTGAAACCCGCAAAAAATTATCAAGAATTTTATAACGGCAATGTGTGTCCATCGGAGTTGTGTTGATGATAGCGATCTGTGTTTCATGGAGCGACAATTAAAACCGCCTGAAACACCCCACCCTTCCTTGGAAATTATATTATCACTCGGATGACCCCCTCCCATCCCTATAAAAGAGCTTTTGCATTTAATATATGTTTTTATTGTTCAACTTGATCAAACTTGACTTAAAGGGAACTTAAAGATGGTTTAACGACAACTTAAAGGGAGCGTAAATGCGACTTAAAGATGCTTAAAGGTGGCTTAAAGATGGCTTAAAGGTGACTTAAAGAAGTTTAGACATTAAGGACCTATAAGCTCAGCTTAAAGGTGACTTAAAGGTGGCTTAAAGATTGTATATCCTTTAAGCCACCTTTACGCCACCTTTAAGCCACCTTTAAGGACTATCTTAAAGATTGTTTTTCGCCCTGTGAACAAACTCGAATCTAGATGCTTCAACTTTAATTTGAGCTTTTCTGGCCTAATAGTTTTTGAGAAGAAGATTTTTAAAGATTTTCTCTATATATTCCTATGTAAAACTTGACCCCCCAATTGTGGCCCCACTCTACCCCCGGGGACCATGATTTGAACAAACTTGAATTTACATTACCTGAGGATGCTTCCATTTTAATTTGAGGTTTTCTTGCCTAATAGTTTATAAGAGGAAGATGTTTAAAGATTTTCTCTATATATTCCTATGTAAAACTTGACCCCCCAATTGTGGCCCCACTCTACCCCCGGGGACCATGATTTGAACAAACTTGAATTTACATTACCTGAGGATGCTTCCATTTTAATTTGAGGTTTTCTGGCCTAATAGTTTATAAGAGGAAGATGCTTAAAGATTTTCTCTATATATTCCTATGTAAAACTTGACCCCCCAATTGTGGCCCCACTCTACCCCCGGGGACCATGATTTGAACAAACTTGAATTTACATTACCTGAGGATGCTTCCATTTTAATTTGAGGTTTTCTTGCCTAATAGTTTATAAGAGGAAGATGTTTAAAGATTTTCTCTATATATTCCTATGTAAAACTTGATCCCCCAATTGTGGCCCCACCCTACCCCCGGGGACCATGATTTGAACAAACTTGAATTTACACTACCTGAGGATGCTTCCATTTTAATTTGAGGTTTTCTGGCCTAATAGTTTTTGAGAAGAAGATTTTTAAAAATTTTCTCTATATATTCCTATGTAAAACATGATCCCCCAATTGTGGCCCCACCCTACCTCTGGGGACCATGATTTGAACAAAATTGAATTTACACTACCTGAGGATGCTTCCATTTTAATTTGAGGTTTTCTGGCCTAATAGTTTTTAGAAGAAGATTTTTAAAGATTTTCTCTATATATTCCTAGGTAAAACTTGATCCACATATCGTGGCCCCACCCTTCTCACAGGGACCATGATTTGAACAAACCTGAATCTAAAATACCTTAGGATGCTTCCATTTAAATTTGAGCTTTTCCGGCCTAATAGTTTTTGAGAAGCAGATTTTTAAAGATTTTCTCTATATATTCCTACATGTATGTTAAACATGATCTCTCTATTGTGGCCCCACCCTGCCCCTGGGACAATGATTTGAACAAACTTGAATCTACACTACCTGAGGATGCTTCCATTTTAATTTGAGCTTTTCTGGCCTAATAGTTTTTGAGACGATTTTTGAAAAAAAACCAACAAATTTTCAATTATTCTCAATTATCTCCCCCTTAAAGAGGGCGTGGCCCTTCATTTGAACAAACTTAAATACCCTTCACCTAGTGGTGCTTTGTTTCAAATTTGGTTGAAATCTGCCCAGTGGTTCTTGAGAAGAAGATGAAAATTTACAACAACGACGACAACGACAACAACGACATACAACGGACAAATTGTGATCAGAAAAGCTCACTTGAGCCTTTGACTCAGGTGAGCTAAAAAGGTTAAGAAAGCAGTAAAGAAATATTTTGGACACAATTTATACAAAAATGAAGACAAAAGCTTAATTTATATATCAAACACTGTTTTTATGTGAGGTAATGCATTTGTTTGCACGGGGTTTCATCCACTAAACATTAAACAAAAACAGAAGCAATTTTCATTTGATTTTTTTAAATTTATTTGACGCTTCATACACCAATCCGATGTTTAGGAACACCGTCATGTTCTCAGAGAAATATTTCTTTGAATCAATGAAAGTATAAAACTGGGACGCAGCAAAAACACTGTTATATAATATTTGTAATATAACTTCAACAGAAATTATTATTTTCAATTCCGTCACTTATTACAATATCTTATGCAGGAATTTTGTTTACTAGAAATGGAAATCTTTTAAACTAATGTTACAAAATTGCAATTTAATGGAGAGGCAGAAATTAGTTCACACTAGATTTTCTACGTATGTTCAACTAAAGGCCTAAAATTAATTCCTCATGAATTTATCTAAATTCTAAGGATGGGTTGCTGTTTATTCCTTAAAAATACCGTGATATAACTAACACAGTGATTAGAAAAGTATTAGGCGTATAATTCTTGTCTAATGCAAAAAAATCTGAATATAAGGCGACAATTACAAAAATCATCTTAAACAACTTACCATCTTGTAAAATATTCTCTGCTGTACTTGAATTAAAGAGACATCTGTGTTGATAATCTTTAAATCTTGCACCCGTCTCTAAACACAGATCTCTAGAAGGAAAAGCATGCTATAATCTTCCATCAATACATATTCATTTTCTTGTTTTTTTGTTATGCAAATACGTTGATCTAAAAAAAATTTTTTGATACTTTACTAGCAATACGAATATTGAAAGAAACATTGTCAAAACTCGCGAATATAAAAAAAGCATTTTATCAATCTCTCAAGAATGATTATCAGAAATATCATTTTGTGTTTCATGTTTATCTCGTATAAATTATTCTAAACTAATTACACAATATCAAATCACGGAAATACATTTCATTAAAAATAAAATACATTCAATATTCTAATTTTACACACTTTCTTGTCAGTAAGCAGTGCCTATCACCATTTTCTTACCTATTAATATAAATGGACATTGATTTGTTTATCATCAGAGCGAAATCTAGGAAATAAAAAAAATATAAATGTAAACATTAATGTTTCAACGATTGATTAATAGAACATAATAAGTATATTTGTTTTTAAAAAGGAGCCATATGAATATTAAACTACAAAATGAATGCAAAATAACCTCTTTTTATTGTTCTTTACGTCTCTATGTTTCTTAATAAACTCTCTTGCAACAAAAATATCGTATTAGACTACAAGTTATGGTAAATTCTTAACTATGATTCTAGATTTTGTTTCTCTTGTGCGAACTTGGTCATGTGTCGGGCAAAAGTCGTTAAAATTCAAAGTAATTGTAGAAGTAAATCAAAAATGACTAACAAATTCAAGAACTAGAAATCAAGGTAAAAATTTGAAAAAGTACATGCACTTTTAATTATCATGAAATAATTTAAAAACTATTTACATTTAACGACAACAATCTCATTGAAGACCTATCAAATATCAAATTAACTGTCCTATACATCATGTCTCTGATAAATTCTGTGGATTTTTCAGATCTAGAAAAGGTAGAATTGGTTGAGGATTTTTTCGCATCTATTTGTATTATTCTTCAAAGGTCCAATAATTTGTGAAAGGTTTTTACTATTTTTATTGCTCCAAAACGTCCCTTTTTTAAAACTAAATAGGATACTCTTTTTGACCTGATAGAAGTGTCCAAACTACAACTATTGACAAGGTTCACCAAATGCGTTTTTCCAAATATTTATCGGAAACTTATTCAAAATACAAGTAACCTACGCAATCCTTTGTATTAGATACAATTCGACATTGGGAATCGTTGGGTTTAAGTGTTCGAAAAGATATTTGTGCAAACAGTTAAATAAAAAGTCCTCGTAAGTTGAAAAAAACTGAATCTGAACTTTTTACAATTATTGCGATAAAATAAAATAAGTTTAAATCAAAATGTTTTAGTTCAAGTAAAACATTGGATGTTTGTACTGAAGCGTATCGTGACCGACACTTGTGTAACAACTTACACATTGTATTACTTTTTATCGACTTATCAGCAATCAAACCATAATAGAGTTTTATCATTACACATATTTTGATTTGTATTGAAGTGTGTTTACATAATTTAATTACCCCTTCAGTTCTTGATCAGTTTTCTTGCTATCAACAGTATCGACCTAAGAAGGTATTTGGTTAAAGAGATATAATTCAAAAATGAGTTTATGCCATATTGAGAAGGAAACGGTAACACATAAAAATGAAATTACTTTACAAGTGTATCAACATAAATCAGTTCATTTCTTCTTCAATGCAAAAACATTGTCATCAAACACTTTCCGAGGTGGCATGATATCCAATGCTACGTCACCCACCTCTGGTTCAAACTTTTAACTTAAAGTTATTGAATTATTGGGCTTATGTAGGCATAATTTTCAAGGATTTCGTTGATCCTGTCATTTATGAATATGAATCAACTACGAATTATAAATAATAATATTGATCTATTTATCGCCAAATTTTACCCATTCAACAATGAAAAATAATAGCTATCTAGGAAAGTTGGCTTCACGAAATTCAATCCGCAATAATTTAAACTCTAAACATGCAACGCTCATGCAATCAAGTATAGCATACTATTTTTTCAATTGAATCAAATACAATTAATTATTTTACGCTTTTTTAGATGTAAAGACTATTTTTTTATTGGGCGGGGCGGGGGTGGAGGATACTAAATACGTGTTAGTTAAAGGGTTCTCGTTGTTTAATTGTCACATGCGTAATAGAGAGTAACCCAAACACACATAGATCATACAACAGCCCTCTAGCTATTAACGTCTTCTATGAATTGCAATTAATATAAGATAACTACTCTTGCATTTTTTTAAAATTTATATTTACTGTTAATGTCGGTCTATTTGTGCTGTCTACAGCCAGATTCAACTTAATTGAGCTGACATGAGGAACTCCCGCGCCTGCGAAGTTCATTCGAAAACAATAACTTTGCAATATGTCCCCCAGATATGAAAGCATAATGATATCGACATGACTATAAAGCTTTAATTATATTGTTCTTTGTCTACATTTCTATCTCAATGTAATTCAATCACTTAATTCTCAATTCTTTAAAAAAAAAACCAAAACCAAAAGCTATGTTTTTAAGTCGCTGACGTGAATAATAATTTAATTTATAAAAATGAATTATAAATAATTATATAACAATCTAATACATTTCAATAAATAGGAGGACACAATACTTAATATTGACACAACAGTAATAAGATGAACAGATTATAATTTGTAACACAACATCTGTAAGCCCTGATACGGTTATGTGGGTTCGTAAGCGACCAGCAGGAACGTAAAAAAAGCGAACGAAAATCTCAAAAGAGAGAAGATATGTTTTTTTTTGCCAAGGCTCTACAGTTATTCCAACAACAGATCTATATAAACCCATGAAAAGTAAAACAAATAACCTTCCTAAAATCAATGGGATATTGTGTCTTCATCGATTTTTGTATAAACATATTAAATCAGACATTAAAACTACATATATTCATAGATTGGACAACAATGCATGATTTCAGCTGTAAAAACGTTTATTATAATTTTCGATAAAGAGGAAGAGAGTAAGAGTTAGATATCTACAAACTGTAATACCATAATGGTATGACCTATCTACCTTAATTTACAAAAAAATGACTGGGGTTGAGGGCTACAGTGATTGTATGAACCGGGAGCGACAAAACATTACCAAACAAGAAGCGGGGGCGATGTATTCTTTTCGAGTAAGCTTCTTTATCTTTTTTTGCAGGGGGGAGGGGGTAATATTTCATCACCATTATTAAAAAAATGAATAGGTGATGTATGGCGACTTCCTCCTCGGAAAATAAGTGCAGTCAATGGGGAAATAAAGTACAATTATTTTTAATTTCGATATATTTCAATTATTTTGATATTGCACCAGGAACATTTTGTTACCATAATGACAAAAATATGAACTCAAGTTTTACCGATGTACAGGAAACTTATTGTCTTAATTAAATGCATTTTTAATATATAACCAATAATTTCCTCATTGATATACCAAAACAAAACATGTGACCTCTTGTAGATATTTAAATAGTATCATGTAACTATAATTATTAAATTGTTCCGTGTAGCATTTATTGGATTAATGAGTTCACAACATTTATAATATGATATAAACTACAAGAACATTAACTCCTAGAAGTTTATCATTGCTTTTCATTGAACAAAATATAGTTGTTTTTGATGCTCCTTTAAAATGAATGAATCCACAACATAGAATATTAGTAAAAAAAAAAACCTGAAGACTGTTTCTGTAAATTATGGAAATTACAATAAGTATCCGTTTTACCTTAATTGAATTTCAGAATTATTAAGAACATTGATATACAACAGGTTCATCGTCAAATAAAGAATTATAAAAACACATTCATTTAATGATGTAAGAGGAGTAATGTCTGGTGTAACGATTAGAATCAACTTTGTAAAATATTTTATATTACGAAGTGGAACGTTTACCCATGTGAGGCCAATATTTTTGATTATGTGCGACAAAATGTCGTTCAATTCGACAGATAATCATCAAAAAACTAGAGAAGTGGAACTCAGAAGCCGAAAAGATCTAGGTTTTCTTGTACGTGGTATATCTTTTAATCAAAAAGTAAAACATTATTTAAAAGAGCAGGTTAAATTTAAAGAATATCCCAGATATAAGCTTAAACAACCGACACTGAATCACAAATCTACCATTAGTAATACGATAACACAACTCCCTTTTAAAAGAAAATTTACAACTTTGGTTAATATTCAAAGCAGCTTGTAGAAAACATGAGAAGAACAAACCCAATAAATGCGTACAAAAAAAAATTAAATTAGAATAAACAACACTTTCTTGCTGTTAAACAAAGAAGATATCAATTCAAACATACCAAAACAAGTAATCATCTTAATTCAAGCGCACACGCAAACACAGACATACACGCACACGTGTCTTTAAAATTTGCAGAGCTAAACGATTCTTTGAATCATCAATGCGCTACCATAAAAAACTTTGTATACTCAAAAATGATACGGAATATTTATTATCGAAGGAAAGAATTATAAAAATGAGGTATATAAAACGTAGGACAAGTCGTAAGAAATAAATACTCACATATAATAATGAATTCATTTACGATCGCCATGATGTGGAAACTGTCTGTCTTGTTTTGAATTTGAATTGAGCATATTTGTTCATTCACTTCCTTGTTTTCTTTTTAAAATGTTTGAAATCAATCTGGGAAAGAGTTATGCAAGATTTTACGTTCCGGGCTGTTTTCAAGTTCTCAGAACATTTTTCGAGCGTTTACATCCTTATCTTTTACATTTTTCCTCAACATTGTATTTATTTAAAAGTGTGCTTTATTGACAGCATGTACATGTATAGTTAAGATTTTGTCCCGATATTTTCTTCCAGTTCTTTTCACCGATAAAATTTGCACCAGACTTGGACAACTCACACAACACATAAAATATTTTGTAAAGATAGAATGTGGGTTTATTTTTATCAATACACATATGTCATATTTCTGCATATATGTCTTAATTGTTATAGCATATGCTTATAAGTAATCTATGAAATATTGAACTTACAATAAGTTTTAATCCTTTCAATCATTTAAATTTTTAACATGATATTCTGATTAGCTTTTTCCTTTTTCTGATATAAATTGAACACGTGTTTTACACGTAACTTCATTAATTTTTCGAATAGCAAAATAAAGTTTTAATACCTAAAGGTTTTGCCTAAAAAAAAAAAAGATATGTTTATTTGTGTTTTGAAGCTGCTCATTCCTTTGGACTGATTAAGTCACGTAAAGTTAGATAATAAAGTTCGAAATTTTGATTAATTTTGATCAATGTTCATAACCAGTTTCAAAAACAGGAGAATACACTGTAGGACATTTTGATTCAAAAGTTATAGCCTTTACAATATTGGAGAAAGAAATCAACAAGAAAAATAACAAAGAATATTCCCAAAATACAGAAAATCAAGAGGTTTTATTTATGTACTACTGTTAAAGTTGATTCAAAAGTGTTTGAAAAACAGAAAAAAATGTATTGAAAAAAACAGATAAGAAAAATTGTATTGAAAAAATAAATTGTTAAAAAAAATTAAACAAAATTAATCTAAAGTATGTGCCTGATTTTGGAAGATAAAATTACAAAAAAATGTTGGAAGGATACCTCAAACATGTGTATGATAGGTGCTGGGATTGAAAAGAAGGACGTGCTCTATCGTAACATGGCTGCTTAAACATTTACACTGTACATTCTGCTTTCTGACTGATTCTCTGGTTTTAGTGTGCAATTATTTGTTTATATTACATAATCAATTCAAATGCTAAACACCATGTTTTGAGCATGAATTTTTGTAGAATTATTGGCTTTTGTTTTATCTATATTTCATACAAAAGGAAGTACGGGCGTTAACGACTGCAGGTAAACTACATGTCCTGAAGACATTCACACCTTATCAATTGAAATGAATCCCCGCTTTTCCCCGAGATTTACCCAACGTTGAATCTAAAGCCTCTGTTTGGTAACCTGATTATTTAGGTATCAATAATACATTAATTTAAAAAACGTAATATTTTTAAAATCATGATAATCCTAACAAAATAAGTCTTGTGAGTCGAGCCTATTGAATACACATTTTTTCGTTTGTCAACACATTCTTTATTAGCATGTCAACCTTTACTTATTTCGCATGTCAACATGTACTTAATTCACATATCAACATGAATTATTACATTGATCTAATATCATAAATTTGATGTGGGTTGGTTGAGTTTTAGCTGTGGTTTTTAAGGATTGGCCAATAAACAGCTTAGACGATTTCATTTTTTTCAAGCAAATTTTTTTTTATAATTAATGATACCTTATATGTTTGATTGAAAGTAAAATAAACAGTCCCTTCTAATAAAAAATTACATGCAATCATCTATTAATTAAAGTAATATTGCATTCCAAAGATACTGAATATTTTGTTGATTATTCTATACCTAGCTAGTTGCTATAAAGAGGTAACACAGTATCAAATATATAACTATGTTTAGTTTTTTCTTCATTTGAAAATATTTATAAAGAATTAACATCTTTATTTTTTAAGATAAGGGTAGTAATTAAAGGATAAAAATGAATTCCACGACGATAAAATTTTCGTACTTGTATATTTTTCAGTTTTTTGAAAAAGAAATCATCAAACAGTTAAAGAAATATAAAACCAAAAGAAAGAAAAAAACCATTTTTACTGAGTAAACTCAAGCAAAAAAAGAAAACACTGTTTAGGTGAATCATATCAAAAAGATAAAAAGGTAAACTGTTTCCATAACACTGAGTGTTAACGCCTTTATTGTTAACCACATCCTCTCAACGGTTTTTTTTTATATGTTATTTGTTTTACTCTAAAGTAATGGAATAACCTAATCTACGCAATTAATTTATAATAAAAAAGAATAAGGTATTATAAAAAAAAACATGAAAGTATTAAACGAATTCGTAAAGGAAAAAAAACAACACTGTATCTTCGATCAATATTTTGTCATCAAGCAGAATAACTCTTTCTCTTCTTTATTTTTCAACGTAATTCATTTTACTATTCAATTACGTTTTCTTGTGAATTCTTTAGCCTGTTCTGAATTTTAATTTATAGGGTTTTTTTGACAAGCATGTATGCAAAAGATTTTGTGCTACATGTAGTTCCTTCCAATAATTTTTAATGGAATTAAAAATATTTTGAAAACATCGATTGTGCATTTAATTTTTTAAATATTTTTCCTTCAGTTTTGACAGTTAGAAAATCATTCACAAAACTTGTAGTTCTTCCATTATCTCACCTTAGTCCTTTCAATTCTATTTAAAACCAAACATGATAATTTTAGATATACATTCTAACCTAGTTTGGATTTTATGTATATTTTTGAATTTTCTTAGTCTTAGTTGTCATATTATGCGGCCTGTTGATAGATTAATTTAGTACCATAGCATCATACATTTAAATATACACACTGTACATAACGCATATCAATAAAGAATAAGATTTTTAAAAAGGTATGTGAAAGGCAATATAAATACAAATATAATACCAAGGAAACGCATGAAAGCTCTAAAGCTTATTTTAAACAGCACTATAATACCAGTTTGGAACAAATCTGTTGGCACTTTGTTTAAATATAAAATAAACATTATCATAGTCATACCAAATATTGAGTATATATGTTGCAGGGTGTTACTTATAAATGACACGAAATCCCTGTATTTATTTTCGATACCTAGTGTGTCTTTATTTCGAGGAATATAACAAAAAATAAAATCTAAAATAAAAATAAAATTCATACGCAACATTGCACGGTTATTTAGAACAATTGAATAAAATAAATCAACAGTAATTTACAATGAATATAATTATATATGTTCAACTGTATAGAATCTCGTTACGAGTGATGAGTAGGTCTTTCGTCTAATTTTTTAAACCGATATCAAGAAGTATCGATAAAATTTCAGAATCCCAACCTCCTCCTCTCAGATAAAATATTGTAATGCAAATATCTAATACAATGCTCAAGATAACTTATTTTTTCATATTAAACATACGACATCTTAAAGATTACATATATTCCAATTGCAAGAAATGGGCGTGAGAATGATTTTCCAGACAGTTAATGTGACAACAAACAACTTTTCTTCTGTAATGCATCACGAAATCTTGATCGTTTTAAAGTTATTTGTGAAAAACTCTATGAGTCTCTAGACACCGACATGTAATTACAGGGGCCAGCTTTTTGTAGTTTAAAGAAAAGGTCTTAAGAATGCTTAATACATTTTTGTTCTTTAACCCATTGTTCATTTTATAAGTATAAAAGATATAAAAGAATATTATAGGGAACAGACCTGTAGATCCATACTGGGGACACACATTGGGGTTTAGACTACTGAAATTTATTAGAATCATCAATGTGAACATTTTCTTTTCTTCAATGCTTAAGCATCTAACCTTCTCAAAAGTCACAACTTTGGAGAACATACAACTGCCATAAGAATATGCTGCGATGTTACATGGTCAAAAAGGATAAAACGAAAGCGAATGAGTTAAGTAGACAAGTTTTGAAAATGTGCCAAAATTTTGTCCCAAACTCCGAGAATAAGTTTTTGTTCAAATTTTCTGTTACAACTGTATGATAAACAGGCGGGTTCTTCGCTTCTATATCAATGAAATATGTTTAAATAAAACATCATTCATTTTCCGTAAAGATTCATTTGTACAATTTGAAAAAAACCCGCCAACATACCCCTGTTAAAAAATAAGCATTATATAATGTTTTAAAATATTTACCATTAGCCAAATCTTATATAATCTTCTCGTTCTATATCAGATTCCATTATATTGAGAATAATGTGTTGTAAACCGATCAATATTAGTTTACTAATTTATAAACATATTGACGATCTTTGCTTGTTCGATGTCTTAATGTAAAATAGTCGTCTCCATCTTCTGACGGTGATGTTCGAAAAGTGGCTGCATCATATATATAACTGTAATCAGAGAAATCCGTACTGTGATTGGGCACAGCGCATGCGTGATCGTAAGTATCGTCATCATGCTCTGTTTGTTCGCGCAAATGATTGTAGACGTCTTCTGTCCTTTCATCTTCTTGTTTGCTAGACAAATTGTATCCGTGTGTTAGCAGAAGAGTATTGGGATAATGTTTCATAAAAACGCGGAATTCGCGGCTATGACTGTTGTGTTCACTTGCACAGTGAAATTGCAAATTAACGCTGGAGGTTAAAAACATGAAAGAAGGTGGATGGGACATAGTAACTCTACATTGGTAAATTCCTGACATGTGACGGTGCAATATTTTACAGTACGGAATGTCAACCCTTTGCAGGGTATTCGCTTGGTTACGTCTAAAAGCATAAAAATCAAGGAAAAAGGGGAAAATATGTACGGGTCCAATTTTCAGAAAAACCAATGTGTGGAAAATATCACGTTCCGACAAGTAATTTTCCTCAGAAATTGGTGATTGGCCTTATAAAGAGTGAAATGTATTTTTTGCTGAATGGGAACTGAGGAAATTTTAGTTACACAGTTCTGAAGACACACATTTTCTGGCTACAGTCAATTCTGTAAGAAAAACTATCCCCTGTCACCTAAAGTTTTGTTCATCTATTGTAACATTCACTATTTTGATTGCAGTATTTCTTTTTCTAAAAATCTATATTTGTTCTTGTAAATTTTTTATGCAACATTTTAACTTACAGTAACGATCATACCTAACAGAACAGAAAGTAAACCCCAGCTTAACCCTTGGTTTACTTTCTGGGTTTACTCTGGGTTAACTCTAGGTTTACTAGAATGGGCCCAGAGTAAACCCAAACTGAACCCAAAGTGGACACAGAAAGTAAACCCTGATCAGAAGTGTACCCCTGAAAGCAGAATCTACATGTGTATTCGGTGGCAGGAATTACAGACAGTAAGATGGTAAGTTAAAAGATGATTCTGCTTCACACTTCAGTGCGTACAGTTGACCCCAAAAACAGTTCCCGTGTAAACCCCAAGTAAACCCAAAGTAAACCCCGAGTGGACCCAGATCTTCAAAAAGTAAACCCCAGGTAAACCCAGAAAGGATTTAGTTGGTGTTTACTCTGGTGTAAGGTTGTGTCTGATCGGTACTGTAACATACGTTCATTATAGTTATAGACAAACAATACATTAAAATAAAGATTTAAGTTAGTTCATATTATAACGCTAAATCTGAAAAGTTGAACACAAGTTTGCCTGAGCAAATTATATTTACAAATTTTTACAGTTTGTTATTGTCATTTTTCTTCTACAAAGTTCACACACCTCTGAGGCAGCTTTTTCTATCTAATGCAGAATAACCATTTATACATTGATATTTCCCTTGGAAACAAACTAATTTATGCTACACTGTTCTGTTAAGTCCCACGGATCATTTGGTGTTAGATTTTCTAAAATAAGAGTAAGAAATATGTTTATCCTCTATTGGCCCAATTATCATCATTCGTAGAAAGAAAAGTTAGATTAAAAAAATATATTTATCTTGTTATCTGTTGTCAACGGATTTTGATTTGTTTATTAATTTAAAAATTCGTTATCAAAATTTAAATGAGTTTATATTGTCAAACACCAGATCTTCCCAAAACGTCTAAATATGATATTTTGGGCAATACCCTATTTTAATTAAAGACAAATCTATATACAGCCGTTTTACTGTTAACGAATATTTGCAAGTATAGAATAATTTTTAGAAAAATTATTGGTGAAAAACGAAGTTAAGGTTTGCAAAAATTCAAGCTAGGTAATTGTAATATAGATTTGAATATTTTATCAGTGTGTGGAGTTGTTTAATATTGGACGACTATTTATTATATTGTTTACAAAATAAAAAGGTGACCCAAATATGAGCTGCAGGAAGTGCAAGGCAGTAAAAACGAAAGTGTGAAAACAATTAAACCTAACTATGAAAATAAGTTGGTTAATGACCCCTTTTTGGTGGGTAATTAGTAATTATAATCCATTTAATAAGATTATATTATGCATCATATCAAATGATAAAGGAGCTTTGAATGAAATTACGACTTCAAATAGAACCACGTGTAGTTTTCCTCTTTTCGGTTCATTGCGATAGAAGTATTATCTGGCTGGATCTATTGATAGATATACAGACAAATCAAAGGCAAATGGCAATTACTTATCATCAATTCCAAGTATAAAGTGTCTTCATGAAAATTGAATTTCAATTAAGAGAACATAAATAGGCATTATGCCTGCTGTTCAATCCATTTCAATGTATCTATATACTTGAATAAAATACTTCTTAAATTAAAAAAAATAAAACTTCAATTTCATTAAGTAACGCAAAATGAAAACTGTTTAAGCCCAGTTTCAATTTGACGGGAAAGCGGTACGATAAAAATAAAAATCATATTATTCGTTTAAATAACATATTTCCACAATTAGTTGTCCTTCTTCATTTATAAGTCTATTGACATGTACCTCTAGTGTATTTTTGAAATTGTTCTGCCCCAAAATATTCGGACAGAAATGATAGAGGGCGCTTGGTTCGATACTGGAAAACGTATTCGAAACTAGGAAAATTTCCGTAATTCATCTTTTATATTTTTCGAAAGTTTGATATTACAATTTCGAACGACAAAGAGAGGTGATTTAAACAAAAACGAAACACATTTGGAATTCCGATAATGATAGTCGCATGCACGACAAAACCGCATGCTGATTCGTTATCGGTATAACAACTGCACATCTTACATCCAGTCAATACATGTATTTGTCTACAATGAGAATTATGAAAACCCCAGAGCATATGATATTTCATAAAAAGCATTTTCTTAGCAGGACTGATTTAGGACAGATAAAGGCAGTAGTCCTTGAGCTACATTAAACCCCCCGCCCCAGCCCCTCCCCTGATGAAAAAATTTGTATTCTATAGAATAAGAATGTAACTTTAAGTCTCCCTAGGCTATTAGGTATAACATTTTTAGTATTTTTAATGTGATGGAGGTTGATATATTTCATCTTTATGTCCTGTTGCCTGATCATTTTTTCAGGCATATTTATATATATAACCACGCGGGGGTTGTTGAGGAAGCAAATGGGCAATTGAGCGTCTTATTTTGACTGTTATATTCAAAATCGTGAAATTAAATAACTATTTTGAATAAGATCAAAACCTTAGTATTATCCTTTAAAATAGATGTCAGTGCAATAAAATCGGGTAGTATATTACTGCCACATTGGTGCATTATCACCTGATAACTATAAATAGCTTACACGTACGTATATTCCTTAACATAAAATGAGATAAACTAACATAACCCCGCGGTTTCCAAAAATAAAATAAACATACCAAGTGAGGGCAAAACAGCCCAGTTTAATCAAAACTGCTGCTAACCGAAAAATAAAAGCAAATTTACATACCTTTTAGCGAATAATTGACAAAACTAACATCTTTCCCTTTATTTTATGTTCAATTCTCAATAAATCACAGCACAAATACTTGATTAGAGTTGTTAGATTAATTTAATTCTGAATAAGTTTACAACGATTTCCGATCAAATTCACATGGCATTCAACTTTTAGTCATGACGTCATCAATGTGTAAATCTACGTAATACAAATTAATTTTTGAAAAAAAAATTGTCTTCAGTATTTTCATTTGTTTTTGATTTACGTTTCGTTGCTAGGATATTTGAATATGTACATAATAACTGAGATTTGTGATTTCACGGAATTATATGTACCACTCAGATTCCGTATGCTTTTTTAACACCCTCGCACAAGGTCATTTATGATAAGCAAGGAACAATGTACATGTATTTCATATGGGATTTAGTCCTTTTTGTTTGATGTTTAACTGCAGGTTCTTGTCTTTTATCATATATATGCTTTTCTTGAAAGCTTTGTTTTCTTGCATATAGATAAATTATTTAAATTATAATAACATAGATCCTTTGAAATAGCAAAGAAAAGAAATCATTGAGAAAAAATACCTTCATCCTTCTTTTGAAAGGTTTGCATGGTGTATACTGCTTTGCGAAGTAATGACCTTAGTAGTGTATCATCCCCCCATCTACGCTCTGACACCGTCCAGGCTCTTTATACCCTTGAAATTTTCTCCGAGTCATATCTATCAATGGGCATATCTTGTGAAACATGTAAGACATTAAATGTCAAATATAGTTTGTTGAACAATACTAGTATCATGTAAAGTGTGTTGAAAGCTACTGCAGTTACAACACTGTAACACACAGAAGGTACTCAAAGGTTAAAATTACTAGTTTTATTATGATGTCACAAACGTTGAACGCTCTAAACTTTTTAAGGTATTTATCAGTTATATAATGCAGAAGAGGCGAGACGTTTAAAAATGTAAATATAAGCATTGGGTACTTGTTGATTGACGTATTGAAAGATACAGTCTCATGTTATGTTTATGTTAACTGCATTCTACAAATTTTTACTTTTATTTACCATTCATACTCAGGAGATCCCACAGGGCCATTAGTTGTATTGTCATTCAAGTGTAGATACTCTGTCAATCTCTGGAAACGAATCCTACTCATAGCGTCTTTGAATCCTTAATTCCTATTACATAGATATATACAGATTTAGATGATATAAATGATCTCAAACAAAACAGTATTATAATAACTATAACCTTGTAATGATTACTAGCATAGAAAATAAAATGATTCAATTAGAATAACCGACTTAATTGATACATTTTAAATATAACCTAGCTTTCTTTTTATTTGGAAGAAGTTGTTTCTTATATAATTTAAACTAATGAAATTAATTAAAACATAAAAACATGTATTCATAATGTTAATATTCATAAAATCCAGATTATTTTCTAATAATTTAGTCTTGTATTATTGTGTTGCAAAAAAATCACATGAGAAGTAATTTGTTTAACACGCACCTGCTACTCTGCAGTTCAGAACATATGCATAATACTATACATGCATGTTTACTGACACTAATAATTAGCCTTCTCGAATTCATCATGAATTTTGCTTCATTAGTTCTAATGATTTATAATGTACATAAGAATTTGATTTGTGACCAGTACATATCTATACTTGGAAGCTGGTTGGTGCCGATAAGGTTGTACAGGTTAAATACACCTTGATTTCCTGAGGAGAAGTGTCAAACCAATCCGCATCACGGTGACCTCTTATCTCGAATTCCTGAGCAGCGAACCTGTTGGTTTCAATGGAAAATCTCTCGAAGAATTCCTCTGATACCATAAAAAAGAAGTAGCGCAAAATATTATCATTTCGTATCAAATCGTAAATTGGACCAGTTTCCTCTGAGAACGGTGCAATCGACATAGGATTCCATTCGTTGGACCAAAAACAGGGACCCTCTGATCTGACTAGAGAAAGTCTCTATGGACAATTGGGAGTTCGGATCATCAATGTCATCCGTACTAGATGAGAATGAACCCAAAGAATCATCAATGTTAATGTCTGAACCTGCAGGAATGCTGTATAAATCGTCGTTGGAAGAATCACTGTCACTTTCGCCGTCACGGGAAGCCATGTTAATTTTCCGCGCTGTTTACATTGTTACTATACAACCAGCATTTGACGTGCATTTTTATTTTTAGAAACTGGAACCTTGCTGAATCTGTCGGGAATCTGTCTTATTTTTTTCCCAATTTTTGTATTTTGTAGCATGATGTGTCTTTTTTATAACGCTTTGTCAAAGCTAATAGAACGTCGAAATTTCTTGCTGCTTTCTATATCAAATTCATTATTTTTTCTTTTGAACACGCTTTTTAGGTAATCTATTTTCCACGATCGGAACAACCGATTTTCATTCGCGGATCTTTTATTTTTATTCATACAATATCATGTCATATACGAATATATATATATGTATATATATATATATATATATATATATATATATATATATATATATATATATATATATATATATATATATATATATATATATATAAATATAAATACTACATAAGAAAGAAGAAAAACATCTACAAAACTAGCACTAAACTTAACTAAACTAAATAATATATAAAAACTAGATAATGTTTAAACACCGGATCAACACGTGGCAGCTACATCTTTATATTTAAGAATTCGAGCCCGAGGACGGGATTTTTCTTTCTCGGGCTCGAATTCTTAAATATAAAGATGTAGCTGCCACGTGTTGATCCGGTGTTTAAACATTATCTAGTTTTTATATATTATTTAGTTTAGTTTAGTGCTAGTTTTGTAGATGTTTTTCTTCTTTCTTATGTAGTATTTATTTTGTTGTCCTGAAGAAGGGACGGGTTGTCCCGAAAATTTGACAATATTTTACTTTATTGTTCGTGTCGTTGGTTATTTTTAGTGCTTTATATATATATATATATATATATATATATATATATATATATATATATATATATATATATATATATATATATATATATATATATATATATATATATATAAAGCATTGGTACAGCAAAAAATACATAAATAAATAAAACAGAATGCGACAGTCCAGATATATATATATATGGGTGTGTGTGTGTTTTAAATACAATGTCGTTAATATCAATGATATTACCTTTTTTGCAAGCCAAATCAATAATATGGAAGTTATCACGGTTCAAAATATCAGCTGACTTTATACAGAGTTCTATATATTTACTTCTCGAAGCATGTTTCCTGAATTTATGACAACTGAGTAGTTACTGACACTATTAAAAATCAGAACTTAGTTTTTGAAAATCACATTGGAAAAAGTGCCAAGTTCTTTTTTCTCGTTATGGGTACTTTCTGTTTAAACGCAAGTTTAGGCGAAAACATGGGAAAACGCACTATACCCATTTTTCTTGTTTCCTAATCAATACACTTACATGTATCATCATAAACATGAAATTGTTTACCGTTGTACATGAAGCATTTCCTGTTAATTTGGATGTATCCTGGGATGCATGAGCACGAACCATGATCACAAAGATTTGCAAATTGTGTTCCATTGCATTGCCAATCAAATCCACATACACCACCAATGCTGACATTCACTGTTTGAATAAAAAAGTAATAAAACAAATGCATCCAATACGAGTTTATCTAATACATGTATTCTCCAAAGTGAATTTATAGAAATTCGAGTTTGATTTTTATCGTCTCACTGGCTCTTTTCTCATTTTTTCATTTACATGTATATTGTGAAAAAGTGGTTTATAAGCCAAACGGACCTGGTGTATTATAGATATTATCGTTTCTGAATAAATATCTGAAAATCTATACACATATGAGACTATAACCATTTTACAAAACTACCGCGTCATTGTAAAAAATATTAAAGCATTTTCAATCTCCACAACAGAAATGTGTTTGGTTCCTTCGGATATTCAAAACAGTGTACTAAGATACACTAACTAGACTATGATCTATACTACATGGATTGGTATTATTAAAAAATATATCTTACTTTTCAAACACTTTTCGTCCTCCAGAATATATCCTGGCATACAATGACAGACACAGTAGTTGTTGATATGGATACATTGTGCATCGTTTATGCTGCAGGCATAAACATCATCCCAAGTTATGTATTCTCCTGTAGCATAAATTGTGTTTGTTTTTCATATTATGTCTATTACTACATGTACATATATGTAAATTTTCAATATTATTCTAAATAGTGACATCAGTAAGAACTCCGGTTTTATTCTTTTTCGTGCCTAATAATTCAATATATATTTCCAAATAAGTGACTTACTTGCATTCCATGATGTACAGTTGATATTAAGATATACATCAGTATGATAATATGATCTTGAACAAGAGTGGAACATCTTTCTGTCATTGCCTATAGTTAGATTAATCTCTGCTAGAGAGTTACTGTAAGGGTGCAAATTATCTATCTGGAAATTGCATTTATTAGGACATGTGGTGACTGTGGAAAAAAAGAAAAATAACTTTTAATATAATTTTTAAGTTAGACTGAAAAAAACTTAAATAGAATAAGGTAAGAAATCTATTGTGTTCCTGTGATTTTTTTAAACTGAAAAATGATAATGTGTGAATAAAATCTTGGTTTTTTTCCCTTTTTACCTAACTAACCAAATGATAACGCTGAAAAATTGTGACAGGTGTTCCATGTCACTTCCAAATGGATGAAAGATGTCAATATTTCCATGTTAAATCTTCGTAAGAAATCTATTATCGTTCCTGTGAATTTTAACGAGTGAAGAACGATAATGGGTCAATAAGAATATCTTTGATATTTACCCTTCATCAATTGTAAATAAACTTTTCTAAAATTAGGCGTATTTTTATTAAAAGTCTTCGAAATTAAATGTGTTGCATAGATGTTTTGGAACAGACAATAAAATTTCATTGGAAAAACTAGAGCGTTTTATTTAATTTCATACATTTCTATACCACGACAGAAAAGTAGAAAACATTATATATTAACATGCAAACAATAAACAGATTGTGTTCTACATCTATGTAAAAATATGATGCATATATAAAACGGGGAAGTCGAAGGGGGAGCCCCCTTTCTCAATTTTTTTTATTTTAAATTTTAATTTGAGATAGTGTTAGAAATATTAAAATCTGAGTGAAATTTGACTTTAAGAACACAATTTAGAGAAACAACACACTAAATATCTCTGTTTGAAATGCAATGAACGTGAAGAAAAAACCTTTCGTTCTCGCGAAATAGACATCTTTACGACTTATGTTTTATTGCGATTTTATGGAGAGGCTTAATTAGTTTACACACTATTTCATACGCCTGTTCAACTAGAGGCCTTAAATATCAATTTCTCATGAATTTATATATGAATTCTAAGGATGAATTGGTGTTTATTTTTTAACTGTACCGTGATATTAATATGTATTACTAAATCATTTATTTGGAAATTAAAAAGAGTAGAATTCATCTTGTCTAATGCAAAAAAATTCTTAGAATTAAGCGCCAATTACAAAAATCATTTTAAACAACTTACCATCTTGTAAAATATACTCTGCTGTACTTGAGTTAAAGAGACATCTGTGTTGGTAATCTTTAAATCTTGCAAATGTCTCCAAACACAGATCTCTAGAACAACATACATGCTATTATCTTCCATTTCACATCAATACATATTCATTTTCTTATTTTTGTTATGCGAATACGTTGCTTTAAAATTTTTCATAATTTACTCATAGAACGATTATTGCAAAAACATTTTCAAAAATTGCAAATATAGATAAAACATTATACCAATCTCTAAAGAGAGATTATGCGCCAAAAAGTCATATTTTATGTATTTCATGTTTAACTGGTATAAATTATTCTAAATTAGTTTCATACAATTAAATCACGGAAATACATATCATTAAAATTAAAATACATTCAATATATATATTTCACATACTGTCTTTTCAGTTAGCAGTGCCTTTCATCATTTTCTTACCTATTGATATACCTGGACGTTGATTTGGTTATCATCAGAGTGAAATCTAGGAAATTAAGACAAAGATATTAATGCAAACATTTATTTCAACGATTGATTGGTAGAACAAAATAAGTATTAAAAAAATAAAGGATCGTTTAAAGAAATTAAAGTTCGAAATAAATGCAAAATAATCTTTTTTATTGTTCTTCACCTCTTTATGTTTCTTAATTAACTCTCTTGCAACAAAAATATCGTATTAGACTACAAGTTTAAGTAAATCTCTATCTATAATTCTAGATTTTGATTCTCATGTGTGGACTTGGTCATGTGTCGGGCAAAAGTCGTTAAAACTCAAAGTAATTGCAGAAGTCAATCAAAAGCTAAGATTCAAGAACTAGAAATCAAGTAAAACTGGACAAAATACCTGCACTTAAATGTATCATGAAATAATTTTAAAATTATTCACATTTTACAACAAAAATCTTTTGGAAGACCTCTCTAATATCAAAATAATTTTTCTATACATCATGTCTTCGATAATGGAGAACATTTTTATCGATATTTCAGATCAAAAAACGGTAGAATTGGTTGATTATTTTTTGTATCTATTTGCAGTAAACTTCAAAAGCCCAATGGTTTTCTGCCCTTATTTTTAAAGATTTGAACCATTTTATTTTTTGCCCTAAAAACGTTCCGTTTTGAAAATTGGGTAGGCTACATTTTTTCACCCGGTAAAAATGAACTTTGACTATAGACAAGATTCACAATATGTGTTTTTCTGAATATTTATCGGATATTTATTTATAATACAAGTAACTTATGAACTCTTTTGTACCAGAGACAATTCGACATTGGAAATCGTTGGGTTTAGCTGTTAGAAAAGATATTTGTGAACAAATTTAAATATAAAGTCCTCGTAAGTTGGCAAAACTTGAATCTGAACTTTTTGTATTCTTTAATACAATAAAATAAGTTTAAATAAAATCAAGCAAATACAAATAAAACATCGAAGGTTTGTACTGAAGCATATCGCGACCTACATTGTTTGTGTAACAACTTATACATTGTCATACTTTTCATAGGCTTATCAGCACATAAACCATAATATCGTTTTATTTTGATTTGTATTAAATTGTGTTTTCATCATTTAAATATCCTATCAGTATTTGATCAGTGTTCTTGCTATCAACAATATCCTCCTGAAAAAATATTTTGTAAAAAAAAATTATTCCGAAAAGTTAAAGTCATATTGCGAAAGAAGCATAAACATACATTGTAGCAATGAAAATGTAAACTTTATAGATGTATCGACATAAATCTGTTATTTTCTTTGGAATATAATTGCAAAAACGCCATCAAATGAATTTCGCTGGGGCGGGAAATTCAAAAGTATGTCAAATATCTCTAATTCTAACTATAGACTAAAATTTTATTGAATGATTGGATTTGTGTAAGCTCAATTTTGAAGGATTTCAGTGACCCTGTTATCCTCGAATTTAAATAAACTACGAAATTTGATTTAACAAATTGATCTTTTTATAATTCAAGTAATTCCACCAAATGTTTTACCCATTCAGCTATGAAAAAACTAAAGCTACCTTCGAATATTGGCTCCACGAAATTGAATCCACAATATTTAAACTCTAAACATGCAACGCTCATGCGATTAAGTATTGCATACTATTCTTATAATAAAAAAAATGCAATTCTTAAATTTTTTGACGCTTTGGTATATGTAAAGACTGTTTTTATTTTTTTTTTATGAGGGGTGGGTGGTGGGTGGAGGATATAATACGTGTATGTAAAAGGATTCAATGTTTTCAATGTTTAATGGAAAGTAACCCAAACACATTATAATAGATCATTCAACAGCCCTCTAGCTATCAACCACTCATTTGAATTGCAAGTAATATAGAATAATTACTGTTCCATTTTTTTTAAATCTATATTAACTGTCATTGTCAACTTAATTAAGCTGACTTCATGAACTTCCACGCCTGCAAAGTTCATTCGAAAACAATAATTTTGCAATATGTTTCACAGAAATGAAAACATAATGATATCGACATGACTTCAAAGCTCTTATTGTCTAAATTTCTATTTTGAAATATAATTAAATCACTTAATTTTTAATTCAATAAAGGGATCTAAGTCATAAAAATAAATAATAAATCATAAAAGTAACAAGAAACAATCTGATACATTTTCCATAAAAAGAAGCCACAATGCGTTATGTTGCCAAACAGTAAAATGATGGACAATTTATAAGTTGGAACAAAAGTGTAAGCCCTGATACGGTTTTCTGGGTTTGTAAGCGACCAAAAATCTCAAAAGAGAGAAGATGTGTATTTATTCGTCAAGGCTCTACATTTAAAACCAACAACAGCTCTTCATAAACCCATTAAAGTATAACAAAGAAATATCCTAAAATAATGGGATATTAATGTTGTGTCTTCATCGATTTAAGTATAAATATATTAAATCAGGCTTTAAAATTACATATACATGTAATTATAAAAAGGACAGAAATGCATGATTTCAGCAGTAAAAAATGTTTATTATATCATTACTTTATGTTGAATATAGTTTATATGAAACGAATAAAATGTGTTGTTGTTGTTTCGTTAATTTTCGTTAAAGAGGAAGAGAGTAAGAGGTAGATATCTAGAAACTATAATTCCATAATGGTATGACCTATCTACATTAATTTACAAAAATTACAGTGACTTGGGGGGGGGGGGTGGGTGCAACATTGGGCGATGTGTTCTTTTCGAGTAAGCTTTTCTCTCTTTTTTGGGGAGGAGGGGGGTAATCTTTTATTACCATCATGAAATAAATGTAAAGTGTTGTTTGGAGACTTCCAATGCGGAAAATATGTGCAGTCAAAGGGGAAATAAAGTAAAACTATTTTGATATTGCACAAGGAACATTTTGTTACCATAATGACACAAATGTAAACTCAAGTTGTACCGATGTACAGGGAACTTATTGTCCTAATCAATTGCTTTTTTAATATGTAACCAATATTTTCCTTATTGATATACCAAAACAAAACATATGAACTCCTTTCGATGTTAAAATAGTAACATGTAACTATAATTAATCAAATGTTCCGTGGAACATTCATTGGATTAATGAGGTCACAGCATTTATGATATAAACTACAAGAACACATTAAATCTTAGAAGTGTATCATTGTCATTCATTAAACAAATAATATTTGTTTTTGATGCTCCATTAAAATAAATGAATCCACAACATAGATTATTGGTAAATATTTTAAGACTGTTTCTGTCATTTATGGAAGTTACAATAAGTATCTGTTTTACCTAAATTGAATTTTAAAACTATTAAAAAGATTGATATACAACAGGCTCATCGGCAAATAAAGAATAGAATAAAACACATTCATTAATCATTGTAAGAGAAGTAATGTTAGGTGTAACAATTAGAAACAACTTTGTATATACTTAGTAAAATATTCTTATATTACAAAGTAGAAAATCTAAGCAAGTAAGGCCAACATTCTTGATTATGTGCGACAAAATGTCGTTCAATTCGACAGATTATCATAAAAAAAAAATAGAGAAGCGGAACTCGGAAGTCGGAGGATTTAGATTTTTTTGTACGTGGTATATCTTTTAACTTAAAAGTAAAACATTTATATAAAAGAGCAGAATCCGTCGTCATAAATTTTCCTCAAGTCAATACTCAGCCTCAAATCTGGGGTTTGACCTCAAGTTTATGCAATTTTCTTTACAGGATTTGAGTTGCGGAATGAGTTGAGGGATTTGAAAATTTTGGTGACGGTGGAGCCTGGTTAAACTTCAAAGAATATCCCAGATATAAGCTTAAACAACTGACACTGAATCACAAATGTACCATTAGTAATACGATAACACAACTCCCTTTTAAAAGAAGATTTACAACTTTGGTTAGTATTCAAAGCAGATTTTAGGAAAAATGAGAAGAACAAACCCAATAAATGCGTACCAAAAAAATTAAATAAGAAAAAACGAAACAGTCTTGCTGTTAAACAAAGAAGATATCAATTCAAACATACCAAAAATGCAAAATATCTTAAATCAAGCACGCATGCAAACACACACACACGCCAACACAGACATACACGCACACGTGCCTTTAAAATTTGCAGTGTTAAACGATTCTTTGAATCATAAATGCGTAACCATACTCAAAAATGGCACGGAACATTTATTAACGAAGAAAAGAATTATAAATGCGAGGAACACGTAACGAAAGAAAAGTCGTAAGAAAAAAATAGATACTCACAAATAATAATGAATTCATATACGATCGCCATGATTTGTAAAATGTTTCTGTTTTTGAATTTGGCATATTTGTTCATTTACTTCCTGGTTTTCTTTCAAAATGTATTAAATAAATCGGAAAAAGAGTAATGCAATACTAGTATTTTACGTTCCGGGCTTCTTTTCGAGTACTTAGAAAACTTTTCGAGCGTTCACATCCTTATTTTTTACATTTCCCCTCAACATTGTATTTATATAACAAAGTTTAACTTTGAGGTTTTACATATCATACATATCAATTATGCATTTATTCTCCCATGAAATATGATAATGCATTTCACAAGAAATCATAGAAGAATATTCAATCTGATGTCATTATTTTGTCATTTAGCTTAAGTTATTAAATTTATGAAATCTATATCTGTTCTGTATATACATGCATCACACTTAAATCGATTTTTCTATTTTGGTTTTCTTTGACACTCTGTAGCATTCTCTCATGAATGGTCAGTGTCTTTTAATGACAGCATGTATAGATCCTTTTTTCTAAAGATTCTTTCCAGTTCTTTTCACCGATAAAATCTACACCAGGCTTGAGCAACTTACACAACACATCAAACATTTTGTAAAGATAGAATATGGGTTTAATTTTATCGGTTATTTAATTTTTTCTTCGTATTTTGACACTCCAAAGTCCCCAAGCATTAGGTTACACCAGTTGGAAATGCTAGGGTAACATTACAAGTCTGTTTGCAAATTGCTGTAACATATAAGGTGATATAAGAACTGCTAGAACCAGCAGAGCTAGGTTATCCAAAGTGTTTAAACGACGTGTTAATATAGAAATAAAGACGAGGAGTCATCCAGTGATTTAATTTTGATACAGAAAATTTTAATCAACCAATACATGTTATAGCATTAATGAAAGAATGTATACTGCACGTGCTTCTTCAATATGTCAATATCAGTACAGACTCCTTTGACAATCATTTTTTTATCGACAAAGCAAGAGACAATTTTTATAACATGTTAAAACAGACAAATTAAAACGAAACCAAACAAAATGTTGGGATGTATGTTCAGTGCAGAATTCATTAGATATTAATAAGAATAATGTTGTTATTTTTAAGGAATAGTTGACAATTTTCTCCTATTTGATTAATGAATCAGCAGCATAAAATGAATTTAAAAAAAATGAAGATGATTACAGCAATTCATATGCATCGAAGGCTTTATATGCATGTATCCATGCATCCTAAAATGATTAATAATTACCTATTTACAGCCTTAGTTTACAACAAGGCCCGTTCAAATACAGGGGATAAAAACTTATGGACATTTTACTTATATACATTTGATATACACATTAGATTGAATAGATTGTATAATTGTAGTTTCATTTTCATTATGCTTGTATTCCCCAGGGTGTGGGGCTTATCTAAATAAGGCAAATACTATGTTTAGGTGACAAAATATTTATTCCGGCAGATGTAATACTACCCTCTTAAAAAAATATATTTTAAAAAATGAGTCAGGTCATGAACGTATCATGAACGTATCTATATATATATTATATAAACTAAGGACAGGTTCATCATTTTATCGTTATGAACTGTGTAAATATTTTGTACATTTAGAGTTAACGTTATACAGATAGAGGCAGAAAGTAATTGAGGCCATGATTTGACACATTATTGTAAGTGTTTGGAATACTGATACCTTTATTTTTTTTCTAGTTCGTTTTAATTTGAACCACGAAAACAGAATTGTGATATTTTACACTGTTATTTCCTTAACACATTGTTTGAGTGTTCACGCCCTTATTGTTAATCATATCCTCTCAACGGTGTATTATATATATTGTGTTATACCTTCGTTTTAAATTGAACCACGAAAACAGAATTGTGATAATTTACGCTATAATTTTAAGGTCATAACATATTGTTTGAGTGAATAGCGCCCTTATTGTTGATCATATCCTCTCAACTGTGTATCAAATATCATATGTTATACCTTAAAACCAGGTATCGTCACATTGTTTGAGTGTTCCATATAACACCCTTATTGTAAATCACAACCTCTCAACGATATTTTATATATCATTTGTTTTACCCTTAACTAATTGATTTTCCCAAACTGCAATAAATATCTACCGAAAAAGAATAAGGTATTATAAAAGACATGAAAAAAATAAACGAACTCGTATAGGAAATAACAACATTGTATCTGCTATCAATATTTTGTCATTAAGCAGAATGGACTTAAATCATTTTACTATTCAATTGCGTTTTCTTGCGAATTCTTTAGCGTGTTCTGAATCGTAGTTCGTGTGGTTGTTGACAAGTATGTATGAAAAGATTTTGTGCTAAGATTTCTTCAATTATTTTCATGGAAATTTAAAATATTTTGAAAACATTGATTGTACATGTCATTTTTAAATATTTTTTCCTTCAGTTTTGACAGTTTGAAATCCTCAAGCATTTTTTTCCTAATAATCAAAAAAAGTTTTACTCAAAAAATTTAAACTTTGTTCCGGATCCCTTTTAACACCCTATTTAGAGAAAGTTTATATGTCCTTAAAAAAAACAAATCTTACTTACATATCTCCTCGGTAGTCTAAATGTCGTTTTCTATATCAATAACAAATGATTTTATTTTAATCATCGAACTTTTTCATTTCCACAATATTTCAATGTTCTCCAATTAAAATCATTCACAAAACACTGTATTTCTTCCATCGTCTCGCCTATTTTGTGAATATCTTTGAAATTTTCTTAGTCTTAGATGTCATATCATGTGGCTTGTGGATAGATTTATTTGGTATCATATCATCATACATTTAAACACACATATTGTACATAATGCATATCAATAACGAATAGTTTTTTAAAATGGTATGTGAAAGACATTATAAATACACGTATAATACAAGGATAACTCATGAAAGCTAGAAAGCTAATTATAAATAGCATACTTTTAAAAATATATGGAAAATAGCTTTTACAGTTTTTACAGCACTATGATATCTGTTTCGACCAAATCTGTTGGCACTGTGTTAAAATATACCATACATATCACCATAGTCATAACAAATATTGAGTATACATATGTCGCAGAGTGTTGTATACAAATGACACTAAATCTCTGTATTGATTTTCGATACCTAGTGTTTCTTTATTTAGAGGAATATATCAAAAAATAAAACCTATAAATATATATACACTCACAAACACTTACACAATTCATACGCAACATTGCTCGGTAATTAGAACATTTGAATTAAATGAATCAAAAGTAATTAACAATGAATATAATAAGATATATCATGAATATAATATGATATATCAACCGTATACGATCTCGTTACGAGTAATGAGTAGGTCTCCCGTCCGATGTTTTGAATCGATATCACGAAATATCGATTATTATTTCAGAATCCCCACCCCCTCCTCTCAGATAATATATAGGAATGCCAATATATAATACAATGCTGAAGATAACGGTTTTTTTATATTAAACATACGACATATATACGATTACAGATATTCCTAATTACGCAAAAAATTGGCGTGTGAATGATTTTCCACACAGTCAATGTGACAACAAACAACTTTTCTTCTGTAATGAATAAAAAAACTTGATCGTTTTAAAGTTATTTGTGAAAAACTTTATGAGTCTCTACACACCTAATGACAGGGGCCAGCTTTATTTAATTGAAAGAAAAGGTCTTAAGAGTGCTTAATACATTTTGTGTTCTTTAAACCAATGTTCATTTTATAAGTATAAAAGATTGAATATTCAAGGGACCAGACCTGTAGATCCTTAATGGGGACACACATTGGGGTTTTGAATACTGAAATTGAATAGACTCATCAATATGAACATTTTCTTTTTTACAATGCTTAAGCATCCAACCTTCTCAAAAGTCACAACTTTAGAGAACATGTAACTCCCATAAAAATGTGCTGCGATGTTAAATGCTCAAAAAGGATAGAACAAAAGCGAGTGAGTTGAGTAGCCAAGTTTTGAAAATGTACCAAAATTTTGCCCAAAAATCCAATAGTAATTACTTGTTTTAATTTTATACCACAACTGTATGATACCCGGGCGGGTTCTTCGCTAATATCTCCATGAAATATATTTGTACATATTTCATTTATTTTCAGTGAAGGCTAATTTGTACTGAGTGCACAAAGCCGCCAACATACATGTACCATGACATATAGTAAATATATATTGTTTTAAAACATTTTCTAGAAGCCAAATCTAAAATAATCATGTCAGTCCCTAACAAAGTCCATTATATTGAGAACAATAAATGATATGTTGTAAACAGATCAATATCATTTAACTAATTCATAAAAGTATTGACAATCCTTGCTTGTTCAATGTCTTAATGTAGAATAATCATCTCCATCTTCTGACGGTGGTGTATGAAAAGTGGCTGCATCTTGTATATTACTGTAATCAGACAGATCTGTACTGTGATTGGGCACAGCGCATGCGTGATCGTAAGTGTCGTCATCGTGCTCTTTTGTTTGTTCACGCAAATGATTGTAGACGTCTTCGGTCCTTTCATCTTCTTGTTTGCTAGACAAATTGTATCCTTGTGTTTCAGCAAGAGAAAATGGGGATAATGTTGCAACTTTTTGCTGAAAAATTAAGATATATAAATAAGTTATATCTTCATTTCACAGTATTTTGTAATGGAAAGCAAATATCCAGAGGAAGTTTAGCATTTGTGGATTTTAGCATGACTTAAATGATAATGCGATAACGGATTGATGTTAAATATTAAGAATACTGTAGACGTACTTTTGTCCGCGTGATATTAATTTACGCTATGAACGCAGGCACAAATTTTCCGCGGAATGTTTTCCCAGTGTACTTAAAATGCATTTTGGAATGAAATTTCGAAATTGCATTATATGACTAAGGAAAATCAGAAGTTACTACATTATATAACACTTGCATATATGTGTACTCAATGTATATCGTTTTTATCCATGTAAACCGTCAAACAAAGTATTGTCATTTGGGAATTCACATAATAATTAATTTTATCTCGTAAAGATTTGAATTTTCTGTAAATTCACTTGCATGAAATTTAAATTTCTCCCGGCTTGAGATAACGGCACGTGTCAGACGACAAATAGCCCCAAGCGGGTCCGTCTTTCAATGACCCAATTAACTACACTCTAAGACCCGTGTTTTTACTGCAATTTTTAGATCCCTTTGTGCTCTGACTTGTTATTGATAAAACTGATCAACTCATAATTTAAACGACATATAAACCCATAAATTAACAGTTAATAAAGATTTAAATGTTTATTTGGCTTTAAAAATACGACATGCATATAAACAGATAAAAAAGAAACAGTTCATTGAAATCAGATTAAAAAACCTGTAAAATTACATGGACACATGACAACATATTCAGAATACGTTCAGTTTTTCAATCGCGTGAGAATTCCCGATTTTTCCCACCCTTGCAGAAAGGTTTTGCTTCTAGCTGTCTGATGTGCCTTGACCAGCCACTCCGCATGAATGGGTTTCAATGTTGACAATCGTAGATCTACATTTAAAGACTGCATTGTTTTGCCCCATTCCAGTTCTTTTGAATTCAGAAAACTGATTCTTTATGCATATTTTGAATTCGTCATTTCTAGCAAGATATAACGGTTGTAATTCTGATGTGCAGCTAGCGGGAACATAGCGCATCCTGACGTTGTTGCGAGTCAGCTGATCGTTGAACCCGTTTACTTGATGTGCTTTGGAAACGTCAAATATGAACAAAGCAGGTACATTGGAGCGACACAATGGCAATTTTTCCTCTCACGTTTTCAATATAAGGTACTATAATTTTTGCAACATAATCACACATGCTCTCTGAGTTGGACCAGTGATTTGACGTATGGGTAATAGCCAATCATCGGGGAATGGAAATTCCGGGTGAACCTGATTCATTCCGCCTGCGTAGATAACTTGAGGTGGGAGAAAGTAGCCCGACATGGTACATCCAAGGAGGACAGTTATCAGTCTTTTATCCTCATGTCCAATAATGGGGACCTGTTTTGATCCTTTTTTCTTTTATGTGTAATAACCTACAGGCACAATGTAAACATTTGTCTGATCGAAATTGATGATCAGGTCATCGGGAAAACGGTTTTCTGTAACGATTTCTTCAATTTTTGACAAAAACAATTCTTTTTGTTCTGGGAAATTTTCCGGTAATTTTCGTGAAGCTTTCGTACCCTTGCGTTGGACAAAATTTAACCGTCGGAGAGAAATGATTGAGCCCAGGAATTGTTTAAATCAATAGATCCGCCGAATTCAAATAAATGTTGACGATTTGTAGCCATAATAACACCACGAGCAGCAGCGATAACAATTGGTCTATTGACAATACCTCCCGAAAATCGAAGATTCTTTATGTAGTCGATAACATCCTCCTCAAACGTGCCCAACAAAGTTGGTCTTCCGCGTTTGTCGCACGGGAGTCCGTCCTGGAATTCATCCGAATCTGTCGTAACGTTTTTCAAAATGTAAGATTTTTTCATTGCCCTAATGCTACTCTCATTTACTGGCTTTCCAAATACTTTACTAGAATGTTTAGAAGCTTTCATTACCCCATTTTCCACAGCGTACTTTGCAATTTTATATCTCTGCTCCGCGGAATAATGACTGTATTTGCCTCCTTTTCTCTTAAGGAATTTAGACACTGCTTGTACGACAGCCCCATTTGCTGCTGAAATTTCCACAGATTTTTCAGGTGTTAAATATTCATCATTTGGCGTTTCACAAGACGATTTTAGCCAGCGTCGTAACATCTTGACGGCTAACTGCCGACCAGTGCACAACCCATAATAACTGTTCACTGTGAACAGTTCTTACAATTTAATTCCAAAGTTGGACAAATTCTAGGTAATGAAAATCGCTCAGAACTAAACTTAATAATAATTACTCAGATTATTTTTTTTCATTCAAGGAATCCGCGTAAATGTTTACCCGCGGATTAAATTGATATTGTGATTCTGCGGAATTATAACCCAGTGGAGAAAGATACGTCTAAAGTATATTAAACAAATTGATAAGCCATTTCTCTTTTATTTTTCTGTTCATTTCCATCACATTTATAGGTTGAAACACTAGGGAAATGTTTGTTAAATACGGTTGGTCCAGTGTATTAAGCATCTCATTAATAATTAAAAATCATTATATATGATTACTATTAAGAGTTATTCTAAAAAACATTAATGTACATGTAATCGTTGCAATAATACTTTATTTTCAACATCATATATCCTTTCCTAGAATGTTTTTGATAGATTATATATGTGCATGTTTTGCTAGTTTCATGTATAAACTTGCTGTGATTCATGGCGCTTAAGAAATACAGTCTAACGTTGTCGCAAAATTTTAAAATGAAACACTCCTAGAGCGTTGATTCAAGGAAGAAGAAATCATTCATTGTGTATTATAAGAAAATAATTTTGGTTGGGGCGTACACGTGGTTAAATTCAATAAAGCCCGAAGACTCTATGGTAGATTTGTTCACGCTCCGACAGAAATTATCACCGTGTAATATTCAACGAATTATTCCTTATTCCTTAGTACAATACTGCTATCGTGAAAGTTGACAAAACTATCCTATTCTATTCTTTACCCTGTATCCTGCATCACATCCTGCAAATAAGCTCTATCCTATCCTATCTTATCCCATACCTTCAAAATATAGGAATGCAAGTTAAATGAAACGAAATTTAAGAATTAAATGATTTTATCAATTAATGTAGTACTCAAAATGAATAATTAAATCTTAAAACCAAATATCCCTTGAGCAGGAAAACTTACTTACCTGTGCTACGGTTAAAATTAAATCGTACGCGGGATGGAAACTTTAACGTAAACAAACAGGTAAGCTCTTCGATTTTTGATTTTATAATATTTATGCATAAAACAGATAAATAACTTCGATGCAGTTATTGAGGAACTGTTTCGTCACATATTTTTATCAAAAATTATTTTCTTATCACATATTACTGAGCGTAATTATCATTAATCGAGCGATTCGTTCGGCGATAAATGTAAACACGATCTGGAAATAAATACTTCCTTTAGGAAGTTTATATTGTTTATAGTTAAACCACTTGAAGTTATTTCTAAAGTGTAAATTCTTTAGCATTTATAGCTCGCTAACATTTATTAATTCGATATGTTCAGGTTAATATCGGACAGAAATATGCGTCCCTGTTATTGGGCATCGAAGAAATTATATGAAAAGTGAAGCAATGTCTATTTCTTTTTTTTACATGTTTATCTTTCAAAATGCCGAATTGTTCGTTTATAAATTCAAGCTTTTACTACTTTGCAGACTTTGAATGAAGTAAATACAGAAATCTATTGTTGACGTTGTCAAATGTTGCATCGAATTCTCGCAGTAACTCTGTACTTGCGTTCGAATTGACAAAGATGTAGCGCTGACATTTTAGCGCACATCAATGTAATGCACCGCGTTCTTGATATAATAATTATTCTTGAATGGCTTCCCTTCTAAAACGTATTAAATTGACATTGAAAATACATTGATAAGCCAATTTTCGTTTCGCAAAATAAATCTGAAATTTACAATGTATACTCGAATCTCATTGGCTACAGGATGCAGGATAGGATAGGATAGGATAGGACTGGATAGGATAAAACTTAATTAACTTTTATTTTTCTATCATGTATCGTGCATCCTATCCTATCCTATCCTTGTCAACTTTCAGGATAGCAGCACTGCATACATTTTCAATGAATACACTTTAGAAGAACAATTAAAAACCACTATTTTTAATGTTATGGATTCCTATGGGGCGCAGCCAATACCGATTGTCAGTAATGCTATAGGCATGCCCATTTTGTGTCGCTCGCTTTTTTTTTTTTAAATTATTGAGCTATTGGCTTCAAAATTGATTTGTAAGGTTATCACAGACAAAGGCATGTTGAAAATGTAGAAATTTGATAATGAATTTCAGCTTTTTTTTCTTTGCAAAATTAAGACTTTGCAAACTAACTGTAGTTTTTACAGAGTTTTTTTTATGCAACGCGGGTATTTTGTGTTTAATTTGGCTTTCGGGTTTTTTGTGCATTGGTATGTAAATATGTTTTTTTTTTATCCCGGCTACTTTATATTTTTATTGTATGTTAAAGGAGCATGGTCACGAATTTAGTCAAATTATATTTTTAGGTTTTTATTATTTACAATGCCTTATAAATGCATTTCTAATGATGAAATAAAATTTGAAAATCATTCGTAGAGTTATAAGCAAGATACAGGGATCTCAATTCTTTATCATGTAAACAGCGTTCGTGTCCTGTTTTTGTTTACATAGGTTTAATATACCACTAAAATTCTTTTTCCAGCTTATTTGTCTATCGTTTTATTTATTTTAGGCATATCTATTAAAAAGTTTCTAACGTTTAGCACATTCATTTTAGGTTTAAACCTGAAATTTTTACTTCAACGTTCAGAATGTAAACAAAGGCTTTGTTTGCATAGCGAAGAATTTCAAGCTCTGTAACTCGCTTATAACTCAACAAATGACACTCAAATTTCGGTTGCCTATTAAAAATGATTTTCTGAAGCAATGAAAATGTTAAAATTAAAAAACATGATTTTTGACCAAAATCGTGACCATGCCCCTTTAAAAAGCATTGATATGATACATTTTAGAAGATAAAAGTTAGTCCCTGTTTTTAGTTAAATATTCATAAACTGAATTTTTTTGGTTTCCCCAAGATCTTAAATCCTTTCAAAACACAAGTTATTAAAATTTGCTTTACCTTTATGTCGTTTCTATCAGAAATTCGAGCACCACTGTCATCAAATCCTGCACAACCGTCTCTGTTGTCTGCAAACATAACTCTGAAATCCTCTCTTTGAAAAAAAGGATATCGATTCATTTAAAGAATACTGTGGTTTCATTAATATTCAAGGATATTAATTGTCGTAGATAAAGTGAAAATCACATTTTCAAGGATGCATAAATTCGTAGCCAACGACCCTATCAATATAAAATGTTAATAGAAATTGCACTTTAATGAACATTTGATTTCATGGATCAACTCAACAACGAAATCCACGAAAATTGGTGTGCAACGAATATTGATAAAACCACAGTATTGCTTTTCATTTCATATCTACTTATTAAAACATAGTGGGTAAAAATAAATAATACATCTTAAGAGAGCTGGTTTGTCGTGATTATATAAATATTCTTTAGAACGGAAACCTTTGTAAAATGACAATAGAGTAAGCTTATTGTACAGCTTAAATATTAGAATTTTTATATTTACGTTATAAAAGATGCAATGCTATGAGATGTGTATGCTATGCTACGAAAAAATGAAGGGCTTAATGATATGGTATGCTATGATATGCTATGCTATGAGATTCGAACGCCTATATACACAGAAGAATTCCCAACATTTTGAAGTAAAATGTTGCAAAACCAAAGTTAACCCCTAATATGCAATGTAAGCATTTATCCTCCCATTTAAAACATTTAAAACCGATTTAAAATTATTTTTTAAGCTATGCTACGGTATGATATGACGAATGAGATTCTATGAGATTATATGCTATGGTATGAGATTCCAATGCTATGCTATGATATTTTAATGCTATCTTATGATATTTCAATGCTATGCTTTGTTATGCTATGCTATGGTGTATGTTGTAAAAGATATGCTTGAACTGACTGTAGTTAAATTATACTGAAATTTCAAAGAGGATATGATGATTAATGTGTTGACCATTCTGTCTCCTTAACAAACAAACTAACCTGTTTGTGATTCGAAATTTTAATCTTTTGTACAACAAGATCGTTGCAACAGCTGATACAATCACACCTAGAATAAATCCGCCAAACAATGTCCCAAGTGTTACTTCAATGTTGACGTCTCCGGTAATATAAGTAAACGTATAAGTGTGCATTATTTAAACGAAAGTAAAAAAAGTTAAAATGATTTAAATATATAACTGACAATATATTGAAGGGACATAGATATCGATGATTTTCATCAGGCTTTTTTTAACTTATTATTTGAATAACATAAATGACTATATATTTATTTTTATCGTTAGTCTGTTACCATACTGCTGACTTTCTGACCTTCCAAGACTGTTTGGTTGATCTAAAGAGAATAAATTTATGATCATAATAATATTTTAAAAAATAAATATACACTAAGTCATACAATGTTAAACATCCTAGTTTGACAACAATTTAGCTTTTCTAACTTAAGTGATATGATTAATAACATTATCTATTAATCCGTTTAAGTTATATAATTATGCACAAACATTTGTTATACAGCATCCAAGTCAAAGTTCTCATCTGAATATCAGTTTAGATATAAATATCATACTATATTCTGTACTGAGATATCATCGATTTAAATTATGCTTAAATTCTCGATATTTGTAAATACATGTATCTCAAAGTTCAAACGATGTTTAGTCAAAAGTATGAACATTTTTCAGGATTTCACCTTAAAAAGGCCCCCTTTAACGTATCAGATTTCAATAAAAAGCTAAAAAAAATTGATGTATACAGGCGTTTTTGTATTACAACAAACCCGGGTGATAACATTAAAAATTGTGCGATGCAATCAGAGTGACCTCCGAATAGAAAAAAAAATGTCAACTTTTCCCATTGTAAATTTTCGTAAGGAATCATTTTTCGTTCCTGTGAATTTTCCCCCCCAAAAAAGATAATGTGTTAACACAATTATTTTTGTTAAATCCGTTTCATCTATTGCGATTGCACTTCTTCCACATGTATGTGTATTTTTATTGAAATCGTCCACATATGCTGCATAGATATTTTGTTACCAATTATGAGAAAGAAATCATGGACATTGATACTTAAATTTACACTGTCACTATGTCAAGGAAAGATTAATAATTTAAATCAAGAAGGCTGACTTACGTTTTGTTTTTTCAAATATAGAACCACAACTTAGATAACTCATTCCTTTATCTACCTTAAGACTTTTGTTTAAATATTGATAAGAGATGAATAATACTAGGTCGTATATTGTGAATAGGGAAACTCTAATTTCTTAAAATCAACAAATTGTTTATTCTATATATTTTACAAACAATAACAGAGATTTCGACTTGCGTTTACAATACAGTTGTCTCTTACTCATAATGTGCCACCCGAGCATACACATAATTTTTGTTTTTAAACTTTTGCACAAAATTACTTTTTTTACACGACAAGTCAATAGATGTGAATCCTTTTGAACATGTACATCTTCCGTTTTCGCACACTCCAGAATTATTACTTCCTTTGCATTGTTCGTGTAAGCTACAAAATCCACCGATGGGAACAGTATCTGAAAAGATAAATCATGACAACGTAAACGCAAAAGAAATAACTTCGTTTGTAAGTTAAAATCATACAGGTGTTCATAAACCAAATTTTAGAGGCGAATACATGTATCTGAAAGTTTCCTCAAGCTTACGCAGTCGTAGTTTTAAAAATATAGATATATCAGGGATGTTTTTTTTTTTCATTCATGGCCACCTTTTTATATCAAACAAAATACTCCGTGTCCCGGTTGATACTGTAGTTTTCATCAGTTAAAGCTGGCCCAAATGTTTGAAACTGAAGTTGCAAGGTACAGTTTTAGATTTTAAACACTGTCAAATGTTTTGGTAAAATTGATAGTTGCCGTATTTAAGGGCTTGTGAGTTTTATAAGATTCATGAAATTATATTTTTATGATTATCATTAGTGGAAAGGGTGTCTCTTATTGAAATTGGTATGCAATATGTTAAGTACATGAGAATCAGAAATAAAATGCGGAACTTGCGGCTATGACTGTTGTATTAACTTTGCACAGTAAAATTGCAAATTACAGATAAGAGGTTTAATAACACGAAAAGTATGTGAATGGGACATAGTGGCTCTACATTTGTAAGTTCCTGACATGTGATGGTGAAACATGTTCACATTACGGAATGTCAACCCATTGCAGGGTTTTAGCTTGGGTATGTCTAAAAAACCGAAAAATTAAGAAAAATGGTCGAAATATGGATGAGTCGAATTTTCAGAAAAGCCAATATATAGAAAAATTCACGGTCCAACTAGTAATTTTCCTTAGAAATTGGTGATTGGTCTAATAAAAAGTGAATAAAAGGTATGTGTGCTGAACGGGAACTGTGGAAATTCTAGTTACACAATTCCGAAGACACACATTATTCTGGCTACAGTTAATTGTATATTAACTATCCCCTGCCACTTAAAGTGATGCTCATCTATGGTAACATTCACTATTTTGATTGCAGCATTTCTTTTTCTAAAAAAGCTAAATATGTTCTTGTATATTTTTATGATACATTTTAACCTTACTATACATTCATTATAGTTATAGACAATACATTAAAATAAAGATTAAAATCAGCTCAGATTACAAAACTAAATCTAAAAAGTACAACACAGGCCTAATATTGCATAAGCCAATTATATTTACCAATTTTTACAGTTTGTTATTGTCATTTTTTATTTACAAAGTTCACAAACCTTTGAGGCAGTCTTTTCTATCAAATGCAGAAAAGCCATTTATACATTGACATTTCCATTGAAAACAAACTGAGAATGGTTGGCTACACTGTTCTGTTAACTCACACGGATCATTTAATGTAATATTTCCTGGAATGAAAGTAAGAAAAAAGTAACGATAATCAGTTAATTCTATTCATTTAAAAAATTCTTCTTTGTTCAAAAAATCCAACATCAACTCTTGAAAATATGTTTATTCTCTATTGGCATAATTATCATCATTCTTAGTCAGAAAACTTAGATATAGAAAATATGTTTATCTTGTTATCTGTAGTCAACGGATTTTGTTTATTGACTTAAAACGTCGTTATCAAAATTTAAATGAGTTTAGATTGTAATACACCAGATCTTCCCTAAACTTCTGAATATGATATTTTGGGCATTACGTTATTATAATTAAAGACAAATCTATATATTTATTTTAAAAGTTAGAGCGTTGAGCATTTCCTTGCGTCAATATATACTACTCTTTTTCTAAAGAAGGTATTTAAAGCCTAAAAATTGCCACGGCAATTCAGTCGTCTTACTCTTTGTCACTCCATCTTTTTTAATAAAATTGGAAAAAAAGATATGTAATTCTTTTTTCAACGTTCAACCAATCAAAGGATGGTCATTAACATCATTTTGTAATGAATACTAATCATACTTTCAAATAAACTGAAGAAGTTATGACCTGTGACCAGGATAAATTGGATAAATTGAACGTTCAAAATTGAAAGTATCTAATATTCTGAGTTTTTAAAATCCTTTAGTAGAATTTTGAGTGTGAACACTTCCAATAAAAATTGATCTCTTCAATTTAATACAATGACTACACACTGTCTACACTTTCATTCATTTTATTTTGCTGAAAGTAATCACGGCTCAGAATATATTTTACTTTATGCATAGTTCTATATATTTTCTCGATGTACGTTTCCTAAATCTATGACATATCAGTGGTTACAATCCCAATAAAAAATCAGTACCTATATTTCAAAAATCACATTGCGACGGGAACTTGTTTTTATATATAGTAAAAGTTTCTGTACGTTTGAATATGGGTGTAATCAAAATAATAGGAAATGACACACTACCTCATTTTCGTGTTCACTAATATAAAGTACTTATTATCATTAGCATGAAATATTTTACCTTGGTACATATAGCACGTCCTGTTAATTTGGATGTATCCTGGGCTGCATGAACATATTCCATGATCACAAACATTTGCAAATTGTGTTCCATTGCATTGCCAATCAAACTCACATATACCACCAATATTTACCATTTCTGAAAAAAGTAATAGAAGAAATGCAACAAATACACTTACATCTAATAATATTGAAAATGCATTCACAGAGATTTTATGGTTATTTATACGTCTTAATACAGTAACTGTGTTTATCTTCATTTTTTTAAATTGTGTAAAAAGTGGTTTATGGCCCCAATGAACCTGGCGTTTAATATAAGTTGTGTTAGTGACGGAAAACTCTGTTAACATATGTTATTAAATATTGATTTCTACTACATTCCCTACTACATTGTATCATATATCTTTGAATTTCCAATCTTCACAAAAATATGTGTTTGTTTTCTTGTGATATTCAACACCGTTTTTTTATACGACAAGCCAGTCTGTGCGCTATATTTCATCGAATTGTTATTAAGAAAAATGCTATCTTACTTTTCAAGCACTTTTTGTTTGCTAAAATATATCCAGGCAAACAATGGCAGACACAGAGGTTGTTAATATGGACACAATGTGCATCGTTAATACTGCAGGCACAAACATCATCCCAAGTTATGTATTTCACTGTAACATTTATTGAGTTTCTTTTTTATTTATATTAATTGATATTATTCCTGTTAAGTATTATTTCGGACAGTGAGATCATTATCAAGAACATCAGTTTTATTCCTTTTCGTGTTTAATTATCCATGATAACATTCTAAAGGAGTCACTTACTTGCATTCCACGATGAACAGTTGATAGAAAGATTTACATTATAATTATAATTAAGATATGATCTTGAACAAGGGTTGAATATCTTTTTTTCATTGCCTATAGTAAGATCAACTTCTTGTAGAGTGTTTCCGAAATTATGCAGATACTTTATCCAGATATTGCATTTATAAGGACAGGTGGTATCTGTGAAAAAAAATATGGAAAATGACCTTTATTAGGTTTTTAAAAGTTAGACAGGACGACAATTGAAATTAAATCGATATTACTGACATAGTGCTTCATATGTTTTCGCGTTGATTGACAATAACTATAACCAAATTCGTAACAGCTTGATTTTTCTTGCCATTTTGAATTTACATGAAAACAACAGAAGCTATTTTGTTTTGATTTTAAGCTTTTTATACATTTTCGATCATTAATCAAATGTTGATTAAAACGGTCATGATCTTAATGAAATTCGAAGTTTGTTCAATCGTCGGAGGAAACAAAAAAATAACACACAGCAGAAATACTGTTTAATAATAGCTGTTAAACAATAAATTCGACTGATTTTCCTTTACTTTTTACAAAATCTCATGCAGAACTACATTGTTTTAGCCAAATAAAATTATTTCACACTAATATAACAAAAATTGTATTCAATGGAGAGGAAAAATAAATTGTTACTAGAGGCCTAGCAAATAATTTTATTATCAAAATTACTGAATGCTAAGAATTGGATAAGTATGGATTTTAAAGGTATATTATTTATATTCATAACTAACACATCCATTGAAATAGTTATGAATACAATTCTTTTCATGTAATGACAAAAAGTTAAATATCACACGATAGTTATCATCATAATTATAGTGAACAACCTACTATCTTGTAAAATATCCTTTGCGGTACTTAAATCAAAGGAACATTTGTATTGGTAATCCATAAATCTTGCAATCGTCTCTAAACACAGATTTCTAAAAGGAGAAACAATAGTGTTATTTAATGTCAGTCGACAGAGAAATATACAGGTATACGTTCCTATAAAACTATTTTGTTAATTTAATAAGAATTTTTTTAAAAATCATTGTCAAACAATGCCTCAAACAATGATTGAATCGCAATCGAGTCGTACATTAAACACGATCTAGCCGATGTCTAACAAAATGGTTATGGGTCAATAGCAATTCTATAGTTTTTTAACAATAAAAGACCATAAAATATATTCTTTTTGTCAAATCAAATTCATTCAATATACATGTATATAACTTCATTAAACTGTCTTCTCAGTTAGCAGTGCCTTTTACCATTTTCTTACCTTTTATAATTAATGGCCATTGATACGTGTATTACCAGAGTAAAATCTACCGGATAAAAACAAATTTAAAAAATGAAAGCAATTATATTTCAACGATTGATCAAAAGAACATTATAAGAATAAAAAACAATATAAGAACATATAAAACAAAAATGCAAAAAATATTCTTTTTGTTGTTCTTCATGACATCATTCGTTATTATATTTCTTGTAACCAAAGTACTGCTACATCGTTTTAGATTACAAGGTCGAGTATATTTCTATTCATGATTCTTGACTATGATTTTTTGACAAAGACTAGGGTCTCATAGTGCAAAAGAGATTAAAATTCAAAGAAATTGTACAAATCAATTATTATTTGACAAGCAGATTGAAATTAAAATATATAATGATTTTTAGCGACCTGCTAAGTGAAAAGTCCTAAAAAAGGTCTTTCACAAAAGGAAAACAGCTTTGGTTTTAACCAGGGCCTCTATACAATTAAACCAAAATAACTCTTCATAAACCAACAAACCATAAAACTAGTAAAGCCGTCTATAAAGAAATAATTGAGACATAAATATTGTGTTTTCAAAGGTTTTGTTTATGATTTAATCAAGTATTTTACTATTTATTGTTAGCACAATTACATGTATATGCATTCCGACAGCAGTAAAAAGCATTTATCATTTTGTTACTTTATGATGATTATGATTTGTATTCAACGATTATATTAAATGGCTGGTATTTATTAAGGTTTTCCGTTTCCAACGGAATACTTTATTGTTTTCGTACGGTTTCTTTTCCCCTATTATTATTTTTTTCTTACAAATGTTTTGCCCGCATTGTCTCAAAAACGGCTCGTCTGATTTTCGTGAAACTTTCTGATCTTATTAATATTGATCGAAACTTAAGCATATTTTTTGGTATGATGACGTTATTTCCGTTCTTAAGATAGTGACGTTCTAGTGATTTTCAGAGAGTTGGCTTGTCCAGGGATCTTCTCCTAAACGGTATAAGATATCCCTTAAGAATTGAATGACTTTACATTTGAAAGCAAGAAGACGGGGCTGGTCTTTCAAATAAGAAACCAAGAGGAGTCTGAATATTTTCTACCAAAGCTCTTACAACTGAATAAAAATAGTGTCTGGCCCTTAAAATGTACACCCAGTTCCTCTATTTTAAATCAAATTTAACTGTTAAATAGCAAAATCAAGATCAAATATTCACATCTCAAATTCTAAAATCAGACAGAAGATATCCTCGTTGCTCGCAATGAGATCGTGTCTAGTTGTTTTGTTATTTTCTTAGGGAGGGAGTGAGCCAGAGTAAGATGTTAATTTTACGTTTACATTACTGATCTTATTCCTGTTAAGAATGCTGACGCAGTATAATTGGATATTTTTCCATTTATTTGTAAAAAGAACAATTTTATAACTTAAATGTTACGAAGTATGTTCATTTATTTACTAATACATACTTGTGTTTAAATCAACATTGATTATATTAGACCCGACTGACGAAATATAGCCCGACGCGAAGCGGAAGGCAATACACAATTCTCAAAGAGGCTTTTTATTTCTTTGGGCAATTAAACTTGATGCCTCTATCACCATTATGCAATACGTTATAATGTAAAAGGATTAAAACTTCCGTTTCAGGATATATGTGCAGTCAATATAATAATAATTTCATTTTGATATCACGTTTTGCAATAATATAACTATTAAAAATGAATTAAGTGCCCTATCACCCTCATATTGTCATGACACATCTGGCAGCTTTGTTTAAATCTTGAGTGTATAAAATAACACACAGGACTGCATCGTGTTTTATTATTATCATTGTCTGGGATAACGTAGCTAGAAAATGTAATATTATGCTAGATAATCTTGATCCCGATAGCTAAAACAGTAAAACACTTAAGATGATCTGAAAGTAACATCATGATTTCAACTTACATGTGTAACCTTTGAAACCTCTTTGATCACTTTACTGATAATTAATTTTCTTTCTATGAAATAATCAAACACAAATTAGGGAATCATTAGTCTTTGTAAATGTAATAGGCTCCAGATGTCCCATCCATTAATCAATATTAACCACTGGTCTTAGTGTATGTTTCCTGTGTGGATACTTCAGTAATGGTTCATTTGCCCTTCTACGTCATATAAACAATTAAATGACCACAAGTGAAACTCATTTTACACATAAGAAGTTTTAAAAATAGGATATTTTAAGATGTTCATGCTGTTCTGCTCTCTGGTTACCAAACTGATAAAACGTTTTATTCCATGCATTTTTTGACTATATTGATATGCTATGTACGAAAAAGAAACGCACACATCCCTTTTCATTTAACAATTAAGTTGAGTTATTGTCTCCAAATGTGTGTTGATTTTGAAAAAAATTTGTTATGTAAAAAAAATTCTGTATTCATATTCTAATTATATAAAACAAAAGAAGTGACCTTGATGATAATTGAATATTAGCATGTACATGTAGCTATTGGTTTCCGGGTTCTGAAATGCGTAAACAACGTTCTGACCTCCAGTCTCCATATAATTGATTAACAGCCAGGTGACCTCTATTTTGCGTATCAAAATTATTAATTTGTTTTTGACATTTTGTTGACAAAATGACATTACAAATGATTCCTTATACGCTATAACATACGTTGAAAACCATTTTTCTTTCGCCCATAAGAGCTAGGCAATCTAAAGTGGTTAAGCAACATATTAGTTCAAAGACCAAAGGTAATCTTATACTTTATATTGTATACGGATATTAATGTCACTTAAATGATAAGTATACTGTTTTGATTCATTGTGTCAACATGAATGCATTCGGACACCAATAGTCATAATTAACAACGATAGAGATAATTCTTAAACCATTTGTTTTAAACTATTTGTTTAAACTAAACATCTAAAACGAAGCTTTTTGTGAGCTTATTTTTAAACCAACTATTATAAGGTTTTATCCATATTTCCTTGCAATTAGGTTGATGGCAAGTTTAATTTCCGAAGCAAAGGCGAAACATGTAAAGGCGATTGTTATTGTATGCGTGACAGAATCTGTTAACGAAGAAATGTTTTATGCTATAAACTGTATAGCATTGATTAAATTTAGAAATAACGCTAGGCAAATAGATGTATTTAGTAAGATATGACTACATATGGTTTGAGCGTAAAAGGAACATTGTCATTTTACTGTAATTCTTTGTTTTATTTGTCCAAATATACATTTGAAGTTTTTTCATAATTTTTTTTTGATTTTTGCGCCCAAAACTTAAAAATATGACATCAAAAAGTTTACCTTTTCCTGCCATTTTCTCTTTTTTAGCATAAAACGGCTTGTTTTAAAAAAGTTTTTCTTTAAGGAAACATTAAGCGACTGCTTGAACAAACAATATATTTGCACCAAAGATGTTGTTGTCCAATACTTATAAGTGACAAGGGTTCGTTCGTGTTCAAAGAGTCGCTCTAGATTTCCCATTCGAAAAAAAGATCAGAAAAATGCCAATTTTGACTGCTTTTGATTGAATTATAAGAATAACGTCACTTCTGACGTCATATACTGCCAGTGAATGCATATAAATCAAATAAATAGGTGAAAAACTTTTTTTATGTCAACTCTTTTATAAAATAACACAACAAATTAATGTACCTAATTCATTTTAAAAAATAGCGAATTATGGGGGCCAAATTTGACTAATATCATATATAGTTCTTTAAAAAAGTACTTACATATTATGGTGTGTATATACACGACTGCCATGATTTGAAATGTTTGGCAGTATTTGGATTTCTGTATTTGTTTATCTGCTTCCTTGTTTTCCTTTAAACGTTATAAATTCAACAAGAAAATAAAAATGTTGTCATAGTGTACGCTTCAAACAGATTTTAAAGGTCTTATCAATTTGTTTGAGTGTAAACGTCCTTGTTTTTCTCAATATTCTATAACAGTGTATTTATATAGGCTTAACATGAGTATTACTCTGAAGTAATTTTTGACGTATAATGTCCTGATTGTCTACATATCTTGTGAACTTTGCATTTATACTACATAAGTTCAATCATGAAGCAATGCTTTATCATAAATTAATCATTGAATATCCAATGAAATAATATAAAAAAATAATACTAATCAATGAAATAAAATGACGCATAAAATTAGGTATCAGTAAAACAATAGAATACTGTGGAATGATTAGAATTCGTGGTGGCTCAATTTTCGTCGTTTTCGTGGGTAGCCCTCGCCAACGAATTTACATCCTCAACGAAAACTAATTATTAAAGGTTTGGTTTACCTACTGAAACAACTGAAAACTGACTCATCCACGAAATTAGATCCCCACAAACAAGCAAAAAACCAACAATCCACGAAAAATGGCCCCCACGAAATTAAATGATTCCACAGTACTTTCTTCATTAAAGGTTGGAAATGGTGACATTGTATAAAATACATAACCTGCGTTAGCAGATTAAAAAAACCCAGGTCAAATAAAACATTTTATTGTTTATATTTACATTTTTTAACAAATTGATAAATTGATTGTTGAAAGAAAGTAAAATTAACTAAATTATTGTTAATGTAAATCAGTATGTTAACTGAAAGAAACAGCAAAATCGTTTCCTTTTGGAATTTGAGTCTGACATCACAATGCTTATGACACCAGTCCGTGATTTCTTTAGGCCACTATTGGTTGTGTCTATGAACGGGGCATGTCGATATTAATCCTGTAAGTTTCTATTGAGCAATGCATTAACAATAAGAATCCATAAAAAATAAAAGGAATCATACTCGGTAGATGTAAGTATAAAAACTGAAACTAATGAAGGGATTTTTTCAAGGAAATAACAACACCGTATCAGCTGTCAACATTTTGTCATCAAGGATATTTGATTATACTGAATTTCTTTTCGTCATCTACATATTTAAACTCAGATTCATTTTACTTTCCGTCTGATGATCTTACAATATTTAATACCAAACGTGTTCTTTGCCCTCATCAAACAGTTATTGTCCATGAATCTATTCAGTTTAATTCTATGTAAACACGGCGGGAATAAATCATACGGGTGTGTAATGTGTCGCATCACATCATATTAATATAATTGCTTTGAGAATCTTAACAGCGATTTCAGATAAGTCCCCTTGGAAGAGTGATAAACGTACTGGGAATGCAAGTCTATGAATCGCGTGTTCGAGACCTGGTGTGACCGCGTTTGGTTTATTATTTTAAGATCAAAAATGGGTTTTCTGTAATTTATCACTTATCAATAGTTTGTACCTATTTTAGAAGAAAATAAAGGCTTCTATTTTTTCTTTAAAATTTAAGATACTAGTTCTTTGCTTCTAATTAGATAATGAAATAGAAACATTTTAATATCACTTTGAATTCTGAATTTCCTTTTTATTTCGTTGTACAGGCAGAAATACTTTTTAAAAAACCATTAAAGTGACTTTTATAGGTCGCAATAAGAATTAAATACTGAAGCCTTTTTGCATAGGAACATGCTATCTTTTCTGATAGGTCTCTTTATCCAAACTCACTTGTCCCATTCAATCATAGGCTTGTACATGTATTGTGTTGCGTTGCCATACCTTGTTGACATCCATATATATTTTTAAAAAAGGAAATGGGATATTGATTATGAATTTAATACTGCAACGAGTAAAATAAGCTACCCTCTGCAGTTATTCCAATCTGTAAACAAACAACATTTTCATGAATTATAGAGCTATATATTGTTTATTGAGATGCATACGATCGTACTTGTAGATGATGAAAGAATATAAAATACAACACACCATCATCTCCATAAAATGATTTCTTTTTTAAAAATATTGCTCATTGCTTTGCAAAGTGAATCTTATTTGATCTTTAATGAACATTTATCACTAAAGCTGCTTATATACATTTGTAAAAATAATCATGATTATATATTGTTTTCAAATACATTTCGATAAGCCAAATGTCAAGCAAACATATAAGTGTCTAAATGGTTCATTTTTAAGCACCATAAATAATGTATTGTAAACAGATAAGAATCATAAACCTTATTCATAAAAAAACAATATATACAATTTTTGCTTATTCATAGTTCTAATTTAGAATAGTCGCCTCCATCTTCTGATCGTAATGTAGGTTGAAGAGTAGCGTATCCTGGTGTTTCGTTTGAAAAAGAGCTTAGGGATGAGTTTGCCACTTTCTGCTGAAAAATTAAGTAAATGAGTAAGTACGAGGGGCGTTTAACAAATAATGTTACTAATCAGATTTCATGCAATACAGGGTTTAATTGACTCTTGAATTTCTGTTCACGCATAATTTGGTTTATATTCTTGTATATGGCCGTTTACCTGATCACGATTCACCATCGAATACTCCTTTAAGAACTGATATTTAAACCTTACTCGAGACACTGTATACAAATATGATTGGTGAGTCATCAACCAATGTGGATAAATTTAGAGGGTACATAAAATTATTTGTCAGACTAAGTAAAGACCCAAAAGAAAATTACTGTGTGATGTTTATGGAAACGTGTATATCACTGATTCAAGTTTACAGGTGGGTCGGCAAAGTCAAAAATTGACAAATAGACATTACGGATAATTAACGTCCTGGATCATTTCATACGGCTTCAACGGAAGCAATACTTGCAAAAATAGCCGATATCATTACTAATGATGCTCGATTAACTTTTAAAAAATAGCAAATTTAGTAGGCATTTCATCAGGGACAGTATTTACAATTTTAATGAAACACCTTGGCCTCCAAAAGATAGTGCAAACTGGATACCTGATCTAATAGCAGAAAAAGAAATTACGATTGCGGGTTCAAATGTGTCATAAGACAACTACATAAAAGCTACAAAAACTACACTGGACAACGTTTAACAAATATTGTTACAAGTGACGAAATATACCCCTCGTGACATTGTACATTTTAAGGAATTATGAAATGCCTTGATATTTGTCATGCATATTTGGATACAGCAATTCATGAATAATTAAAAACCATTATGCTTAAGCATTGTGAGAAGTTTTCCTTATAATTCTCCTTTGCATGTAATCGATTGACTGAAATTAAAATATCTATATAAATTTATCCTTCCAGGTAATCTAAACATATTATATACGTGCATAATTGTTCGAGTTAAATGTATATATATATTGTACCTCATATGATCCATGAATATTGCACTTTTAAATAATTAAGTCCAACGATATTACAAAAGAGTTAAACGCACTTTGAAAAAAAATCAATACACATTTTAAAGTGGCTTATGTTTTCAAAGTACATTGCCAAATTTCATTGCACTTTTTCTATTTAAAGAAAATAACTCTTCAGATATCTTACAGTATAAATCTCTGACAAAAAATGGCTCTTACTATGCGAACTTGCAATGTTTTTTATGTGTATGATTTCTACCACAATATTTGTTCGCGTTTAGATGTGTCAATAAGTATTTCGCTGCTTCAGTATTAGAGTATTGCAATCATATGCTATTATCATATTTAATTGTAAAGTAAAAATGCATTCTGGTACAGGTTTTTAGATAAAGATTTTCAACTATCTGTCTTTTGACACGACTATGTGGCGATGTATATCTTAAGACATATCCTACGTTCACTTTATTTCATACCCTAAGATGTGAACCGAAGATATTTCGAACGTACCATAAGAACAGATTTTTTGTTATATTGACTAAGTTTCAATTATTAAAAAATATAAACTATCAACAAAATATAATGTAAAAATAGAATTGTGGATGTCTCTCATAAACATACTTGCATGAACGATAACATTTTTAAAGACTGCGCTACTAATAAGATATTGATCCGCTTGACGATTATCAATTCATTTTTTTTGCACCATTTTTGTATCACCGATAACACGTTTAAACGTTCAGTAATATACGTGCCTTCAGAAAATTTTGATAACGCCATCAGCCATATTAAATATCAGTGTGCCTTTGGGCATTTAACATAAAATCGAAATTCTTCAAGATAGAGTTCCAAACACTCGTATAATTAGTCGTTAGATAAAAAAAGGACTGATGTTACTCCAAGGTAGGTAGAATGAAATTAAGCTTTTGAAAGCAATGAAATAGAAATTGTGTGTTTCTATGATTGTACATGTAGATTGTACATGAATTTATTTCCATAAAAACCTAAAAGAAAAACCTTAGAAATAGCGTTCGCTCAGTTTAAATTTCCCGCCATTATGAAAGATGCCATGAACTCTAAACTATGAAAGCACATCATTTATTCCGATTACCTTTGACTTTCTGCTGAATTACAAACCATTCAATGACAAACGGAGTTCATTGAAATCTAACAGCGAAGGGTTAGCATGATTTGTGGGGGAGTAGTCTCTGCATACATGTAGTTGTCGGAAATAAGACTGTAGTATCGCAAGCTGTTTTAATTATTTTGGCATGGAAATTCCGAATCAATGGCGGTATATTTCTAAACATCCTGATTACAATTAACATACTCATTTAGTTAAAAAAAGAATTTGACTTGGAATAAAGACTACTTGTGGTCATTTTGCAACATCAAATGTGCTGAATTTGCACAGGGCGAAAAACCATCTTTAAGCAAGTCCTTAAAGGTGGCTTAAAGGTGACTTAAAGGAGCTTAAAGGCTATACAACCTTTAAGCCGCCTTTAAGTCACCTTTAAGCAAGTGCTTATAGGTCCTTAATGTCCAAACTTCTTTAAGCTACCTTTAAGCCACCTTTAAGTCACCTTTAAGCATCTTTAAGTGGCATTTACGCTCTCTTTACACTGCCTTTACACTGTCTTTAAGTGGCCTTCAAGTCAATATTGATCAAGCTGAACAAAAAAAACATATATTAAATGCAAAAGCTCTTTTATAGAGATGGGAGGGGGTTATCCGAGTGATAATATAATTTCCAAGGAAGGGGGGGTTGTTCCAGGCGGTTTTAATCGTCGCTCCATTAAACACAGATCGCTATCATCAGCACCGCTCTGATGGACACAGATTGCCGTTATAAAATTCTTTATAATTTTTTGGGGATTTCAAAATTATTGTAGGTATGAGCGCAGTCTCTGTATCTTAATATGTGCATTAAACTAATTAAAGTATGTTTGTTTCCTATTATAAATTAATCGGGGAAAAATCTCTCTCTCTCTCTCTCTCTCTCTCTCTCTCTCTCTCTCTCTCTCTCTCTCTCTCTCTCTCTCTCTCAGTTCATCCGGTTATTAAACAAAATAAAGATAATGAACCAAAAATGCATGATTTAATTTGTTAATCGGTTTCAGGTTTGTATTTTTTTTTTCAATTTTCATTATTTCTAATTCTAGATCTGCTAGATACATGTTAAAGATGAAAAGACTCCCAACTGCCTTTGTTATATCGGGCAGGATATTACTGCTTTGTTTGTCTAGACATAGTTTTGTTCGTTTGTGTATATCTAATTAGAGTCTATTGTTTGTCCAACTTAAGAAAACCCTTGGAACTAACACAGAATATACAAGATATACACAGCAGTTGTGTCGTGTGCCCAGGTGCATGTTTGTGTATATCTAATTAAAGTCTATTGTTTGTCCAACTTAAGAAAACCCCTGGTACTAACACAGAATATACAAGATATACACAACAGGTGTGTCGTGTGCCCAGGTGCACGTCAGGGTTTCTAAAGGCGTTGAATCTTAGTATGTACGAGTATACGATAAGTCTAGTGAATAAAAGTTAATTTACATATGTAATTCATTTTTAAAGTATTATTTCCTAGCTCTGGGTTTCAAAGATGTTACGTCTACAAATTAACGATACATGTATGTAAGAGTAAAATCTTGAGGCTAATTAATTAATGTACCGGTGATCATAAATAGGGGTTGATTATTTAAATATATGTATAAGGGTAAATATGTCAAATATACCCGGCCTGGCACATCATACAATTGTATGTACAAGTCATTTGCAATTGCCACATGCAGTAAATACGTCACCGGTAATTGGTAATTTTGTTTGTTATAGAATTGATAGTTTAAAAATCATGTACATGTACATACAATTACATGTAAATATTCAAACATATTGGAACGGCGCCGCGATCATGAAAACCGGGAAATTGCGGGAAATTGAACAAATACCCCAATAGTATCAATGCATTTAATAAAAGAAATGATTTCATTTTCTTTCTTACATTTTTATAGCTATAAATTAGATGAACGTATATCTACTCGGTTTAAATTTTCACTACAAAAGAGTTCTACATCATGTCAGATTCCTGTGAATGGCAAGGATTTTGATTTCGCTAACTTCAGAAGTAAATCAAGTTTGATAATGTAGTTTATTTTGATATTACCAAATGCAATAATTGAATATCATGTTATTATGAATAGAGATGTTTTTGACTTTTGATCCTTTTTTTTAAGATAAGACAGCTGTTGTAATGTTTTAAAGTTAGGACGAATTTTAAGAGGTGGCGTTAGGAAGGATGGCTTCGAAAAATCCTCTTTTGACGAAAATGCGCCCTATGATCAATCTGAGACCAGGCGTGAGGTAGTTGTTATCAAGTAATCGTAATCGACTGTAATGATTACTTTTTTCAAGTAATCGGCAGTATTCTGTAATCGAAGAGATTTTCGATGACTTGTAAACGTAATTTAATCGATTACAGCTAAAAATTTCAGTGTAATTATAATTACTTTTTCGATTACTTTCGATCAATCTTCACATAAATATTTTGTTATGCACATATTAATAAAAAAAAACAACTCCACAATTATTAGTTATATTATAAATAGAATAAAACTGATTGTGTTCAAGAAGTATGATTTTCAACTTTTACTTAAAATAGGAATATTTGTAAACTTGAGAAAATGATCAGATAAACAGTTGTTCAGTATGCGTTCACTCCGCCTTGCAATTATTATTTAACATTATTCAACAGAGAGAGAGAAAGAGAGAGAGAAAATTAACCATGATTAAGAGAGATCAAGGAGGGGGAACATCTATTTGAAGGGGGTGCTAGAGAGAGAGAGAAAGAGAGAGAGAGAATAGTGTGTAAGTGTCATTAATGATGTTTGTCCTTGTCAGTGAAGGAACTTACAATGCAGATAATGAGGTGTGACCACCTAGATACATGTTACAATTAAACTATAGCCCCAATAAGGATTTATATTTTAATTTGAACAATTAAAAACTCTATAAACAATTATTTCAAAGCATGAAACAAGGTTCCCTTATTAAGGTCTTCCGTTTCCAAATTGCTAGGTTTTTTTTCTCTTTTTATTATTATTTGTTTCCCTCTTTTTGTTTTGTGAATATCTCAGAGATGCCTGGATAGATTTTCCCAAATTTTTCTGTGTTGATTGAAAAAGAAAAGTTCTAGAGATTATTAATACACAAGTTTCACTTCCGTTTCTCCGTTTCCTGTCCTGCGACGAAAAGCTTGTCACCTCGAGATCTCAAAAACTTTAAATACTTGAACAACAAACTTTGTGGGATGATAGACATATAGTTGTAGATGTGTTTAAACCATGTTGTTTTGTTCGTCGTAACTTGCAGGGACCGGAAGCACTTAAAAATAATCATGTATTCGCATTAAATTCCTTTTCCATATAATAAATATATAAGTATTTAAGTATACATAGGTTTTCTATGCAATGTTGTATCAATAAAAAAAATTCCACTTCCAGTGAAATATCACAGCTTTTTTAAAACACATTTTGTACCCACGAGATGTCAGAAACTAAAAGTGATCAAAGCACGAAACTTTCACGGATGATAGACATTCGATTGAAGATGTGATAAACCACTTTCATTTTGTCGAGTGTCACTTCGGTCCACACAGAAAGAGTTCTAACAAATCGAGCTGTTTATCAGTTTAACTTTTTTCCTTTGATATTTGTAGTTAGCTCAATGAATCATAATGTACAAAAGGCAAGTATACAAGAAATATTTAATACATTTTACATTGAGCACTTCCGTTTGTCCGTTTCCTGTCCCGAGACAAAAAACCTTATTTTGACTAAATCTCAAAAACGGTAACTAGAACAACCAAACTTTGTGGGATGATAGACCTATGTATTAACATGTGTTAACACTATAGACATTTGATTGAAGATGTGTTTAAACAGTTTCATTTTGTTGATCGTCACTTCCGGTCCACACCGTAAGAGTTCAAACAAATCAAGCTGTTTTTCCGTTTAACTGTTTTCATTCGATACTTTTAGTTACTTCGATAACAAATAGTGTAAGATAGGCAAATAAACAAGAAATAATAAATTTAATTTTCATTGAGCACTTTCGTTTGCCCGTTTCCTGTCCCGAGACAAAAAAACCTTATTTCAACGAGATCTCAAAAACGGTAACAACTTGAACAAACAAACTTTGTGGGATAACAGACCAATGTATTTATATGTGTTAACACTATTTTGTTTTATCTGGCGTAACTTCCGGTCGTCACAGGAAGTAAACCCGATTTTGACTTTTTTTTAAAAATAATTTGGTTATTTAGCATGGAAGTAAGATTTAAGCTATAGAAAAACAACATATCATCTACATATGGAACAAAAAGTTCTAATTCCGGTGCGACATCTCAAATATCTCAGGTAGCTTTCTTTTTTTAAAAACAAAGTACACACAAGATCTCAGAAACTGTGAGAGATCAAGACTTGTATGGATAATGGACATTTGATTGAATATGTGTTTAACAGGTTTCATTTGGTCGTACGTCACTTCCGGTTCTTACTCGAACCGTTCAAGCAATAGAAGTTTGATGAACAGCAACGTATCGTAGGTAAGTACAAAAATATGTACTTTCAATTTCTTTTATCACTTCCGTTCGTTCGTTTCCGGTCCCGAGACAAAAACCATTTCTCAACGAGATATTATAACTAACAAAAACTTGATCATCCAAACTTTGAGGAAAGACAAGGCAATGTATGAAGATATGTTTGTTATGTTCTGTATTATCCGGCATAACTTTCGGTCGTCACAGAAAGTACTCAAAAATTAACCTTTTGTCTGTTTGTTTTGTTTATTTCTTGGGAATTCCTTTACAGTATATATTATATCCATTTTCTGTTTACAAGATAAATGGATTTTTTGTACAGATTAATACATGAGGAACGGAAGACCTTTTTGTTGCTATAGTAACAAGAGTCTAGTTTTCTTTTCTTTTGCATATTGCCAATAATATTTTTATTATCATTTTTCAATTAAATTCTAATTTTTAGGAAACAAATGATAGCAAAATAATTATGATGGCTACTGGTTCAAGGTCAAGACTTTACCTTAACCATACTTATTTTGACAGACTGATTTCTCCATAAAGATAACAGCTTGACATTTGAATTTGAACAAGCAGCTGTAAAAATTATTAAATATTATCCTAATGAGATTTAAGTATGACGTCTCAATTTTTTCATTCTTCATTAAAACACCTATTTAACTCTAAATCCAAATCAACTTGAGGAGTTTTGTGTACAATGTTTAGAAGAGGTATCAGTTACATTTTAGTGAAAAATAAAGAAGCAAGTAATAATTAATCGATTACTTGCTTCAAAGTAATCGATTCCACTCGATTACAGGACAAAAATGAGTGTAATCCATTAATAGTCTATTACACAAATTCCATTACGTAACTGATAATTAATCGATTACATTTTTGAGTAATCTTGCCCATACCTGTCCGAAACAAACCTTAGTTTTTAGATATATCTGTAAACGTCTACAGAAGTTTTGACTTTATCCTTTAAGAATTTAAAATACACTTTTAAAAGTCGTTTACCTTCTTGTTCGTTGTACAGGAAATTTCAATAACACCGCATGCTCTGTTGTCTGCAAACATGACGTCAGGTTCCTCTCTTTAAAAATAAAATAGTGTATTAAATTTGATTTTCCTTTTATATACATGTATGATTAATATTTGGTAAAAAAGTATAATATAACATTCCATGAGAGTTTTATGGTCGTAGCTTTTTGGAGACAATATTTCACTTCTTCACAAGTGTATGATATTGAAATATAGGAAAAAAGTATAGCTCAAATATTAGGATTTTTAACATAATTAAAGTTTTTGCCTAACTTTATAATATCTAGAATATTATGGTGATATGATGGTCAATGTATTGACTATCCAGCTTCCTTAATGACCAGACTGACCTGTTTCTTGTTCGCGGTTTAAATCTTCTGTACACCAGGGTCGTTACGATAACTGTTACTATCACACCAAAAATTAATCCGCCAAACAAAGAACCAAGCGTTACTCCAATGTTGGTTTCTTTTGGTAATATAACTAAACTTGAATATGTTTATTTATTACAAATTGTTGAAAACGTTCGATGTCAAAATTGTTAGAATGCTTAAAAAACAATTTATCTTGGAAGAGAAAGAACCTTGAATGATGTTCAGTCTTGTAATTCGACAACAGAAATAGATATAGCAAATGTATTTTTCATTAATCGGTTACCATGTTGCTGATGAGTTAAACTTCCATGACTGGTTGGTTGATCTGGAAAAATAAATTAATAATGTGATAATATTTTTAAGAAAATATAAACACATTTAATCATACAAATCATTACAGTCCACAAAAGATCTACGTTTGCTGAATTTAATGATATGATTCAGTGTATATTGTTAAGCGTGATCATTTTAAACTTATCAATTGAACTAAGGCAGATATCCTGGACATTCATACAAAAAAAAAAACCATTACACGGGGTGTTAATGAAGCATATGGAATTTGAGTTGCATGTAACTCAGTGAAATCACAAATCTTAGTTATTATGTACATATTCAAATTTATAAGCAACGACACGTAGACAAAATAAATAAATAATACTGAAGATAACGTTTTTTGAAATAAGTTTGTATTACTTAGATTTACTCTTTGATGACGTCATGACTTAAGTTGAATGTCGTGTGAATTTGAACGGAAAACACTGTAAACATATTCAAAATATAACTAATCTAAGAACTCTAATAAAGTATTGTGGTGTGATATTTTTGAGAATTGAACATAAAAATACTGGGAGAGATGTTAGTTTTATCAATCATTTGCTCAAAGGTATTTGTATTTGCTTTTATTTCTTGGCCAGGCTTTCCTCTGTTGTTGTTTACGATATAAAAATTGGACTAGAACAACACTACCCCGTATATATTGAACTTGAAATTTTATGCGCATCGTTAGTTTAATCATTGCCTAAATTAAAAAAGTGCCCCTAGAATCCCATGTTGTGTGTTTTATATTGATGCGACATACCGTTTTCCGTAAAAACTTTATAAAAGTTGGAAAGGTTTTACGAGAACCGGATGAATAACTTTTTAAGTTATTTATAGTTGTCACGTGATAATGCACCAATGTGGCAGTGATGTACTACCCGATTTTATTGCACTGACATCTATTTGAAAGGTTGATACTAAGTTTTTGATCTTATATAAAATAGTTATTGAATTTCACGATTTTAAATATAACAGTCAAAATAAGACGCTAAATTGCCCATATGCTTCCTTAATACCGCCGCGTATTGTTTCCTCTTTTTTGACTAAGGAGGCCGTCGTTGGAAATTTAATAAAAACATACAAGATAGAGAATTTTTTTTTCATTTATTCGTTACCTTTAAGGCATTTTTGAACTTCTCAAATTACATTATATCTTTTATATTTATTAAAATAGAAAATGTAACAAACTACAGCAGACTTTTTCTTAAATATTGATGTGTTAAAAATTATTATGTCAAAGATCTAAAGAGTTTCTGGAACATTGAAAAATTCAATATCAAAGGCTGTATTACAAACATTACATATTCCAGGGAAAACGTCGTGTTAGATAATTGAATTTACACTAGGTCAAAGGAAAACATTATCATTTCAATTATAGAGGCCGACATTGGTTTTTATTCAACGTAAAAACTACAAAGTATAAAACAATTTGTTTTATATACCTTCAAATCATTGTTGAAACCATCAATTGTCAGGTATAGATATTTTTGTAATCAAGAGGCCCAAGGACTGCATCACCCACCTGAACAGCAGTTCCTTTTATTGCAGTTTTTTAGTGGTTCACCCTTGTATTTAAAGTTAAACTTTGAACCTCTCTTTGGGCTCTTAGTATTATTCCTGTCAGTGAGTAATGTTTTAACAATTAAGAATATCCATTATTTGAGAATGCATGCATAGTAATCTCACATATTGTAGCGTTGTAATTCTTGAGAAGAAGATTTTAAAATATTTTCCATATATTTCTATGTTAAACTTTGAACCCCTTTCTGAGCCCAAAATTAGCTCGGGGGTCACAATTTATAATCTTAACTTGATACATAAGCTTTGGAGTAAATATTGGCATCTCTGGTGCAGTAATTGTTAAAAAGAAAATTTTTATAGACACAAACCCTATTTCTATTGTTTCACAATTAAACCTTTCAAAAAGCTAAGGTTTTGCCTTTCATTAAAAAAAAATATCGAATTCCCATTTCATAGGGATACTTTCTACCAACTTTTGCTGATTGGGCTCAGTGATTTTAGTAATAGACTAAAGGAAGGACGGCCGACAACAGGTGATCAGGGAAATTCACTAGACCTTTGGTTCAAGTGAGATAAAAAGCATAATGAAAATAACAGTAACCAAATAAATTTTTGTTTTAAATATTGATAAGAGATGAATAATACTATGTCGTTTATTGTGTATAGGAAATTTGAATGTTTTAAAACCAACAACATTGCTGTTTTCAATATGTCTACAAATATAAGAGATATTAAGATTTGCGTTTACAATACAGCTAATTCTTATTCATAATGTCAAAACTGAGTATGCATTTGGATTTTTTTTAAATCTGCATAGCATTACTTTCTTCACACGCCAAATAAATAAATGTGAAACCTTTTGTACAGGTACATCTTCCGTTTTTGCATACTCCAGAATTATTACTTCCGGTGCATTGTTCGTGTAAGCTACAAAACCCACCGACAGGAACAGTATCTGAAATGATAAATCATGACAACATAAATGCAAAAGGAAATAACTTCGTTTGTAAGTTAAAATCATACCGGTGTTCATAAACCAAATTTTAGAGGCAAATATCTGAAAGTTTGCTCAAGCTTACGTAGTCGTAGTTTTAGAAATATAGATATATCAGTAATGTTATTTTTCACATTCATGGCCACCTTTTTACATCAAACAAAATGTATTTCATACTATCTAAATCTTGTACAAATACATTCAACAAGACATTTCTAAACTATACTCCGTGTCCCGGTTGATACAGTAGTTTTCATCAGTTAAAGCTGGCCCAAATGTTTGAAACTGAAGTTGCAAGGTACAGTTTTAAATTTTAAACACTGTCAAATGTTTTTGGTAAAATTGATAGTTGCTGTATTTAAGGGCTTATGAGTTTTATAAGATTCATGAAATTATTTCTAATGATTATCATTAGTGGAAAGGGTGTCTCTTATTGAAATTGGTATGGAATATGTATAGTACATGAGAATCGAAGTAAAATGCGGAATTTGCGGCTTTGACTGTTGTGTTAACTTTGCACAGTAAAATTGCAAATTACAGATGGGAGGTTAAATAACACGAAAAGTAAGTGAATGGGGCATAGTGACTCTACATTTGTAAGTTCCTGACATGTGATGGTGCAACATGTTCACATTACGGAATGTCAACCCATTGCAGGGTATAAGCTTGGGTATGTCTGAAAAGCCGAAAAATAAGAAAAATTGTCGAAATATGGAAGTGTCGAATTTTCAGAAAAACCAATATGTAGAAAAATTCACGGCCCTACAAGTTATTTTCCTTAAAATTGATGATTGGTCTTATAAAGAGTGAATGATCGGTATTTTTACTGAATAGGAACTGTGAAAATTCTAGTTACACAGTTTCGAAGGCGCACATATTCTGGCTACAGTTAATTGTATATTAACTATCCCCTGTCACCTGAAGTTATGTTCATCTATGGTAACATTCACTATTCTGATTGCAGCATTTTTTTTTAAAAAGCTAATTTACTCTTGTATATTTTTATGACACATTCTAACCTTACTATACATTCATTATAGTTATAGACAATACATTTAAATAAAGATTAAAGTCAGTTCAATTATAATATTAAATCTAAAAAGTACAACACAAGCTTGATATTGCATGAACAAATTATATTTACCAAATTTTACAGTTTGTTATTGTCAATGTTTATTTACAAAGTTCACAAACCTTTGAGGCAGTATTTTCTATCTAATGCAAAATAGCCATTTATACATTGACATTTCCCTTGAAAACAAACTGAGAATGGTTGGCTACACTGTTCTGTTAACTCACACGGATCATTTAATGTAACATTTTCTGGAATGAAAGTAAGAAACAAGGAACGATAATCTGTTAATTCTATTCATTTAAAAAATTCTTCTTTGTTTAAAAAGTCCAACATCAACTCTTGAAAAAATTTGTTTATCCTCTATCGGCATAATTATCATCATTCTTAGTCAGAAACCTTAGATATAGAAAATATCTTAATCTTGTTATCTGTAGTCAACGGATTTTGTTTATAGACTTAAAAAGTCGTTATCGAAATTTAAATGAGTTTGGATTGTCATACACCAGATCTTCCCTTAAATTCTGAATATGATATTTTGGCATTATGCTATTATAATTAAAGTCAAATCTATATATTTATTTTAAAAGTTTGAGCGGTGAGCATTTCCTTGCGTCAATATATACTACTCTTTTTCTAAAGAAGGTATTTAAAGCCTAAACATTGTTACGGCAATTCAGCCGTCTTACTCTTTGCCACTCCATCTTTTTTTTTATAAATTTAGAAAAAAAAAGGATATGTAATTCTTTTCTAAACGTTCAACCAATCAAAGGATGGTCATTAACATCATTTTGTAATGAATATTGATAATACTTTCAAATAAACTGAAGAAGTTATGACCCGTGACCAGGATATATTGAATAAATTGAACTTTTAAAATTGAAAGTATCTAATAATCTGATTTTTTAAAATCCTCTAGTAGAATTTTGAGTGTGAACACTTCCAATAAAAATTGATCTCTTCAATTTAAAACAATGACTACACACTGTCTACACTTTCATTCATTTTATTTTGCTGAAAGTAATCACGGCTCAGAATATATTTTACTTTATGCATAGTTCTATATATTTTCTCGATGTACGTTTCCTAAATCTATGACATATCAGTGGTTACAATCACAATAAAAAATCAGTACCTATATTTCAAAAATCACATTGCGACGGGAACTTGTTTTTATATTTAGGTAAAGTTTCTGTGCGTTTAAATATGGGTGTAATCAAAATAATAGGAAATGACACACTACCTCATTTTCGTGTTCACTAATATAAAGTACTTATTATCATTAGTATGAAATATTTTACCTTGGTACATATAGCACGTCCTGTTAATTTGGATGTATCCTGGGCTGCATGAACATATTCCATGATCACAAACATTTGCAAATTGTGTTCCATTGCATTGCCAATCAAACTCACATATACCACCAATATTTACCATTTCTGAAAAAAAGTAATAGAAGAAATGCAACAAATACACTTACATCTAATAATATTGAAAATGCATTCACAACGATTTTATGGTTATTTATACGTCTTAATACAGTAACTGTGTTTATCTTTTTTAAATTGTGTAAAAAGTGGTTTATGGCCCCAATGAACCTGGTGTTTAATATAAGTTGTGTTATTGACGGAAGACTCTGTTAACCTATGTTATTAAATATTGATTTCTACTACATTCCCTACTACATTGTAGATAGGTAAAGTTAGCTACTAGTAACTGGCTACTAGTAACTGGTTACGAGAACTAAGAAAAGCTAGTTACTAGTAACTGGCTACGAGATTAAATAAAAGTTGGCTACTAGTAACTGGCTACTAGTAACTGGCTAAGAGAAGTAAGAAAAGCTAGCTACTAGTAACTGGCTACGAGATGAAGAGAAACTTGGCTTCTTCTTACTGTCAATGTAAGAACACATATCAAGGATTTCTATTTGTGTTCTTAAGATGTACATTGCTCTATATCACTGCCAATTGTCAATAATATAGATTGTACAATGTATATATAGATTGAAGATATATGTCAGACATGCTAATATCAACATTCTGTCAAGTCATCCACATTACACTACGTTACAATTACTCAGATATCTCTCTTTATGTAGTCAGCTACTTGTGCATTTCGTTACAAATATCTTTATTTTTTGTCTGTTTTGTAAATATATCCCAAGTAGCTGTATATATAGACTGAAGATATATGCCAGACATGCTAATATCAACATTCTGTCAAGTCATTCACATAATATTACGACACAATTACTCAGATATCTCTCTTTATGTAGTCAGCTACTTGTGCATTTCGTTATAAATATCTTTATTTTTTGTCTGTTTTGTCTATATATCTCAAGTAGCTGTACATATAAATTAAAGATATATGCCAGACATGCTGATATCAACATTCTGTCAAGTCATCCACATAATTTTACGGCACAATTACTCAGATATCTCTCTTTATGTTGTCAGCTACTTGTGCATTTCGTTACAAATATCTTATTTTTTGTCTGTTTTGTCTATATATCTCTAGAAGCTGTACATATAGATTAAAGATATATGCCGGAATGCTAATATCAACATTCTGGCAAGTCATCCACATAATATTACAACACAATTACTCAGATATCTCTCTTTATGTAGTCAGCTACTTGTGCATTTTGTTACAAATATCTTTATTTTTTGTTTGTTTTGTAAATATATCTCAAGTAGCTGTATATATAGACTGAAGATATATGCCAGACATGCTAATATTAACATTCTGTCAAGTCATCCACATAATATTACGACACAATTACTCAGATATCTCTCTTTATGTAGTCAGCTACTTGTGCATTTTGTTACAAATATCTTTATCTTTTTGCTGTTTTGTCTATATATCTCAAGTAGCTGTACATATAGATTGAAGATATATGCCAGACATGCTGATATCAACATTCTGTCAAGTCATCCACATAATATTACGGCACAATTACTCAGATATCTCTCTTTATGTAGTCAGCTACTTGTACATTTTGTTACAAATATCTTTATTTTTTGTCTGTTTTGTCTATATATCTCAAGTAGCTGTACATATAGATTAAAGATATATGCCAGACATGCTGATATCAACATTCTGTCAAGTCATCCACATTATATTACGGCACAATTACTCAGATATCTCTCTTTATCTAGTCAGCTACTTGTGCATTTTGTTACAAATATCTTTATTTTTTGTTTGTTTTGTCTATATATCTCAAGTAGCTGAATATATAGATTGAAGATATATGCCGGAATGCTAATATCAACATTCTGTCAAGTCATCCACATAATATTACGACACAAATACTCAGTATGTAGTCAGCTACTTGTGCATTTTGTTACAAATATCTTTATCTTTTTGCTGTTTTGTCTATATATCTCAAGTAGCTGTACATATAGATTGAAGATATATGCCAGACATGCTAATACCAACATTCTGTCAAGTCATCCCCATAATATTACGATACAATTACTCAGATATCTCTCTTTATGTAGTCAGCTACTTGTGCATTTCGGTATAAATATCTTTATTTTTTGTCTGTTTTGTCTATATATCTCAAGTAGCTGTACATATAGATTAAAGATATATGCCAGACATGCTGATATCAACATTCTGTCAAGTCATCCACATAATATTACGACACAATTTCTCAGATATCGCTCTTTATGTAGTCAGCTACTTGTGCATTTCGTTACAAATATCTTTATTTTTTGTCTGTTTTGTCTATATATCTCAAGTAGCTGTACATATAGATTAAAGATATATGCCAGACATGCTATTATCATCATTCCTTCAAATCATCCACATAATATTACGACACAGTTACTCAGATATCTCTCTTTATGTAGTCAGCTACTTGTGCATTTTGTTACAAATATCTTTATTTTTTGGCGGTTTTGTCAATATATCTCAAGTAGCTGTATATTTAAATGGACGATATATGCCAGACGTGCTATTATCAACATTTCTTCAAGTCATCCACATAATATTACGACATAATATCTCAGATATCTCTCTTGATGTAGTCAGCTACTTGTGCATTTTGTTACAAATATCCTCATTTTTCAATAAAGATATTTGTAACAAAATGCACAAGTAGCTGACTACATAAAAAGAGATATCTGAGTACCTGTGTCGTAATATTATGTGGATGACTTGAAGGAATGTTAATTTAGCAAGTAAGGCATATATCTTCAATTTAAATATACAGCTACTTGAGATATATTGACAAAACCGCCAAAAAATAAAGATATTTGTAACAAAATGCGCAAGTAGCTAACCACATAAAGAGCGATATCTGAGTAATTATGTCGTAATATTATGTGGATGACTTGAAGCAATGTTGAAAATAGCATATCTGGCACATATCTTCAATCTAAATATACAGCTACTTGCAATATATTGACAAAACCGTAAAAAAATAACGATATTTGTAACAAAATGCACAAGTAGCTGACTACATAAAGAGAGATATCTGAGTAATTGTGTCGTAATATAATGTAGATGACTTGAAGGAATGTTTATAATAGCATATCTGGCACATATCTTCAATCTAAATATACAGCTACTTGCAATATATTGACAAAACCGTAAAAAAATAACGATATTTGTAACAAAATGCACAATTAGCTGACTACATAAAGAGAGATATCTGAGTAATTGTGTAGTGATATTATGTAGATGACTTGAAGGAATGTTGATAATAGCATGTCTGGCATATATCTTCAGTTTAAATATACAGCTACTTGAGATATATTGACAAAACCACCAAAATATTAGGAAATATGTCACAAAATGCGCAAGTAGCTAACCACATAAAGAGAGATATCTGAGTAATTATGTCGTAATATTATGTGGATGACTTGAAGCAATGTTGATAATAGCATATCTGGCACATATCTTCAATCTAAATATACAGCTACTTGCAATATATTGACAAAACCGTAAAAAAATAACGATATTTGTAACAAAATGCACAAGTAGCTGACTACATAAAGAGAGATATCTGAGTAATTGTGTCGTAATATAATGTAGATGACTTGAAGGAATGTTGATAAGCATGTCTGGCATATATCTTCAGTTTAAATATACATCGACTTGAGATATATTGACAAAACCGTCAAAATATAAAGATATTTGTAACAAAATGCACAAGTAGCTGACCACATAAAGAGCGATATCTGAGTAGTTATGTCGTAATATTATGCAGAGGACTTGAAGGAATGTTGATAATATCATATCTGGCAAATATCTTCAATCTTAATATACAGCTACTTGCAATATATTGACAAAACCGTAAAAAAAAATAAAGATATTTGTAACAAAATGCACAAGTAGCTGACTACATAAAGAGAGATATCTGAGTAATTGTGTCGTAATATTATGTAGATGACTTGAAGGAATGTTGATAATAGCATGTCTGGCATATATCTTCAGTTTAAATATACAGCTACTTGCAATATATTGGCAAAACCGTCAAAAAATGAGGATATTTGTCACAAAATGCGCAAGTAGCTGACCACATTTAGAGCGATATCTGAGTAATTGTGTCGTAATGTTATGTGGATGACTTGAAGCAATGTTGATAATAAAATGTCTGCCATATATCTTCAGTTTAAATATACAGCTACTTGCAATATATTGACAAAAGCGTCAAAATATAAAGATATTTGTTACAAAATGCACAAGTAGCTGACCACATAAAGAGCAATATCTGAGTAATTGTATCGTAATATTATGTGGATGACTTGAAGGAATGTTTATAATAGCATTTCTGGCATATATCTTCAGTTTAAATATACAGCTACTTGCAATATATTGACAAAACCGTCAAAATATAAAGATATTTGTAACAAAATGCACAAGTAGCTGACCACATAAAGAGCGATATCTGAGTAATTATGTCGTAATATTATGTGGATGACTTGAAGGAATGTTGATAATAGCATATCTGGCACATATCTTGAATCTAAATATATAGCTACTTGCAATATATTGACAAAACCGTAAAAAAAATAACGATATTTGTAACAAAATGCACAAGTAGCTGACTACATATAGAGAGATATTTGAGTAATTGTGTCGTAATATTATGTAGATGATTTGAAGGAATGTTGATAATAGCATGTCTGGCATATATCTTCAATTTAAATATACAGCTACTTGAGATAACTTGACAAAACCGCCAAAATATAAGTATATTTGTAACAAAATGCACAAGTAGCTGACCACATAAAGAGCGATATCTGAGTAATTATGTCGTAATATTATGTGGATGACTTGAAGGAATGTTGATAATAGCAAATCTGGCACATATCTTCAATCTAAATATACAGCTACTTGCAATATATTGACAAAACCGTAAAAAAATAACGATATTTGTAACAAAATGCACAAATAGCTGACTACATAAAGAGAGATATCTGAGTAATTGTGTCGTGATACTATGTAGATGACTTGAAGGAATGTTGATAATAGCATGTCTGGCATATATCTTCAGTTTAAATATACAGCTACTTGAGATATATTGACAAAACCGTCAAAATATGAAGATATTTGTCACAAAATGCGTAAGTAGCTGACCACATAAAGAGCGATATCTGAGTAATTATGTTGTAATATTATGTAGAGGACTTGAAGGAATGTTGATAATAGCATATCTGGCACATATCTTTAATCTAAATATACAGCTACTTGCAATATATTGACAAAACCGTAAAAAAATAACGATATTTGTAACAAAATGCACAAGTAGCTGACTACATAAAGAGAGATATCTGAGTAATTATGTCGTAATATTATGTAGATGAATTGAAGCAATGTTGATAATAGCATGTCTGGCATATATCTTCAGTTTAAATATACAGCTACTTGAGATATATTGACAAAACCGTTAAAAAATGAGGATATTTGTAACAAAATGCACAAGTAGCTGACCACATAAAGAGCGATATCTGAGTAATAATGTCGTAATATTATGTGGATGACTTGAAGGAATGTTGAAAATAGCATATCTGGCACATATCTTCAATCTAAATATACAGCTACTTGCAATTTATTGAAAAAACCGTCAAAATGTAAGGATATTTGTCACAAAATGCGCAAGTAGCTGACCACATAAAGAGCGATATCTGAGTAGTTATGTCGTAATATAATGTGGATGACTTGAAGGAATGTTGATAATATCATATCTGGAACATATCTTCAATCTTAATATACAGCTACTTGCAATATATTGACAAAACCGTAAAAAAAATAAAGATATTTGTAACAAAATGCACAAGTAGCTGACTACATAAAGAGAGATATCTGAGTAATTGTGTCGTAATATTATGTAGATGACTTGAAGGAATGTTGATAATAGTATGTCTGGCATATATCTTCAGTTTAAATATACAGCTACTTGCAATATATTGACAAAACCGTCAAAAAATGAGGATATTTGTCACAAAATGCGCAAGTAGCTGACCACATAAAGAGCGATATCTGAGTAATTGTGTCGTAATATTATGTGGATGACTTGAAGCAATGTTGATAATACAATGTCAGGCATATATCTTCAGTTTAAATATACAGCTACTTGCAATATATTGACAAAAGCGTCAAAATATAAAGATATTTGTAACAAAATGCACAAGTAGCTGACCACATAAAGAGCGATATCTGAGTAATTGTGTCGTAATATTATGTGGATGACTTGAAGGAATGTTGATAATAGCATATCTGGCACATATCTTCAATTTTAATATACAGCTACTTGCAATATATTGACAAAACCGTAAAAAAAAATAAAGATATTTGTAACAAAATGCACAAGTAGCTGACTACATAAAGAGGGATATCTGAGTAATTGTGTCGTAATATTATGTAGATGACTTGAAGGAATGTTGATAATAGCATGTCTGGCATATATCTTCAGTTTAAATATACAGCTACTTGCAATATATTGACAAAACCGTCAAAAAATGAGGATATTTGTCACAAAATGCGCAAGTAGCTGACCATATTTAGAGCGATATCTGAGTAATTGTGTCGTAATATTATGTGGATGACTTGAAGCAATGTTGATAATAAAATGTCTGCCATATATCTTCAGTTTAAATATACAGCTACTTGCAATATATTGACAAAAGCGTCAAAATATAAAGATATTTGTAACAAAATGCACAAGTAGCTGACCACATAAAGAGCGATATCTGAGTAATTGTGTCGTAATATTATGTGGATGACTTGAAGGAATGTTTATAATAGCATTTCTGGCATATATCTTCAGTTTAAATATACAGCTACTTGCAATATATTGACAAAACCGTAAAAAAATAACGATATTTGTAACAAAATGCACAAATAGCTGACCACATAAAGAGAGATATCTGAGTAATTGTGTCGTGATATTATGTAGATGACTTGAAGGAATGTTGATAATAGCATATCTGGCACATATCTTCAATCTAAATATACAGCTACTTGCAATATATTGACAAAACCGTAAAAAAATAACGATATTTGTAACAAAATGCACAAATAGCTGACCACATAAAGAGAGATATCTGAGTAATTGTGTCGTGATATTATGTAGATGACTTGAAGGAATGTTGATAATAGCAGGTCTGGCATATATCTTCAGTTTAAATATACAGCTACTTGAGATATATTGACAAAACCGTCAAAATATGAAGATATTTGTCACAAAATGCGCAAGTAGCTGACCACATAAAGAGCGATATCTGAGTAATTATGTTGTAATATTATGTAGAGGACTTGAAGGAATGTTGATAATAGCATATCTGGCACATATCTTTAATCTAAATATACAGCTACTTGCAATATATTGACAAAACCGTAGAAAAATAACGATATTTGTAACAAAATGCACAAGTAGCTGACTACATAAAGAGAGATATCTGAGTAATTATGTCGTAATATTATGTAGATGAATTGAAGCAATGTTGATAATAGCATGTCTGGCATATATCTTCAGTTTAAATATACAGCTACTTGAGATATATTGACAAAACCGTTAAAATATAAAGATATTTGTAACAAAATGCACAGGTAGCTGACCACATAAAGAGCGATATCTGAGTAATAATGTCGTAATATTATGTGGATGACTTGAAGGAATGTTGAAAATAGCATATCTGGCATATATCTTCAATCTAAATATACAGCTACTTGCAATTTATTGACAAAACCGTCAAAATGTAAGGATATTTGTCACAAAATGCGGAAGTAGCTGACCACATAAAGAGCGATATCTGAGTAATTGTGTCGTAATATTATGTGGATGACTTGAAGGAATGTTGATAATAGCATGTCAGGCATATATCTTCAGTTTAAATATACAGCTACTTGAGATATATTGACAACCCCGCCAAAAAATAAAAATATTTGTAACAAAATGCACAAGTAGCTGACTACATAAAGAGAGATATCTGAGTAATTGTGTCGTAATATTAAGTGGATGACTTGAATAAATGTTGATAATAGCATGTCTGGCATATTTCTTTAATTTAAATATACAGCTACTTGAGATATATTGACAAAATCGCTACAAAATAGAGATATTTGTAACAAAATGCACAAATAGCTGACTACATAAAGAGAGATATCTGAGTAATTGTGTCGTAATATTATGTGGATGGCTTGAAGTAATGTTGATAATAGCATATCTGGCATATTTCTTCAATTTAAATATACAGCTACTTGAGATATATTGACAAAACCGCTACAAAATAGAGATATTTGTAACAAAATGCACAAATAGCTGACTACATAAAGAGAGATATCTGAGTAATTGTGTCGTAATATTATGTGGATGGCTTGAAGTAATGTTGATAATAGCATATCTGGCATATTTCTTCAATTTAAATATACAGCTACTTAAGATATATTGACAAAACCGCCAAAATATACGGATATTTGTAACAAAATGCAGAAGTAGCTGACTACATAAATAGAGATGTCTGAGTAATTGTGTCGTAATATTATGTGAATGACTTGATAGAATGTTGATATTAGCATGTCTGGTATATATCTTCAATTTAAATATACAGCTACTTGAGATATATTGACAAAACCGCCAAAAAACAGACAAAAAACAAAGATATTTGTAACGAAATTCAGAAGTAGCTGACTACATACAGAGGGATATCTGAGTAATTGTGTCGTAATATTATGTGGATGACTTGACATGATGTTGATATTAGCAAGTCTGGCATATATCTTCAATTTATATATACAGCTTCTTGAGATATATTGACAATTGACAGTGATATAGTGCAATGTACATCTTAAGAACACAAATAAAAATCCTAGGTATGTGTTCTCACATGGACAGTAAGAAGTAACTAGAAGCCAAGTTTCTTTCATCTCGTAGCCAGTTACTAGTAGCTAGCTTCTCTTACTTCTCGAAGCCAGTTACTAGTAGCCAGTTACGAGTAGCCAACTTTGATTTTATCTCGTAGCCAGTTACTAGTAGCTAGGTTTTCTTACTTCTCGTAGCCAGTTACTAGTAGCCAGTTACTAGTAGCTAACTTTACCTATCTCTACATTGTATCATATATTTTTTCATTTCCAATCTGTACACAAATATGTGTTTGTTTTCTTGTGATATTCAACACCGTTTGTTTTATACGACAAGCCAGTCTGTGCGCTATATTTCATCGAATTGTTATTAAGTAAAATGCTATTTTACTTTTCAAGCACTTTTTGTTCGCTAAAAAATATCCAGGCAAACAATGGCAGACACAGTAGTTGTTGATCTGAACACAATGTGCGTCGTTAATGCTGCAGGCATAAACATCATCCCAAGTTATGTATTTCACTGTAAAATTTTTTTGAGTTTCTTTATTATTCATATTGATATTATTTCTGTTAAGTATTATTTCAGACAGTGAGATCATTATCAAGAACATCAGTTGTCTAATTATCCATTATAACATTCGAAAGGAGTCACTTACTTTCATTCCACGATGAACAGTTGATAGAAAGATTTACATTATGATTAAGATATGATCTTAAACAAGGGTTGAATATCTTTTTTTCATTGCCTATAGTTAGATCAACTTCTTGTAGAGAGTTTGCAAAATTATGCAGATTTTTTATCCAGATATTGCATTTAAAAGGACAGGTGGTATCTGTGAAAAAAAAATATGGAAAATGACCTTTATTAGTTTTTTAAAAGTTAGACAGAACGACAATTCAAATTAAATTTATTTTACTGTTGTAGTGCTTTATGTGTTTTGCGTTGATTGACAATAATTATTTTAACCAGATTCATAACAGCTTGATTTTTTATGCCATATTGAATTTACTTAAAAAGAACAGAATCTATTTTTTTTTATATTTTTTTTTTAGTTTTCGATCATTAATCTAATGTTAATTAAAACGTTCATGATCTTAATGAAATTCGAAGTTTGTTCCATCGTCGGAAGAAACAAAAAGATGACACACAGCAGCCATACTGTTTAATGGTAGCTGTAAAACAATAACTTCAACTGAAGTTATTTCTTATTTTCCTTTGCTTGTTATAAAATCTCATTAAGAACTATATTGTTTTAGCCTAGTAAAATGATTTTAAACTAATGTTACAATAATCTGATTCAATGGAAAGGAAAAATTAACAGTTACTTTAGTTTTCTATACATGTTACACTAGAAGCCTAACAAATAATTTTATTATCAAAATAACTGAACGTTAAGAATTGGATAATTATGAATTGTAAAGGTATATTATTGATATTTATAACTAACACATCGATTGAGATAGTATTGAATTCAATTATTCTCGTGTAATGACAAAAAATCTAAATATCACACCATAATCATCATCATTATTATTGTAAACAACCTACCATCTTGTAAAATATTTTGTGCGGTACTTAATTCAAAGGAACATCTGTATTGGTAATCCATAAATCTTGCAACTGTCTCTAAACACAGATTTCTAAAAGGAGAAACGATGGTATTATTTAAATGTCGACAAAATCGACAGAGAAATATACAGGTACATGAATTGTACAAAATGTACATGTTGCTATAAAAAAACAATGATTAAAGAGCAATCGAGTCTACATAAAATACTGATCTAGCCGATGTCGAACAAAATGGTTATGGGTCAATAACAATTTTATAGTTTTTAATAGTTACAGACTATCAAAACACAGACATATTTCAAAGTCATTATATATATATATATATATATATATATATATATATATATATATATATATATATATATATATATATATATATATATATATATATATATAAAGCACTAAAAATGGCTAACGACACGAACAATAGAAATTGTCAAATTTTCGGGACAACCAGTCCCTTCTTCAGGACCAAAAAATAAATTACATGAGTACAAAACAAAGAAAACAAAATCTAAAGCTACTACTAAACTACTTAAGAAACTATAAAAAGAACAGCTACATTATAAACATTTGTTCACATTCTTAAAGAAGGTGTTGCTACTGTCGCCGATCGCTCTAAAGTCGCTCTAAGGACTTTAGAGCGATCGGCGACAGTAGCAACACCTTCTTTAAGAATGTGAACAAATGTTTATAATGTAGCTGTTCTTTTTATAGTTTCTTAAGTAGTTTAGTAGTAGCTTTAGATTTTGTTTTCTTTGTTTTGTACTCATGTAATTTATTTTTTGGTCCTGAAGAAGGGACTGGTTGTCCCGAAAATTTGACAATTTCTATTGTTCGTGTCGTTAGCCATTTTTAGTGCTTTTTATATTCAGTTTACTGGCTTAGTATCTATATATTAGATCCGACACTTTAAAGATGCCTAGTGTTGTTGATTCTATTCAGTGCTTTTTATATATATATATAGATATATATATATATATATATATATATATATATATATATATATATATATATATATATATATATATATATATATATATATATATATATATATATATATATAATCCAAAATGAGTGAAAGGTGATATCACACAGTATAAATAATCAAAAAAGAAAAAGAAAATGAACAGTTCCAAAGTTTCTATTCACTAGCGCTTTCTGGATTTACATCCTTCTTCAGGTGAACGTACATAAGTTATGAAATTGTTTTCCTTAGAAACGTTTACTATGACGTCATGATGTAACGAGAGTCTTTTCAGGGAAGGAATAGATCCATGACGTCATAATACAATATAAAACGTTAAAGTTCGGGAAAACTGAATTAGACAAAATATGATCATAACGACATCAATAAATTTACAAATACAAAGACTGGTTAGAATAAAGATGATTATATACATATATTTAATGTTTGTTGAGTTTTGGGGAAAATAATTTAATAAAATAGTTCTCTTTCACAAGTCTCATGGCGGTTGAATCGGTTTTAAGTTTATAAAATGGGAATACTTCATAATCTCCCTTAGCACATCTGTCAAAATGTTCACTACATGGGGTGTTTCTGGTACTGGGATCATTAATCTGCTGGCGATGGACGCGCATGCAATTTTTCTATCATTGAGCGGGATCAAGAACTTCAACAACTAATTAAACAATCTGACCTACTCCATAGCCAAAGACAACCACCAAATCTGAAGAAAATATTAACAAGAGCTAAATTTCATTCAACACCAGAAAAATATGTTGTTTCCAAATGCGGAGATTCAAGGTGCGGCACGTGTCCTTATCTAAAGACTGGAGATTCGATTTCTTTTAAATGTGGCAAGACTTTTTATGTTAATGAAAATATGTCGTGCAAATCCAAAAATCTGCTTTACTGTATTACATGTAACCACTGTGGCGAACATTACATCGGCCAAACCGGAACACAGCATACCGCCCGCATGCGCGTCCATCGCCAGCAGATTAATGATCCCAGTACCAGAAACACCCCATGCAGTGAACATTTTGACAGATGTGCTAAGGGAGATTATGAAGTATTCCCATTTTATAAACTTTAAACCGATTCAACCGCCATGAGACTTGTGAAAGAGAACTATTTTATTAAATTATTTTCCCCAAAACTCAACAAACATTAAATATATGTATATAATCATCTTTATTCTAACCAGTCTTTGTATTTGTGAATTTATTGATGTCGTTATGATCATATTTTGTCTAATTCAGTTTTCCCGAACTTTAACGTTTTATATTGTATTATGACGTCATGGATCTATTCCTTCCCTGAAAAGACTCTCGTTACATCATGATGTCATAGTAAACGTTTCTAAGGAAAACAATTTCATAACTTATGTACGTTCACCTGAAGAAAGATGTAAATCCAGAAAGCGCTAGTGAATAGAAACTTTGGAACTGTTCATTTTCTTTTTCTTTTTTGATTATATATATATATATATATATATATATATATATATATATATATATATATATATATATATATATATATATATATATAACACTTCAACAAACTGTCTTTAATTGGCGGTGCCTTTTCTTACCTATTATCATAACTGGTCAATGATTCGTGTATCACTAAAGTAAAATCTACCGGATAAAAACAAATAACAAAATGAAAGCAATTATATTCCAACGATTGATCAATAGAACATTGTACTGATAAAAAAATAAAGGAACATATAGAACAATAATGCATAATAAACTCTTTTTATTGTTATTCAAACATCTTTCGTAATTATCTTTCTTGTAACCAAAGTACTGCTACATCGTTTTAGATTACAAGTTGGAGTATATTTCTTTTCATGATTCTTGACTATGATTTTTTTTTACAAAGACTTGGGTTTATAATGCAAAAGTCATTAAGATTCAAAGAAATTATACAAATCAATTATTATCCGACAAGCAGATTGAAAATAAAATATATAAGAATATTTAGCGACCTGCTAAGTGAAAAGTCCAAATAAGGTTTTTCACAAAATGAAAACAGCTTGGGTTTTAACCAGGGCCTATACAATAAAACCAAAATAACTCTTTAAAAACCAACAAAACATAAAACTAGTAAAGCCGTCTACAAAGAAATAATTGAGACATAAATATTGTGTTTTCAAAGGTTTTGTTTAAGAATCGAAGATCAAGTATTTTACTATTTATTGTTAAGACAACTATATGTATATGCATTCCGACAGCAGTAAGAAGCATTTATCATTTTGTTACTTTATGTTGATTATGATTTGTATTCAAAGATTATATTAAATGGCTGGAATTTATTAAGGTCTTCCGTTTCCAACGGAATACTTTATTGTTTTCGTACTGTTTCTTATTATTTTTTTCCACAAATTTTGTGCACGCGATTTCTCAGAAACTATTCAGCTGATTTTGACCATTTTTTCAGAGGTCATATTTTTAGACCTTTTTTTAAATTTTGAAATCGTCACTTCCGGTACCGAGTTACGGCTGATTTTATATTTTTCACGACCTATTTTGTACAAAGATGATCTCAGAAACTATTTGAGATATGAATACAAAATTTTCAGGATAGGTACAATACCCGCAACGTTATTTTTTACAAGATAAACGATAGGATAGGTTTCACGCACGATGGGATAGAATTAACGCACGACAGAACAGTATACACGCACAAAAGGATAGGATTAACGCACGATAGAACAGAATACACGCACGATATGATAGGATTGATACACGATAGGAAAGGATAAACAATGTTCATGATAAACGTATGATCGCTTTAAACGATATTTACGAACAAACTGATAATGACAGAATTTGAGAGAGAACACGTACAAATAAAGATTTACGTGGAATTTCTTTTTAGTAACAATTGCCGAGTTGTTAATCATCGCTGCATCAATTATAAAATGTATAAAAATGACCAGTTAATTTTTTTAAACTAAAATTATGAGCTTTTATGATCAATAAATTTTATGTATTGTTAAAATTGTTTTCATTACCGAACACCCTAGCCGATCGCCGCGAATATATCAGCCCGAGATTAAATTACTCGGAAAATAGCGGGTTTAATTATATAAATCCAACTCTTGTATAAAGTAAATACAAAATCTATCAGAAGAACATTTCTTTCTGTATAAGAAAATGATGCATTAAAAACAAATTATTACAGACAAATTAAATAAATATTTACGCAGATACACATTCTGAGTACGATTTGTTACATGTAACATTGTCTTCATTACTACACACCCTAGCTGATTGCCGAGAACATTTCAGCCTGAAATCAAATATCACACGAAAAATAACGGGTTCAAAATACAACTCGGGTTTTGATTAAATATAAATTATATTATAAATATTTGTTTCTGTAAAATATGATGCAACAAACTTATATTGCATAAAAGTTAATGTTTACGCAGGTATACACTCTGCGTACGATTTAATATATTCGATATACAGGTAAATATGTTACCTTGTTCCTAAGAACTTCGTTTTTCATTTTCAATATTAACATATATGATTTACAAATAATATTGGTTAATTTTGATCTAAAACAATTAAAAATTAGTATCCTGACGGAATGTTGGATAGGATTTTACAATTCTTGTTCGATAAATATTCGTATACGGTGCACCGAACGAGTTGCAACTTAGTAATAAATTTACTTGCTTATGAAAAGGCACGAAACGATTAACACGATAGGATAAACGGAAGAGTTGTTGAAATTAAACGATAAACCTAATAGGATTAACGCACGATAGAATATGATTAACGCACGATAGAACAGTATACACGCACGATACGATAGGATTGATACACGATACGATAGGATAGGATTGTAAAAAATAACGTTGCGGGTACTGTACTCTATAGTTTGAAGTTGTGCAGTATTATGTTGTTTTACGCCAGTGGCGCCATTTTTTTGAGCTCGCCTAGGCACGAAAATTGGGAACGAATTTTCATTCAAAATTTTTATACATTTTGATCTGTATCTTTTATCAGTTATTATTATTATCAGTTATTTTATCAGTATTATCAGTTGATAATTTATTACAACATATATAACAAAAGTGGTAGAGAATCAAACGTTTTTTCCAATAAAATCAAGAAAAAAGGGGCTGGTCCCTTTATTTAGGGGCCAAGACACTCGTAAACTCTATTACGAATAACTTGAACATGATAAAGATTTTGTAATGCATTATAGAAGCAAAGTTGTTGATCCTTACAATATCTATCAGAAAAAAAAACCTCACACCCATTTATTACGTAATTAGGGATTTCAGAGGCCAAAATACTTAAATTTTGATGCAATATATCCAAAGAAGGAGACATAATTTGATAGGCAATGTAGAAGAATAAATGTTTGCATTGATGATTCTAATCGATTCCACTAATCAAAAGACCAATGGCTGTCCCCATTAAGGATCCAGAGGGCTGGCTCCCAAAATATTCGATGATTTGTATAAAAAATTGGACAATAATTTAGATTGGTGTGAGAGCAAAAAATGTTAGTTTTCTTAAGACATTTTCAAAGAAATAAAAAAAAAGGGACTTACCCCTTTAATTTGGGGCCAAGACACTCGTAAACTCTATTACAGATAATTTCAAAATGATAAACATTTTGTGTTTCATTATAGAAGTAAAGTTGTTGATCGTAGCAATATCTATCAGGTAAATTCATCGCGAAGCCTATTTATTACGCAATCAGGGATTTTTAGGGGCCAAAGTACTTTGACGCAATATATCTAGAGAAGGAGACATGTTTTGTTAAGCATTGTAGAAGAGAAAATGTCTGTATTGATGATTTTAATCGATTCCACTAATCAAAACATCAGTGTCTGTCCCAATGAAGGATCTAGAGGGCTGGCCCCTAAAAATTCAATCATTTGTATCTCAAAAATAAACAATTTTAGATACGTGTAAGAACAAAAAATGTTAGTATTCGTGAGACCTTTTGAATGAACTCAAGAAAAAGGGACTGGCCCCTTAAGTTAGGGGCCAAGATACTCGTAAAGTCTTTTACACATACCTTAACAACGTTCAAGATTTTGTAATGCATTATAGAAACAAAGTTGTTGATCGTTACAATACCAGTTTGTAAAACTCATTGCAACACCCAGTAATGACGTAATTAGAAATTTTAGGGGACTATAATTATAAATCTTTAATGTGCTGTATGTGAAAAAGCAAAACACTTTGTTAAGCATTTTAACGGATATTGACAATCGTATACATTATCTGAAAGGGAAGGGTTGGCGGTAATTCTGAAATTTTATTGATATTTTAATCGTATCGTTTAAAAATTGAACGGATGATCTACTCGTTACTCTTAACGAGATCGTATCTAGTTATTATTTTTTTCCCTTACAAATGTTTTGCCTGCAATGTTTAAAAAACGGCTCGTCTGATTTTCGTGAAGCGTTCAGATCTAATTTATATTGATCGAAACTTAATTTGCATTTTTTTTTTATTATGATGACGTTATTTCCGTTCTTAAGATAGTGTTGTTTTAGTGATTTTCAGAGGGTCGGCTTGTCCAAGGATCTTCTCGTAAACGGTATAAGACATCCCTTAAGAATTAAATGACTTTACATACATTTGAAAGCAAGAAGGAGGGCTGGACTTTCAAATTAGAAACCAAGAGGAGTCCAAATTTACCAAAGCCCTTACAACTGAAACAAAATAGTATCTGGCCCTTAAAATGTAGACCCAGTTCTTCTATTTTTAATCAAATTTAACTGTTAAATAGCAAAATCAAAATCAAATATTCACATTTCAAATTCTAAGATCAGAATGAAGATCACCTCGTTGCTCGCAATGAGATCGTGTCTAGTTGTTTTGTTATTTTCTTAGGGAGAGTGTGAGCGAGAGTAAGATGTTAATTTTACGTTTACATTACTGATCTTATTCCTGTTAAGAATGATGACCCTGTATAATCGGATATTTTTCCATTTATGTTTAAAAAGAGAAATTTTATAACTTATATGTTACGAAGTTTGTTCATTAATTTACAATTACATACTTGGGTTTAAATCAACATTGATTATAATATGTTTTACGGTGCGACCGTTGGGGCGAGCACAGCATGTGATCAAACAATGAATTAAAATAAATTAATAAAATAAAATCAACAACGTGAAATTTGAATAACAAAAAATAAAACATACCTATTTTTCAGTAAATTTTCATTATTCATAGTTTATAAGATTTGTTATAAATTATTTATTTATATGTAGAACAATAGTTTAATCTCAGAAACAATGTTGTTAAATAATAAAGATTTTAATATATAAATATTCATTGCACTGCATCTCCTCTTTTACAGTGATTGTGATTATGATTGATTGATTGATTTCCCCCTTTTTTTTTGCAGTAGACATTTTTTCATATAAAACTTGACTCATCAGAGAGCTCCCCCCATGCTAAAATTTTTTTTTTATTTTTGTCAATTTATACATAGAAAATCGACTTACCATGGATTTGCCCCTCCACTTAAAAAAAATAATTAATGTTTAATTTTAATTTTAATTTACGCTTAAAAATATTTGCTTATCATGTTAAAAGAACATGGTGTTGTCCCCCCCCCCCCCCACCGCATGTAATAAATGGAAGTGAAAATAAAGAAACCATTGAACTGCTAAAGAGCTGAAGGATTAGAATTTTCATGATTTATTTTTCTTTTTGCTTGCAAAGATTTTTTGGATGAGGTGCCATCCACCCACCCACCCCCTTTAAAAAAAGGAGCTGCTACGTATAACGTTACGTTTCAGGAAATTACCGTAATTATAGTGAATAAAATATTTGTGAGCATTCATTCAAATTAGTGCAATTTACAACTGTTTCCTGTATCTGAAGAAATGTCCTTATTCGTCAGCTGTTCTTTATCTTAGCCTTTGCAAGATTTTAAGAGGATTTTGGTCATTTCAGCAGATTTACAATAACTTCAATTAGAGTAATTTCCCCTTATCAGTGCTTATTGTGACGTCAAAGCTGACGTTGGTTAAGTGTCGTCTTACTCTTTAAAACTCCCCAGAGAAATAAAAGTATGCGAAGTATACTGTTTTATTTACTTAAAAAGCATGATGTTCTTAAAATTACACATCTTATAAGCTTTTCAAAAGTTTTACTTTGATTCTCGGGAGAACGTGATGTTGGAACGTGAGGTTGGAAACCATTGGTACTATGAATTGTGGGTCAAAATTTACTGACTCCGAAAAAATATATCGGATCAATGTGTAAACGTTTGTGACGTCACATGATTATTTTTGATTGAAAGTGTACTGAGGTGAACTTTAGAGGTAACATTGACTGTATGTCGCTTACATCGTTATTGTTTTTACTGTCTAAATTTGTCTTGCTGATTCTCGTGAGAGTGTGAAGTGATAAAAATTGCCATGATTACAGGGAACTACTGGGACGATTAAAACGATGTATTACTGGTCCGATTTACTGACGCCAAAAAAATCCGTTGAATGAATGTGCAACTAGTCCGAATTTTCTATTCACACACGCCTTGCCGGTAGAGCTCGCTTCGCGCCGGCGCTGCGCGCCGGCGAGCTGCGCTCGCTATTAGTCCCGATGGATGAAATATAGCCCGATGAGAAGCGGAAGGCAATACACAATTTTCAAAGAGGCTTATTTTTTCTTTGGGGAGGTAAACTTAATGCCTCTATCACCATTATGCAATACTTTATAATGTAAACGGATAAAAACTTCCGTTTTAGGATATATGTGCAGTCAATATAATAATAATTTCACTTTGATATCACATTTTGTAATAATATAACTATTAAAAATAAATTAAGTGCCCTATCATCCTCATATTGTCATGACACATCTGGCAATTTTGTTTCTTATAAATCTTGAGTGTATAATATAACACATAGGACTGCATCGTGTATTATTATTGTCATTGTTTGGGATAACGTAGCAAGAAATTGTAATATTATGCTAAATTATCTTAATCCCGATAGCTAAAATAGTAAAACAATTAAGATGATCTGAAAGTAACATCAACTTACATGTGTAGCCTTTGAAACCCCTTTGACCACTTTACTGATAGTTTATTTTGTTTCTATGAATTAATCACACAAAAATTAGGGAATCATTAGACTTTGTAAATGTAATATGCGTCAGACGTCCCATCCATGAATAAATATTAACCACTGGTCTTAGTGTCTGTTTCCTGTATGGATACTTCAGTAATAGATCATTTGCCCTTCTACGTCTTATTAACAATGAAATGACCACTGGTGAAACTCATTTTACATATAAGAATTTTTAAACAAAAGACATTCTATGATGTCCATGCTGTTCTGCTTTCTGGTTACCACACTGATGAAATGTTTTCTTCCATGCATTTGTTTACTATATTGACATGTCATGTACGAAAAAGAAACGCAAGCATCCCTTTTAATTTTACAATTAAGTTAAGTTATTGTCTTCAAGTATGTGTTTATTTTGGAAAAAAATGTGTTATGTAAAAACAAAAAATCTGTATTGATATTCTAAAACAAAACAGGTGACCTTGATGATGTTCAAATATTAGCATGTACATTTAGCTATTGGTTTCCGGGTTCAGAAATGCGTGTAAACAACGTTCTGACCTCCAGTCTCCATATAATGATTAACAAACTGGTGACCTCTTTTTTTCTATTAAAATGATTTATTTGTTTTTAACATTTTGTTGACAAAGTGACATTACAAATAATTCCTTATACGCGATAACATACGTTAAAAAACAAATTTTTTCGACCAGCAGAGCTAGGCAATCTAAAGTGGTTAAACAACATATTAGTTCAAAGACCAAAGATTATCTTATACTTTATATTGAAACGGATATTAATGTCACCGATATGATGAGTACACTGTGTCGATTCATTGTGTCAACATGACACCATCGGTCACCATTGACACCGATAGAGACAATTCTTAAAGCATTTGTTTTAAACTATTTGATTAAACTAAACAACGAAAACGAAGCTTTTTGTGAGCTTATTTTCAAATTAACTTTTATTAGGTTTTATCAATATTTCTTTGCAATTAGGTTGATTGCAAGTTTAATTTCCGAAGCTAAGACGAACAATGTAACGGCAAATGTTAATGTATGCGTGACAGAATCTGTTAACGAAGAAATGGTTATTTCTATAAACTGTATAACATTGAGTACATTTAAAATTAACGCTAGGCAGATATATCGACTAAGAAATTAAAAAAAAGTACTTACATATTATGGTGTGTATATACACGACCGCCATGGTTTAAAGATATTTGGCAGTATTTGGATTTCTGTATTTGTTTATCTTTATTTGCTTCCTTGTTTTCCGCTCTAAATTCGATAAGAAAATAAAAGTTGTTATAGTGTACGTTTCAAACAGATTGTAATGGTCTTATTACTTTGTTTGAGTGTTAATGTCCTTATTTTTCTCAATATCCTTACACCAGTGTATTTGTATATGCCCAACATGAGTTTTACTCTGAAATAATCTTTTATTATATATAATTTTTGATTTAGTATGTCCTGATTGTCTACATATCCTGTGAACTGTGCATTTATACTCCATAAGTTCAATCCTGAAGCAATGCTTAATCATAAATTAATCATTGAATATCCAATGAGATGATATAAAAAAAAATAATATTAATCAATGAAATAAAATAACACATAAAATTAGGTATCATTCAAACAAGAGAATACCTTCTTCATTAAAGATTGGAAATGGTGACATTGTATAAAAATACATAACCTGCGTTAGCAGGTTAATAAAAAACAAATAAAAAAAAAACCATGTTATTGTTTATATTTACATTTTTCCTTTAACAAATTGATAAATTGATTGTTAAAAGAAAGTAAAATTAACTAAATTGTTGTTAATGTAAATCAGTATGTTAACTAAAAGAAACAACAAAATCGTTTCCTTTTGGAATTTGAGTCTGACATCACAATGCTTATGACACCAGTCCGTGATTTCTTCAGGCCGCTTTTGGTTGTGACCAATCTATGAACGGGGCATGTCGATATTAATCCTGTAAGTTTCTATTGAGCAATGCATTAACAATAAGAATTCATAAAAAAAATAAAAGGAATCATAGATGTAAGTATAACAAATTAAAGTAATGAAGGGATTTTTTCAAGGAAATAACAACACCGTATCAGCTGTCAATATTTTGTCATCAAGGATATTTGATCATACTGAATTTTTTTTCGTCTTCTACATATTTAAACTCAAATTCATTTTACTTTCCGAACTCACTTGTCCCATACAATCATAGGCTTGTACATGTATTGTGTTGCGTTGCCATACATTGTTGAATATATATTTAAAAAAAAAGGAAATGGGATATTAATTATGAATTAAATACTGCAACGAGTAAAATAAGTTACCCTCTGCATTTATTCCAATCTGTAAACAAACAACATTTTCATGAATTATATAGATATATATATATATATTGTTTATTGAGATGCATATGATTGTACTTGTAGATGATGAAAGAATATAAGATACAACACACCATCAACTCCATAAAATAATTTTAAAAAAAAATATTGCTCATTGCTTTGCAAAGTGAATCTTATTTGATCTTTAATGAACAGTTATCACTAAAGCTGCTTACATGCAGTTGTAAAAATAATCATGATTATGTATTGTTTTCAAATACATTTTGATAAGCCAAATCTCAAGCAAACATATTAGTCCCTAAATGGTTCATTTTTAAGTACCATAAATAATGTATTGTAAACAGATAAGAATCATAAACATTATTCATAAAAAACATAACTATGTTCAATATATACAGTTTTTGCTTATTCATAGTTCTAATTTAGAATAGTCGCCTCCATCTTCTGATGGTGATGTAGGTTGAAGAGTAGCGTATCCTGGTGTTTCGTTTGAAAAAGAGCTTAGGGATGAGTTCGCCACTTTTTGCTGAAAAATTAAGTAAATGAGTAAGTACGAGGGGCGTTTAACGAATAATGTTACTAATCAGATTTCATGCAATACAGGGTTTAATTGACTTTTGAATTTCTGTTCACGCATAATTTGGTTCATATTCTTGTATATGGCCGTTTACCTGATCACGATTCACCATCGAATACTCCTTTAAGAACTGATATTTAAACCTTACTCGAGACACTGTATACAAATATGATTGGTGAGTCATCAATCAATGTGGATAAATTTAGAGGGTACATAAACTTATTTGTCAGACTAAGTAAAGACCCAAAAGAAAGTTACTGTGCGATGTTTATGGAAACGTGTATATCACTGATTCAAGTTTACAGGTGGGTCGGCAAAGTCAAAAATTGACAAATAGACCTTAAGGATAATTAACGTCCTGGATCATTTCGTACGGCTTCAACGGAAGCAATACTTGCAAAAATAGCCGATATCATTACTAATGATGCTCGATTAACTTAAAAAAAGAAGAAGCAAAATTAGTAGGCATTTCATCAGGGACAGTATTTACAATTTTAATGAAACACCTTGGCCTCCAAAAGTTAGCGCAAACTGGATACCTGATCTAATAGCAGAAAAACAAATTACGATTGCGGGTTCAAATGTGTCATAAGACAGCTACTTAAAAGCTTCAAAAACTGCACTGGACAACGTTTAACTAGTATTGTTACAAGTGACGAAATATACTCCTCGTGACATTGTACATTTTAAGGAATTATGAAATGCCTTGATATTTGTCATGTATATTTGGATACAGCAATTCATGAATAATTAAAAACCATTATGCTTAAGCATTGTGAGAAGTTTTCCTTATAATTCTCCTTTGCATGTTATCGATTGACTGAAATTGAAATATGTATATAAAGTTATCCTTCCAGGTAATCTAAACATATTATATACGTGCATAATTGTTCGAGTTAAATGTATATATACATTGTACCTCATATGATCCATGAATATTGCACTTTAAAATTATTAAGTCCAACGATATCACAAAACTAACGCACTTTGAAAAAAAATCAATACACATTTTAAAGTGGCTTATGTTTTTAAAGTACATTGCAAAATTTCATTGCACTTTTTCGGTTTAGAAAATAACTCTTCAGATATCTTACAGTATAAATCTCTGACAAAAAATGGCTCTTACTATGCGAACTTGCAATGTTTTTTATATGTATGATTTCTACCACAATATCTGTTCGCGTTTTGATGTGTCAATAAGTATTTCGCTGCTTCAGTATTAGAGTATTGCAATCATATGCTATTAACATATTTAATTGTAAAGTAAAAATGCATTCTGGTACAAGATTTTAGATAAAGGTTTTCAACTATCTGTATTTTTACCCGACTCTGTGGCGATGTATATCTTAAGACATATCTTACGTTCACTTTATTTCATACCCTAAGATGTGAACCGAAGATATTTCGAACGTACCATAAGAACAGATTTTTTTTTATATTGACTAAGTTTCAATTATTAAAAATATAAACTATCAACAAAATATAATGTAAAAATAGAATTGTGGATGTCTCTCATAAACATACTTGCATGAACAATAACATTTTTAAAAACTGCGTTACTAATAAGATATTGATCCACTATTGACGATTATCAATTCATTTTATTTCGCACCAATTTTGTATCACCGATAACACGTTTAAACGTTCAGTAATATACGTGCCTTCAAAAAATTTTGATAACGCCATCAGCCATACTATATATCAGTGTGCCTTTGGGCATTTAACATAAAAACGAAATTCTTCAAGAGTTTCAAACACCCGTATAATTAGTCGTTAGCTAAAAAAAGGACTGATGTTACTCCAATGTAGGTAGAATTAAATTAAGCTTTTCAAAGCAATGAAATAGAAATTGTGTGTTTTTATGATTGTAGATTGTACATGAATTTATTTCCATAAAAACCTAAAAGAAAAACCTTAGAAATAGCGTTCGCTCAGTTTAAATTTCCCGCCATTATGAAAGATGCCATGAACTCTAAACTATGAAAGCACATCATTTATTCCGATTACCTTTGACTTTCTGCTGAATTACAAACCATTCAATGACAAACGGAGTTCATTGAAATCTAACAGCGAAGGGTTAGCATGATTTGTGGGGGAGTAGTCTCTGCATACATGTAGTTGTCGGAAATAAGACTGTAGTATCGCAAGCTGTTTTAATTATTTTGGCATGGAAATTCCGAATCAATGGCGGTATATTTCTAAACATCCTGATTACAATTAACATACTCATTTAGTTAAAAAAAGAATTTGACTTGGAATAAAGACTACTTTTGGTCATTTTGCAACATCAAATGTGCTGAATTTGGATCGTTAAGTGTTACTTGTAAATATTGCAGCATTGCAAAATTGTTCTCTAAAGACAAATCGCGAAACTCACATTTAGAGCTTTGTCTATTTTTCAATGTTAACAAATACTAATTCAACATCGTCGACATCCGTGAAAATTGGTTGATTAAGAACTTTATTTAATAAAAATGCATATATGTATGCATCCATCCGTTTGCCCAGATTGACATTTGAAATTAAAGATTATTTTTATTCTTAATTAATAGCCAGAGTAACAGAATGACATAAATAAGCATATTGTGTATATTGTATATATAAGCAAACAAAATTAGATGATGGAACGTCAGAATTATGATATTTGATTTGGTTTTCACTACAAAAGAGTTCTACATCATGTCAGATTCCTGTGAATGGCAAGGATTTTGATTTCGCTAACTTCAGAAGTAAATCAAGTTTGATAATGTAGTTTATTTTGATATTACCAAATGCAATAATTGAATATCATGTTAGTATGAATAGAGATGTTTTTGACTTTTGATCCTTTTTTAAAGATAAGACAGCTGTTGTAATGTTTTAAAGTTAAAACGAATTTTAAGAAGTGGCGTTAGGAAGGATGGCTTCGAAAAATCCTCTTTTGACGAAAATGCGCCCTATGATAAATCTGCGACCAGGCGTGAGGTAATTGTTATCAAGTAATCGTAATCGACTGTAATGATTACTTTTTTCAAGTAATCGGCAGTATTCTGTAATCGAAGAGATTTTCGATGACTTGTAAACGTAATTTAATCGATTACAGCTAAAAATTTCAGTGTAATTATAATTACTTTTTCGATTACTTTCGATCAATCTTCACATAAATATTTTGTTATGCACATATTAATAAAAAAACAACAACTCCACAATTATTAATTATATTATAAATAGAATAAAACTGATTGTCTTCAAGAAGTATGATTTTCAACTTTTACTTAAAATATGAATATTTGTAAACTTGAGAAAATGATCAGATAATCAGTTGTTCAGTATGCGTTCACTCCGCCTTGCAATTATTATTTAACATTATTTAACAGAGAGAGAGAAAGAGAGAGAGATAATTAACCATGATTAAGAGAGATCAAATAGGGGGAACATCTATTTGAAGGGGGTGCTAGAGAGAGAGAGAGAGAGAGAGAGCGAGAGCGAGAGAGAGAGAGAGAGAGAGAGAGAGAATTGACCATGATTAAGAGAGATCAAGGAGGGGGAACATCTATTTGGGGGGGATGCTAGAGAGAGAGAGAGAGAGAGAGAGAGAGAGAGAGAGAGAGAGAGAGAGAGAATAGTGTGTAAGTGTCATTAATGATGTTTGTCCTTCTCAGTGAAGGAACTTACAATGCAGATAATGAGGTGTGACCACCTAGATACATGTTACAATTAAACTATAGCCCCAATAAGGATTTATATTTTAATTTGAACAATTAAAAACTCTAAAAACAATTATTTCAAAGCATGAAGCAAGGTTCCCTTATTAAGGTCTTCCGTTTCCAACGGAAGACCTTATAGTGATTGTAAGGTTTTTAAGGTCTTCCGTTTCCAGACCTTATAGTGATTGCTAGGTTTTTCTTTCTTTTTATTATTATTTGTTTCCCTCTTTTTGTTTTGTGAATATCTCAGAGATTTCTGGATAGATTTTCCCAATTTTTTCTGTGTTGATTGAAAAAGAAAAGTTCTAGAGATTATTAATACACAAGTTTCACTTCCGTTTCTCCGTTTCCTGTCATGCGACGAAAAGCTTGTCACCTCGAGATCTCAAAAACTTTAAATACTTGAACAACCAAACTTTGTGGGATGATAGACATATAGTTGTAGATGTGTTTAAACTATTTTGTTTTGTTCGTCGTAACTTTCAGGGACCGGAAGCACTTAAAATTAATCATGAGTTCGCATTAAATTCTTTTTCCATATAATAAATATATAAGTATATAAGTATACATAGGTTTTCTATGCAATGTTGTATCAATAAAAAAAATTCCACTTCCAGTGAAATATCACAGCTTTTTTAAAACACATTTTGTACCCACGAGATGTCAGAAACTAAAAGTGATCAAAGCAGGAAACTTTCACGGATGATAGACATTCGATTGAAGATGTGTTAAACCACTTTCATTTTGTCGAGTGTCACTTCCGGTCCACACAGAAAGAGTTCTAACAAATCGAGCTGTTTATCAGTTTAACTTTTTTCCTTTGATATTTGTAGTTAGCTCAATGAATCATAATGTACAAAAGGCAAGTATACAAGAAATATTTAATACATTTTACATTGAGCACTTCCGTTTGTCCGTTTCCTGTCCCGTGACAAAAAACCTTATTTCGACAAAATCTCAAAAACGGTAACTAGAACAACCAAACTTTGTGGGATGATAGACCTATGTATAAACATGTGTTAACACTACAGACATTTGATTGAAGATGTGTTTAAACAGTTTCATTTTGTTGATCGTCACTTCCGGTCCACACCGTAAGAGTTCAAACAAATCAAGCTGTTTTTCCGTTTAACTGTTTTCATTCGATACTTTTAGTTACTTCGATAACAAATAGTGTAAGATAGGCAAATAAACAAGAAATAATAAATTTAATTTTCATTGAGCACTTTCGTTTGCCCGTTTCCTGTCCCGAGACAAAAAACATTATTTCAACGAGATCTCAAAAACGGTAACAACTTGAACAAACAAACTTTGTGGGATAACAGACCTATGTATTTATATGTGTTAACACTATTTTGTTTTATCTGGCGTAACTTCCGGTCGTCACAGGAAGTAAACCCGATTTTGATTTTTTTTTAAAAATAATTTGGTTAGTTACCATGGAAGTAAGATTTAAGCTATAGAAATACAAAATATCATCTACATATGGAACAAAAAGTTCTACTTCCGGTGCGACATCTCAAATATCTCAGGTAGCTTTCTTTTTTAAAAACAAAGTACACACAAGATCTCAGAAACTGTGAGAGATCAAGACTTGTATGGATAATGGACATTTGATTGAATATGTGTTTAACAGGTTTCATTTGGTCGTACGTCACTTCCGGTTCTTACTCGAAACGTTCAAGCAATAGAAGTTTTTTTTTTTAATTTTAGAATTTTTTAAACATTTTACTCAATGTGATGAACAACAACGTATCGTAGGTAAGTACAAAACTATGTACTTTCAATTTCTTTTATCACTTCCGTTCGTTCGTTTCCGGTCCCGAGACATAAACTATTTCTCAACGAGATATTATAACTAACAAAAACTTGATCATCCAAACTTTAAGGAAAGACAAGGCAATGTATGAAGATATGTTTGTTATGTTCTGTATTATGCGGCATAACTTTCGGTCGTCACAGAAAGTACTCAAAAATTAACCTTTTGTCTTTTTGTTTTGTTTATTTCTTGGGAATTCCTTTACAGTATATATTATATCCATTTTCTGTTTACAAGATAAATGGATTTTTTGTACAGATTAATACATGAGGAACGGAAGACCTTTTTGTTGCTATAGCAACAAGAGTCTAGTTTATTTTTCTTTTGCATATTGCCAATAATATTTTTATTATCATGTTTTTATTAAATTCTAATTTTTAGGAAACAAATAATAACAAAATAATTATGATGGCTAATGGTTCAAGGTCAAGACTTTACCTTAACCATACTTATTTTGACAGACTGATTTCTCCATAAAGATAACAGCTTGACATTTGAATTTGAACAAGCAGCTGTAAAAATTATTAAATATTATCCTAATGAGATTTAAGTATGACGTCTCAATTTGTTCATTCTTCATTAAAACACCTATTTAACTCTAAATCCAAATCAACTTGAGGAGGTTTGTGTACAATGTTTAGAAGAATTATCAGTTACATTTTAGTGAAAAATAAAGAAGCAAGTAATAATTAATCGATTACTTGCTTCAAAGTAATCGATTACACTCGATTACAGAACACAAATGAGTGTAATCCATTAATAGTCTATTACACAAATCCCATTACGTAACTGATAATTAATCGATTACATTTTTGAGTAATCGTGCCCATACCTGTCCGAAACAAACCTTAGTTTTTAGATATATCTGTAAACGTCTACAGAAGTTTTGACTTTATCCTTTAAGAATTTAAAAGACACTTTTAAAAGTCGTTTACCTTCTTGTTCGTTGTACAGGAAATTTCAATAACACCGCATGCTCTGTTGTCTGCAAAAATAACGTCAGGTTCCTCTCTTTAAAAATAAAATAGTGTATTAAAATTGATTTTCCTTTTATATACATGTATGAATAATATTTGGTAAAAAAGTATAATATAACATTCCATGAGAGTTTGATGGTCGTGGGTTTTTGGAGACAATATTTCACTTCTTCACAAGTGTATGATATTAAAATATAGGAAAAAAGTATAGCTCAAATATTAGGATTTTTAACATAATTAAAGTTTTTGCCTAACTTTATAATATCTAGAATTTTATGGTGATATGATGGTCGATGTATTGACTATCCAGCTTCCTTAATGACCAGACTGACCTGTTTCTGGTTCGCAGTTTAAATCTTCTGTACACCAGGGTCGTTACGATAACTGTTACTATCACACCAAAAATTAATCCGCCAAACAAAGAACCAAGCGTTACTCCAATGTTGGTTTCTTTTGGTAATATAACTAAACTTGAATATGTTTATTTATTACAAATTGTTGAAAACGTTCGATGTCAAAATTGTTAGAATGCTTAAAAAAACAATTTATCTTGGAAGAGAAAGAACCTTGAATGATGTTCAGTCTTGTAATTCGACAACAGAAATAGATATAGTAAATGTATTTTTCATTAATCGGTTACCATGTTGCTGATGAGTTGAACTTCCATGACTGGTTGGTTGATCTGGAAAAATAAATTAATAATGTGATAATATTTTTTAAAAAATATAAACACATTTAATCATACAATTCATTACAGTCCACGAAAGATCTACGTTTGCTGAATTTAATGATATGATTCAGTGTATATTGTTAAGCATGATCATTTTAAACTTATCCATTGAACTAAGGCAGATATCCTGGACATTCATACAAAAAAACCCATTACACTGGGTGTTAATGAAGCATATGGAATTTGAGTTGCATGTAACTCAGTGAAATCACAAATCTTAGTTATTATGTACATATTCAAATATATAAGCAACGACACGTAGACAAAATCAATAAATAATACTGAAGATAACGTTTTTTGAAATAAGTTTGTATTACTTAGATTTACTCTTTGATGACGTCATGACTTAAGTTGAATATCGTGTGAATTTGAACGGAATGCACTGTAAACATATTCAAAATATAACTAATCTAAGAACTCTAATAAAGTATTGTGGTGTGATATTTTTGAGAATTGAACATAAAAATACTGGGAGAGATGTTAGTTTTATCAATCATTTGCTCAAAGGTATTTGTATTTGCTTTTATTTCTTGGCAAGGCTTTCCTCTGTCGTTGTTTACGATATAAAAATTGGACTAGAACAACACTACCCCGTATATATTGAACTTGAAATTTTATGCGCATCGTTAGTTTAATCATTGCCTAAATTAAAAAAGTGCCCCTAGAATCCCATGCTGTGTGTTATTTTGATGCAACGTACCGTTTTCCGTAAAAACTTTATAAAAGTTGGAAAGGTTTTACGAGAACCGGATGAATAACTTTTTAAGTTATTTATAGTTGTCACGTGATAATGCACCAATGTGGCAGTGATGTACTACCCGATTGTATTGCACTGACATCTATTTGAAAGGTTGATACTAAGTTTTTGATCTTATTTAAAATAGTTATTGAATTTCACGATTTTAAATATAACAGTCAAAATAAGACGCTAAATTGCCCATATGCTTCCTTAATACCGCCGCGTATTGTTTCCTCTTTTTTGACTAAGGAGGCCGTCGTTGGAAATTTAATAAAAACATACAAGATAGAGAATTTTTTTCTTCATTTATTCGTTACCTTTAAGGCATTTTTGAACTTCTCAAATTACATTATATCTTTTATATTTATTAAAAATAGAAAATGTAACAAACTACAGCAGACTTTTTCTTAAATATTGATGTGTTAAAAATTATTATGTCAAAGATCTAAAGAGTTTCTGGAACATTGAAAAATACAATATCAAAGGCTGTATTACAAACATTACATATTCCAGGGAAAACGTCGTGTTAGATAATTGAATTTACACTAGGTCAAAGGAAAACATTATCATTTCAATTATAGAGGCCGACATTGGTTTTTATTCAACGTAAAAACTACAAAGTATAAAACTTTTTGTTTTATATACCTTCAAATCATTGTTGAAACCATAAATTGTCAGGTATAGATATTTTTGTAATCAAGAGGCCCAAGGACTGCATCACCCACCTGAACAGCAGTTCCTTTTATTGCAGTTTTTTAGTGGTTCACCCTTGTATTTAAAGTTAAACTTTGAACCACTCTTTGGGCCCCAGTATTATTCCTGTCAGTGAGTTATGTTTTAACAATTAAGAATATCCATTATTTGAGAATGCATGCATAGTAATCTCACATATTGTAGCGTTGTAATTCTTGAGAAGAATATTTTAAAATATTTTCCAATATATTTCTATGTTAAACTTTGAACCCCTTTCTGATCCCAAAATTAGCTCGGGGGTCACAATTTATAATCTTAACTTGATACATAAGCTTTGGAGTAAATATTGGCATCTCTGGTGCAGTAATTGTTAAAAAGATAATTTTTATAGACATTAACCCTATTTCTATTGTTTCACAATTAAACCTTTCAAAAAGCTAAGGTTTTGCCTTTCATTAAAAAAAAATATCGAATTCCCATTTCATAGGGATACTTTCTACCAACTTCGGCTGATTGGGCTCAGTGATTTTAGTAATAGACTAAAGGAAGGACGGCCGACAACAGGTGATCAGGGAAATTCACTAGACCTTTGGTTCAAGTGAGATAAAAAGCATAATGAGAATAACAGTAACCAAATAATTTTTTGTTTTAAATATTGATAAGAGATGAATAATACTATGTCGTTTATTGTGTATAGGAAATTTGAATGTTTTAAAACCAACAACATTGCTGTTTTCAATATGTCTACAAATATAAGAGATATTAAGATTTGCGTTTACAATACAGCTAATTCTTATTCACAATGTCAAAACTGAGTATGCATTTGAATTTTTTTTAAATCTGCATAGCATTACTTTCTTCACACGCCAAATTAATAAATGTGAATCCTTTTGTACAGGTACATCTTCCGTTTTTGCATACTCCAGAATTATTACTTCCGGTGCATTGTTCGTGTAAGCTACAAAACCCACCGACAGGAACAGTATCTGAAATGATAAATCATGACAACATAAATGCAAAAGGAAATAACTTCGTTTGTAAGTTAAATTCATACTGGTGTTCATAAACCAAATTTTAGAGGCAAATATCTGAAAGTTTGCTAAAGCTTACGTAGTCGTAGTTTTAGAAATATAGATATATCAGGAATGTTATTTTTCACATTCATGGCCACCTTTTTACATCAAACAAAATGTATTTCATACTATCTAAATCTTGTACAAATACATTCAACAAGACATTTCTAAACTATACTCCTTGTCCCGGTTGATACAGTAGTTTTCATCAGTTAAAGCTGGCCCAAATGTTTGAAACTGAAGTTGCAAGGTACAGTTTTGCATTTTAAACACTGTCAAATGTTTTTGGTAAAATTGATAGTTGCTGTATTTAAGGGCTTATGAGTTTTATAAGATTCATGAAATTATTTTTAATGATTATCATTAGTGGAAAGTGTGTCTCTTATTGAAATTGGTATGCAATATGTTAAGTACATGAGAGTCGAAGTAAAATGCGGAACTTGCGGCTTTGACTGTTGTGTTAACTTTGCACAGTAAAATTGCAAATTACAGATGGGAGGTTAAATAACACGAAAAGTAAGTGAATGGGGCATAGTGACTCTACATTTGTAAGTTCCTGACATGTGATGGTGCAACATGTTCACATTACGGAATGTCAACCCATTGCAGGGTATAAGCTTGGGTATGTCTGAAAAGCCGAAAAAATAAGAAAAATGGTCGAAATATGGAAGGGTGGAATTTTCAGAAAAACCAATATGTAGAAAAATGCACGGCCCTACAAGTAATTTTCCTTAGAAATTGATGATTGATCTTATAAAGAGTGAATGATCGGTATTTTTACTGAATAGGAACTGTGAAAATTCAAGTAACACAGTTCCGAAGGCGCACATATTCTGGCTACAATTAATTGTATATTAACTATCCCCTGTCACCTGAAGTTATGTTCATCTATGGTAACATTCACTATTCTGATTGCAGCATTTTTTTTAAAAAAAAAGCTAATTTACTCTTGTATATTTTTATGACACATTCTAACCTTACTATACATTCATTATAGTTATAGACAATACATTTAAATAAAGATTAAAGTCAGTTCAATTATAATACTAAATCTAAAAAGTACAACACAAGCTTGATATTGCATGAACAAATTATATTTACCAAATTTTACAGTTTGTTATTGTCAATTTTTATTTACAAAATTCACAAACCTTTGAGGCAGTATTTTCTATCTAATGCAAAATAGCCATTTATACATTGACATTTCCCTTGAAAACAAACTGAGAATGGTTGGCTACACTGTTCTGTTAACTCACACGGATCATTTAATGTAACATTTTCTGGAATGAAAGTAAGAAACAAGGAATGATAATCTGTTAATTCTATTCATTTAAAAAATTCTTCTTTGTTTAAAAAGTCCAACATCAACTCTTGAAAAAATATGTTTATCCTCTATTGGCATAATTATCATCATTCTTAGTCAGAAAACTTAGATATAGAAAATATCTTAATCTTGTTATCTGTAGTCAACGGATTTTGTTTATTGACTTAAAACGTCATATGCGTGCTGGATTGTCATACAACAGATCTTCCCTAAACTTCTGAATATGATATTTTGGGCATTACGCTATTATAATTAAAGACAAATATGTATATATTTATTTTAAAAGTTTGAGCGGTGAGCATTTCCTTGCGTCAATATATACTACTCTTTTTCTAAAGAAGGTATTTAAAGCCTAAAAATTGTCACGGCAATTCAGCCGTCTTACTCTTTGTCACTCCATTTTTTTTTTAAAGTTGGAAAAAAAGATATGTAATTCTTTTTCAAACGTTCAACCAATCAAAGGATGGTCATTAACATAATTTTGTAATGAATACTAATAATACTTTCAAATAAACTGAAGAAGTTATGACCCGTGACCAGGATAAATTGGATAAATTTAACGTTTAAGATTGAAAGTATCTAATATTCTGATTTTTTAAAATCCTTTAGTAGAATTTTGAGTGTGAACACTTCCAATAAAAATTGATCTCTTCAATTTAAAACAATGACTACACACTGTCTACACTTTCATTCATTTTATTTTGCTGAAAGTAATCACGGCTCAGAATATTTTTTACTTTATGCACGGTTCTATATATTTTCTCGATGTACGTTTCCTAAATCTATGACATATCAGTGGTTACAATCACAATAAAAAGATCAGTACCTATATTTCAAAAATCACATTGCGACGGGAACTTGATTTTATATATAGTAAAAGTTTCTGTACGTTTAAATATGGGTGTAATCAAAATAATAGGAAATGACACACTACCTCATTTTCGTGTTCACTAATATAAAGTACTTATTATCATTAGCATGAAATATTTTACCTTGGTACATATAGCACGTCCTGTTAATTTGGATGTATCCTGGGCTGCATGAACATATTCCATGATCACAAACATTTGCAAATTGTGTTCCATTGCATTGCCAATCAAACTCACATATACCACCAATATTTACCATTTCTGATAAAAGTAATAGAAGAAATGCAACAAATACACTTACATCTAATATTATTGAAAATGCATTCACAACGATTTTATGGTTATCTATACGTCTTAATACAGTAACTGTGTTTATCTTTTTTAAATTGTGTAAAAAGTGGTTTTTGGATCCAATGAACCTGGTGTTTAATATAAGTTGTGTTATTGACGGAAGACTCTGTTAACATATGTTATTAAATATTGATTTATACTACATCCCCTACTACATTGTATCATATATTTTTGCATTTCCAATCTGTACACAAATATGTATTTGTTTTCTTGTGATATTCAACACCGTTTGTTTTATACGACAAGCCAGTATGTGCGCTATATGTTATCGTATTGTTATTAACTAAAATGCTATCTTACTTTTCAAACACTTTTTGTTTGCTGAAATATATCCAGGCAAACAATGGCAGACGCAGTAGTTGTTGATATGGACACAATGTGCATCGTTAATGCTGCAGGCACAAACATCATCCCAAGTTATGTATTTCACTGTAAAAAGTTTTGAGTTTCTTTATTATTCATATTGATATTATTTCTGTTAAGTATTATTTCGGACAGTGAAATCATTATCAAGAACATCAGTTTTATTCCTTTTCGTGTCTAATTATCCATTATAACATTCTAAAGGAGTCACTTACTTGCAATCCACGATGAACAGTTGATAGAAAGATTTACATTATATCTATGATTTGATCTTGAACAAGGGTTGAATATCTTTTTTTCATTGCCAATAGTTAGATCAACTTCTTGTAGAGTGTTTCCGTAACTATGCAGATTCTTTATCCAGATATTGCATTTATAAGGACAGGTTGTATCTGTGAAAAAAGTATGAAAAATAACTTTTATTGTTTTTTTAAAGTTAGACAGAACGACAATTGAAATTAAATTCATTCTACTGACGTAGTGCTTCATGTGCTTTTGCGTTGATTTACAATGAATTTATAACAAAATTCATAACAGTTTGATTTGTTATGCCATTTTGAATTTACTTAAAACAACATAAGCTATTCTGTTTTGATTTTTAGCTTTATTTAAATTTTCGATCATTAATCCAATGTTAATTAAAACCAACATGATCTCAATGAAATGCGAAGTTTGTTCAATCTCCGGAGAAAACAAAAAGATGGCACACAGCAGAAACACTTTTTCATGATAGCTGTAAAACAAAAAATTCAACTGAAATTATTTCTTAACCTTTACCTGTTACAAAATCTCATGCAGGACTTTATTCTTCTAATCAAACGGTAATCTTGTATTCTTATGTTACGATAATCTGATTCTATGGAAAGGCACATATTATCTTTTACTTTAGCTTTCTATACATGTCGCTCTAGAGGCCTATAAATCTTTTTATCACGAAAGTAACTGAATTTTAGGAAACTGGGTTCAATTTGGTATTGATTCGAAAGTTATATTATGAATACTTATATTTTACCCAATGGCATCTATTATGACAGTATTGAATGCATTCGTTCACGTTTCATGACAGAAAAATCTAAATAATGCACTTCAAAAATCAAAATAATTGTGAATAACCTACCATCTTGTAGAAAATTCTGTGCGGTACTTAAATCAAAGGAACATTTGTATTGGTGATCCATAAATCTTGCAACTGTCTCTAAACACAGATATCTAAAGGGACAAACAATATTATTATTTATACGCCATTCGACAATGAAAAATACATGTGCACGTTGTTTTAAAACTATTTTGTTAATTCAATAAGAATATAATCAAAATCACATTCAAAAATTGTCTGAAATAATAAGATTAAATAGAGATCTAGTCATATATAAAAATATTGATGTCTAACAGATAGGTTATGGTTCAAACGCAATTTTTTAAAATAATCACATACTATCAAATCACGAACTTTTATTTGTATAATCAAATCAAATTCAGTCAAAATATATATAACGTCAACAAACTGTCTTGTCAGTTAGCAGTGCCTTTCATCATTTTCTTACCTGTAAATATCACTGGACATTGATTCGTGTACCATCAAAGTAAAATCTAACACATAAAAACACAAAAAATGTTAACGATTATATTTCAACGACTGATCAATAGAACAATATAAGGATAAAAGATACAGGATCATATAGAACAATAATGCAAAATAAACACTTTTTATTGTTCTTCAAGACATTTTTCGTAATTATCTTTCTTGTAAACAAAATAAGCTACATCATATTAGATTACAAAATTGGGTATATTTAATTTGTATTCATAATCTAGACTACAATTTCAAAAGTAATCAAAAGTAATTGTTCGATCAATCAATATTGATATCTGACAGCAAATTCAAAAGAAAACGGATGAAGATTGTAAGCGACCTGCAAAGTAAGAAAAAGCGTAAATTACTTTCTTCAAAATAGGAGCACATTTTGGGGTTTTTTACCAAGGCCTCTACAGTTAAACCAACAATAACTCTTCATTAACTAATGTAACGTTAAACTAGTAAACCCGTCTAAAAATTGTTACAATAATAGTGTGAATTCATTGACTTTTCAAACGGATTTAATCAATTTTAAAATTATTGATATATAAGAAATTAAGAACCATAATGTTTTATCACATTTTATTGATTATTATAAGCTTAATTAATTGAAATATTATGATAAATGGTAGGTATTCATTGTTTGGATTGTTTTAAGGATGCAGTAAACGATACCTAAATTTCTATTTTTATGTAACTACTAGTAATCCCATTATTGTTAGGAATGCTGATCCTAAATAATCGGATATTTCTCTATATTTTAAAAGGATAAATTTTATTACTTACATGTACATTGATTTACAGATATTTACTGGAGTTGAAATCAATTTTTCATTGATCATGTTAGACCCGAGGGAGGAAGGGGAGGGCAATACATACGTCTCAAGGAGACTTATTTCTTCTTTTGGGGAATTAATCTTTATGTCTCCCTCACCATTATGTAATTAATGAATAGCACAAAAGGCTGAAGACTTCCGTTTCGGGATATATTGCAGTGAAGGAGAATAATAAACTCATTTTGATATTAAACAAAGCACAATTTATTTTCGTTTTACTAAGAAAATGCTCTAAGTGCTTTATCGCCCTCATATCGACCTGCCACATATGGCAACTTTGTTCAAGTTTGTTAACAAATTACACTGAAGACTGCATTGTGTATTTTTTGCTCGCGTAAACTCTCATTCAAAAGAAACATGTAGTGTTGGAAAAAATTGCTCCCTATAAAAAAAGTGAAACACTTAAGATGACCTGAAAATTAAATATAGACTTAGCCTATAAAAACTCCTTTGGTTACTTTATTGACTGAAAATTCTTGTCCTATAAATCAATCAAACCAAAATAAGGAAATCGCTAGACTGTTTACATACAATTCAGACGTCCCATAAATGGAAACAATATTAACTATTGATCTCAGTGTCTGTTTCCCGTATTGATACATCATCAGCAATGGATCATTTGCCCTTCTACTTCATATAAACAGTTAGATGACCCCTGATGAAACACATTATACATGATTGACTTTTTAACAAAAGGTATTAAATGATGTCCATACAGTGTTGCTTTCTGGTCATCGTAATGTTGAAAAGTTTAATTCCATTAACTTTAAGTATAAGTACCAGCTAGAAACACAGTCATCCGTTTTGAAATTACAATAAATGTAAGTTGTTACCTCTATGTGTATATTAATTTAATAAATATATTTTGTACATTAAATAAATACCGTATTGATATTTTCATTTAATAAACGTGACCTTGTCAATGTTTAAATATTGGCAAGTAGCTATTATCAAGTTGACTTCCGGGTTCTGAAATGCGTAACCAATTCCCTTACCTCTGGTCTCTATACAATGAAAAAACTACCTCTAGTTGTTATCTTTACAAATGAATGTGTTCTCTAAATGATGTAGATCATACGTTATTATACATTTGTTTTCCGAAAAGTAGACCTAGGTATTCCATTTGACGGGTAAATAATACAAAGACTGGTGTCATATGAGGCTTCATGTTAATACAAAAACTGTAATCTTCTCTTAACATCACTAATTTATCTATACGGTGTAAGTGGAATGTGTCAACATAATTACAGACACCATTGTTCAAAACCATTGGGTTTTTTTGAGAAAGAGGTGAATTTTTAAATGTTAACGTTGTTATACTAAATTGATTTTTAAACTTCGTTATACAAAAGCTAAAAACAAAACAAAAGTTTTTTTTCAAGTTTCTTGATTTTCAATTTAGATTTTTTCATATACCTTTTTATTAGCTATAAAGACAGTTTTATTCTGTAACAAGTTTATTGTCCCCCAAAAGAACATAAACATATTTCCTAAGCAAAGCAGAACAAATATGAAAGCAATTATTTATGCATGCTTTACAATGTTTATTGACGAGGGGGAAGTTTTATTTTCATGAGCCGTTCAAATATTTAGTACATTAATTATAAAGTTGACGTAAAACAGATAGATAGAACCACATAGTAAGAAATGAAAATACTTACATATGATGGTGTATCTATACACGACCGCCATGATTTGAAAAATTACTGTACACGTTCGATTACTTCCTCGTTTTAAATTCAATCAAGATAAGAAAATTTTGATAGTTGACGTTTCATACATTTTTTAAACTCTTATAGCATTGTTTTAACGTCCTTATTGTTCAAAATATATATGTTACTTTAACGTCGTATTTCCTAAGCATAATATTACATTGACGTAAAGCTATATATTAAAGTATGTAATGATATCAACATGATTGTCTATGTTATGTTTTTTAACAAATGCTAAAACAAAAAAATAAGGATCGCCTACGAGTTAAAACCAGAACAAATAACTGCACTCTGTGTTTTTATTTTGACAAACGACATTGCATGTTTTCGGATGTGTCTTCGTAATATTTCTCCTGAATGTCATTTTGAATGACTAGGTTAGAAAACAATGTGAATACAGTATTCCAGACTGCTTTCTAGATTAAACAGGGAAAACTGTTTCAACATATATGCTAAACCCTGCAATGGGGACTAGTTTGTTATAACATCTCTGACTCTCATTTCTTTTGTTACCATATCTAAATAGTACATAGATATCAGTGGATAATGCTTTATTACACCTTTTAAGATGTGGATAAATTTCACTAACAGTGTTAGAAAAATCCACTCTACAGTTATATGGAGTTTGGTAAAGGAGATATTTCTCACCAACAGCTTTTAAAAAACCTTTAAAAAAATGTAGCTTTTGTATGATATAGTTTCATTTCCATTTACTTCAACCAAAAGGACAAAAAAGTACTAATTAAACTTAAAACCGATAGTTAACGAGATACTTAATAGAACAGTCATCATGCATTAAACTCATTATTATAAGATCATAAGTAAACGTTATTATATATAAACCTAATACAAGTAAAATGGGAAATTCAATAATGTTTTTGAAAATTCTCAGTAATCAGTGGCATGTCTTTTAAAGCAACAACAATTTTTGGGGTGTTTTTTTCTGTTTCAAGTAGTTTGGAAAGAATTCTAGAAATACATTTATCTGCAAAGTTTGTTTTTTACTTTTTTATTGGCATTTAATTGATTTTTCAATTAAAATTGTTCATATAAATAGAACTGAACCAATATGAAATATACTGGTCGATAATAAGATTGATTAAATGTTTTAATATTGTTGAAATGAGACGGCTTTATTTCTTTTTATTAGTCATTGTCGTTAATGTTTTTCTTATGTCTTTATTCAGCCAATATCTATAATGATTTGGGAAGGTAGGTCTTCAACGCTATTAGATATTTGATTCTGATGTTCGTGGTATAATTTTAGTAATTATGCGACCTTAAATCTGCATACATCTCCGTTTTTTTGCAGCATTTCACATTTGTTTTTTTATATTCGGATTCCAATATAGCGAAGGCATCAACTTTTTATCAAAGCGTTTTTCGTCCATTTTACCGATATGTTATATCCGTCAAATCCTAGCACTATTTTTTTAATCTTCACACTTTTCTGTCTTTAAGACAAGCCAGCCAGTCTTGCTATATTATCTGTGTATCCTGCCCAAACTTTCTATATACATGTACATTTATCTTAATACTTATCTTTCTACTTGATTATTTTAAATTTTTTAACAATTTTGTTTGAAAGAATTTAAATGCAGGTTTTCCCTACGGTATTTTAAGAAAAATGATACAATAAAAGATGTAATTTGAATTTTTTTCTAATTGACCTTGAACTTTAATAATTTGATCGGCCAGGCAGACACTCCCATTCTTGCAAAAGGTTTAAACTAAATAAATTATGGTTTCAAAATCATATCTAAAATGATAAGAAGATCTTATTGGTCATTTAATAACGACATACAAGACGTTTTTCAATTTTAGAAAAAAAAATCAATGAATGTTTTACCTTAGTTTATAACCTTTTATTTATCAATTAATCTAATTTATTTATCTTGTAGACAACCAGCTTTCTTAAAAGTCCCAATTCTGAGATCATGCAGCTACCACTACCAAAGGAATATGTTGCTATATTAAACGGCCACAAGGATAAAACGAACTCGGATAAATAAAGTAGACACCTTTAAAAATGCACTATAATAATCCTCAAAAATTCAAAAGTTATTCTTTGTTTAACTATGCTATTTAAAGTGTATGATACCGCTCCATTGCTGATATGAATTACAATGTATCTATAACTTGACATACTTATACAAGAGGCTACATGTGTATGTGTAGGTTGTGCCTTATTCAATATCATTATTGGATTTATTCAATAGAAATAAGTTACAAAGAAAAAAAGTTTTGACTGATTTTTGTTTTTTCTATCTGCATTATTTTAACTTACGTGTGATAAGGTTTTTTACTCGTTTGGTTAAACATTTACAAATTAATGTAATGTTAAATTGCTTCTTAACGACTAAGTACAGTACGTATTATTTTAAATTAACTATATCCATAATTGATTTCCGTATAAAGGGGTTTAACTTATGTAGTTTAATTGACGTATGGTCATCACCTCCATCTTTCGATACATAATATAAACACAAAACAAGATGTGTTATATGTTGCTCTTCGCCACCAGCATATATTTAATTGTTACATTGTAACACATTACGTCATTAAAATTATAAAAAAAAAAATATTGCGCAATACTACAACTGAAATGTAATTGAATTATGTCGCAATTCTGCATTTGGTCTTAATATGATGTAAATATTATCAATATTCGAACAGTAGTTAATAATCATATACAAATATGAATTTATGAATTGGCTAAATTGGGAAACTGAAACGAAAGTTGGTTACGTAATATCGTCAAACAAATTCATTGTGGTCTGAAAACGACATGTACACATACAATTAAATGTACGAATGAAAAAAGAAGAAAATGAAAATAAAGAAAATAATATAAAAAAATTAACACTTCAAAGGTTAGGGAGAGATGGTGGATTTTCAAAGAAATTGTCTGAAGGAACAGAGTCGGAATTCAGAGGTGTTTCCCGTGCGGCATCCTGAAAGAAAGTTAAAAAGCTCGTCTTTCTAAACAAAGAGAGTCGCTAGAATTTCCGCGTTTAATTCCATTGGTCAAATTATGACACCAACATTATGTAAACGCATAGAGCCCTCTCTACTTCTTGATTATACAAATATAAAAGTGCGATAACTCGTAAGCCGAAAAATTGAAAAATATATGTATATAAAGCATTTCAGGTAAACTTAAAATTTCTTTCTAATTCACCTAAGCCAAAGACTCCAGTGAGATTTTCTAATCAAACTTTATGCGTTATTTGTCTGTCGTTGTTGAGGTCGCCAAGCTCGCTGACGTTGTTGTGATAAACATTTTTAAATTTTCACCTTTACCAGAAACATTGAGTCAATTTCCAATTCTAAAATATTTGATCCCCCCAAAATATTTTCAAATTGTTATAGAAGGCAAAACTATAAACTCCCAAGCAAAGGTTGAGCACATGACTCATGTATGAAATGGGAAAGAATCAATTTATATAATTAAACTTGATTTCATTGTATATTTTGATAGGAAATACACCATACAACAGCTGTACATGTATGTATGTAGCTCCCGGTTTAAAATATAAATCGGATTGACGAACTGAGAACAGTTCCATACGTGTTAAAAAGTTGAAATGTACAGTTTATGGCAAACAAAACTTGCGCTCGTTTTTTTTTACTGATTAATCTTATTTTACATTAACTCTCTGGAAATAGTACAATCTCGGGCAGAGAAGATTTTGTTGCCTGTAAATACTAATATGTGTCAAATATATATATTGATGCAAAATTGTCCCTTTTTGTTGTGTCTGTTTGTCTGACTTCACAACTTCCACACAATCACAAGTTGGTACATGTGCATGTCTTTTGTTCTTTTTCCGTAAATGGTTTAATATATTACGGAGATAGAAATTGTGATATTAATTTTAAATCATTCACTTCTACCTGTAAGTTAACCCTTTTTTTTTTGCTCTTATGTCAAACTGCAAACAAACATATTTCCCATACAATATTAAAGTCATGTTAATTGACATGGTTATATTTGTAAATGATGGATAAAACATTTTCTATAAAGGATATCTCAAAAAATCACGTAAGTCTCCAACAAATTTCATTATTTTGACCTCAATAAATAAAGTGTCTTTAAATAAATAAATATCAGTTAACACATTTATAAGCATATTGACAATCTTTGCTTGTTTAATGTGTTAAAATAGAATAGTCGTCTCCATTTTTTGAAGGTGATGGTCGAAAAGTGGCTGCATCAAGTATATTACTGTATTCAGAGAGATCCGTAGAGTGATTGGGCACAGCACATGCATGGTCGTAAGTGTCGTCAACTTGTTCCGTATGTTCGTGTAAATGATTATACACGTCATCGGTCCTTTTATTGTCTTGTTTTTCCGACAAATTGTATTCTTGTGTTTCTTTTGCAAAAGAGTATGGGGAAAACATTGCAACATCTCGCTGAAAAATTAAAACAGATAAGTAAGTTACATATACTTTTTTTTTTACTGTAATCTGATATGGAATGCAAATATCTTTACGAAGGTTGGCATTTATAGAGTTTAGCATACAAGGAATATATTAAACAAGGTAATAAAACTGTTATCTTTCTTTTATATTTTATTTTTAAGCCCAGAGTATTAAAAGTTTGAAAAAAGGAAAATAAAGTTGATCAGGTGAATATAGAATATCATTAATTAATAAAATCAGTATATATAAATATTGTTACGAGTTATTCTACGGACGTTCTCATTTAAATTCATTCGTTGTATCAATATTTTAATTTAAAGAATCATCATCAAATTTCCAATGATCACTACATGATATAATATACATGTACGTGTGCTTTTTTTGGCTAGTTTTATGTGTAAACACTTATCTGATGTGATCATTGCAGTTAAGAAAAAATAGGCCTAATGCCACATTCCATTTCCATTTTTTGGGAGGGGGGTCAAGCAATAAATGCTTAGAATACAACTTTTATAAACAAAAACATTACCTTTCCAAAATTGTAGTATATTCATAATTTATGTCACACATTAATATTTTCGTGTATATTCAAAAAAGCAATTACTACATTTCTTTTGATATATGTTTTTTTCAATTTAAATCTTCAGTGTCGGTTTTCATAGACTAAAGTGATGGCTTTTCCAATATCTTCAATCAATTTTAAATGCATTTAACATGTTTTTACCTTCTTATCGTTTCTGTAAGAAATTTGAGCACTGCTGGCACCACCATACGTTCTGTTGCCTGCAAACATAACGTCAGGTTCCTCTCTTCGAAGACAAAAATATCCCTACTTAATACAGTTGTTATTCAAGTCATATGTTAAGGATACATGTATGAAGAATATTTGATAGATAGAAAAAAAATTGTTCGCAAATGTACCTTTTTCTGGTTCGTAATTTTAATCTTCTGTACATCAGGGTCGTTACAACAGCAGTTACAATCACACCAAGAATACATCCGCCAAACAATGTCCCAAGCGTCACTCCAATGGTGGTGTCTTTTGGTAATACAAGTAAACATGGAAGTGTGCTTTGATTAAAAAAATCTACTAAATTGTTCGATGTAACAATGCTTAGAATTTTTAAATAGCAATTTATCACAGAGGTAATATTGGTTTTTTTTCTGTCTTTTTAACGAAATCTCATGATAACGGAAATAGATAGATATTTGCTTTTATATTTATTCAGTTACCATGTTGTTGACTATTTGAACTCTCAATCCCAAGACTGTTTGGGTGACCTAGATAAAACAAATTAATAATCTTACGTACCTATATACACACTCAGTCATACAATGTACGCGTCCCTGTCGATCAACAGTTTAGATTTTATTGATTTAGGGTATTATCTATAGATATGCACACTTATTCTTTATGAACAGTTCAATAAGTTCTCACAAGTTTATGTTTTTTTTGACAAGTTCATTATACTAAAATAGCAGTCATTGATACTAACAATTGAATAAACTGTAGAGACCGCTATTTTTTATTTTTTTTTTGGTTAAATTAAGGAGGTCGAATATAAGTGGTTTCAGTGATAAACTACAAAAAAAACTTTACTTGGCTCTCGTTCAATCATATATCAGCAGGCAATTTGCTTGCTGGTATTTATAAGACCTGATGAATACTATGTCGTATAAATGTATAATTTCTACAAACTGAAACTAACAAAATATCATAGTGTAGTATTTAAGACAAATTTTTACAAATATTAATAAAGTTAAAGATTTTCTCTTAAATGATCATGGTTACGATTTTGGTCAAATTTTATTTTTCTGTTTGAATAACTTGCAATGCTCTAGGAATGCATTTCTGATAATCAATGTAAATCTGGGTGCCAGTTGATGAATTTTGAGCTTCAACATTCAAAATGTTAACAGAAAGGCATTTGTAATAGGCAACCAAAATTTCAGTGTCATTTGTTGAGTTATAAGCGAGTTACAAAGTGTACATGTACAATTCCTCGCAATGTAAACAAAACTTTTGTGTACATTTTGAATGTTGAAGTTAAAATTCCAGTTTAAGACCTAAAATGAATGTGTTAATCGTTATAGGAACTGTTTATTTATGCTTAAAATAAATAAAACGATTGACAAATCACCTTAAAAAGATTTTTTACTGGTATATTGAACCTATGTAAACATAAACAAGGTACGAGCCTTGTTTACATGACGAAGAAATGTGAGACCTGTAACTTGCTTAAACTCATCGACTGGCACCCAAATTTCATTTGATCATTACAAATGCATTCCTAAAGCATTGCAAAAAATTAAAACAGAAAAATAAAATTTGAGCAAAATCGTGACCATGCCCTTTAATCTGCCTAACATTACTTTTTTCACATGCCAAATCTGTAACAGTGAACTCCTTTGCACATATGCATCTTCCGTTTTCGCAAATTCCAGAGTTATCACTTCCTGTGCATTGGTTGCTTAAGTTGCAAAGCCCACCAACGGGAATGGTATCTGAAATGATAATAAATAACTATGTACGGATTTAAGCAATTACAAAAGAAAACAAATTGCTAAAAACATAATCAATATTGTTAAGTATAATATTCATTGATTGGTGTTAAGAACCAAATATCTTCAAAGTTTACTTAAACTAACGTAGAAATGGTACTGATACAATAGGTATGCCAGCAATGGTTTATTTTCTCATTGATAGATAATCATATTTTCATTATTATTTTATAACATAATGTGTAATTTACACTCCCTGGGTTTTGAACCAAATGAATATTTTAAATCAAAAAGAAATTTACGTAACTCTATGTCAAAGATTCATCTACTTATTTACAGGTTCCATTAGATTATGGCGATTCAAATAATCAAAACTATAGGTATAGGCCATTTTTTGTCACAATCGTTGTTTTAATTGCAGTATTTGATTATTTGTGTATTAACTGTAACATGTTACATTAATTGAATATTTATATAATTCAATGGTTTTTTATAAACCATGAATTACTTGAATATCAATATGAGTCATTAAACAATTTTTTTGGAACAAAAAGGTACTCAAATATAAGCTTACCGAAGATACCATATGAGCAAATATTTTTTTAAAAAGATGACAAACCTTTCATGCAACTGTCTGCATCAAATGTAGAATACCCATTTCTACATTTGCATGTTCCATTGAAACAAACTGAGAACGGTTGTGTACACTGTGCTGTAAGCTCACACGAATCATTTAATTGTAGATTTCCTAGTATGAAATAAAAAGTAATGAATGATAATAAGCTGCCATTTTTATTCATTTAAAAGTTTTTTAAGACTATGATGAACTATATTTCAAAATATTCAAAAATTTGCACAAAAAAATCTCTTAACTCGACATGATTATACTTTAACAACTTTTGAATATTTCTTTAAAAATAGGGAAGTAAGTATTGCAATTACTTGGGACCTATCAAATCATAGGCATACATGTATTTAGGGGAAAAAAATGAATTCCCTACGATTATATTTATGCTCGTGTTTGACACTCTGTGTAAGAAAGAAGAACATTTCTGTATCATACAACAGACCTTTTACTCCAATATTGATAGCAGTGATGAGTAATTATTAGCTTTCTTTATAAGTAACTAGAATTTCTTAAAATTACCAAAATATTCTAGATATTGATTATTTTTCTCGAGAATTACTTCACGTAAAAAATCATTTTGATGCGTTTACATTGTATATCTACATTTAAACTTTCAAACTATTTTTTTTTACGTTATTTCATTAATATAAAAATAGTATGACCTCCTTCAAAGGAGTTTCAGTTTATCATATATTAAAAAGACTGGATAATAATGCTCATTATCAGACTATATAAATCACAATAATAAAAAAGTTATGTTTTAAGGAAAATTAAAATATCAAAGCTAAAATAAACGACTTTTTTCTTTCCCTTAATAATAGTGTGTAGCTAAACAAAGATTGTGTAAATTTCCTAGGAAGAGGTGATGCTAATGTTGTAGGCAACCCAGCTTCTCAAACACACGCATACCTAGCTGTATATTCAAAAGTTTACTGTAATCATTTTCTTTCAATTTATCATTTTCCGTATTATTTGTTGAAAGTTTTATTTTAAAGGAATTTTATAAAGATATTTCATAAAATTGTTAATTCGTTATATTTTACAATGTTGCGCGAATAAACATCATGAATACCAAATGTGTATATGTATGAAATAAACGTGTGTTATTCATAGTCTTAATACATACAATTTTGTAGATAATAATAAATACAATGTTGTACATAGATTGCAGATGTGTGTTTACAATATAGTTGCCTCTTATTCATGGCAATGGCAAATTTAATTATTATTTCTTTATTCTACTACAGTTATTGCCGAGATCAAAGAGATGCCGCGGACATTATTTTCCAATATACCACAAATGTCATCAGTAAATTATCAAATCTTAAACACATACTAAACTCGAGGCGATAATGAGTTTATAACTTAAAACGTGCTTTTTATTAGAAAAAAAATTGATAACACGGGTTATTGTCCTTTAAAGCGATGTGTATTCCCTTAAATGTTTACTTCAGAGCTAATCGCGGCTGGTTCAAGACCCTCCCACAACAAATTTTTACTGCTTGTTTGTCCCAATAAAAAGAACAAATTAATGCAATTAATGAAATTGTCGAATTCATTAATCTTAATTAATAACAAGAAGATTCATAAATAATTTAAGTGTGTATTTCATTCATCTAAAGAAAATAACGTCTGCATTTGACTCTGATCGATAGTCTGCAATCGATGTATTTGTAAAAAACATGCCGATGTACTAACAAATTGACACCCTGCCTATTGGAGAACGTTTTGTTATAGATCAGAACGAGTACAGATTAATTATAGATTATCATCAGTCTGATCGTATGTTTGCTCGGCAATATGTTATTACTTCTTTGGTAGCCGGTGAAATTTGCCGAGTATTTCGGAATGAGGTGTTACATAGGCCCGTCTACCCCACCCAACCACTCCTCCCTCCAACCCCAACCCCGACAATGCTTAGCAGCAGCTGCAGGTGCTTTATGCGCTCTGGAAATTGCAATGGGGCCAGACACGTTCCAATAGCATGCGCGTAAATCCTTTTTATCAAATACACAGGAATAGGTTGGGTCCAAACGTCTTACTTGAACGAAACGTTTTCGATACACGTTCCGAAGCAACCATTGCTAACAAAACCTTTGGGGTAACGCGGAACAGCCGTCTCAAACAATCCAATTCAGCTCGCTTGAAAATATGACCTACTTCCTCTTTTTATAGATAAACCGATTAGCTGATATTCGGAGCTGTTAGTAGGATAGAAATAAAGTTATTTTTATCGTATATGTTGCAGAATAACCTCCGAGGTCGATATATGTTGATTTAAATATAAAAACCGCAAGCAAGATGAAACATTATATGGTTTTTTTTCAAATCTCTTGAACATTACTTTTTTTACACGCCAAATCAAAATTTGTGAATCCTTCTGTACATATACATCTATCATGTCTGCATATTCCTGAATTCTGGCTTCCTGTGCACTGTTTGTTTAAACTACAAACCCCACCGACGGGAACACTATCTGAAACGATGAACAAAGGCAATTCAATGATTTAAACAGCAAAATAAAATGAGTTGGCTTAAAAATGAACAAAATATAAACAAAGTATAAAAATATACCCCGATTACAATATTAAAAAGTCACATACCATATAGTAGTAATCTCATAACAGGTATGAAAGCAATGTTAAGAGTCATAATGTCCGTGTTAAAGTCAAGTTAGATTTGTAGGCATAATTATAAAAAAAAACTTAACGAAAATTTTTACAGACCTTTATAGCAATTATTTGTATCAAATGCAGAATAACCAGTCATACATTTGCATATTCCATGGAAACAAACTGCGAATGGTTGTATACACTGCTCTGAGAACTCACATGGATCATTTAATTCAAGATTTTCTGGAATGGAAACAAATTATAAGTAATGCTGAAAGGTTTTATTTAAAATTCTTTAGCTAAAATAATCAAGTAAAAGAGCAGAAACACTTTTTAGCTGACGTGTTCTTGTGTTTCCATGTATTGAATATTTATTTTAAAAATACTGTTTGGAACGTATGAAATAATAAGTTTACAGTCAGTTGAAGTATATCATTTCCAACATACACCATATCGTAGCATAGCAATCTCTTATCATGGCATTAAAATCTCATTCAATATAATTATATTCTTATTCCTCAAAGCATACCATACCATACCATATCATAGCATACAACATAGTTTCAACTTGGTTGTAAATAATTTCATTATAAAGAATAACTGTGTTATAATGCATATTAAAGTTAAAATTTCATAGCTTTTATACTTTCAAATGTTTGAAACTTTTCTGTATTCAGTGGTTTTTGTGTTCAAAAGTCATAGCATAACATATCATATCGTTAAGCCTTTGTTTTACTTTCCCACAGCATAGCACGCAAATGTAATAGTATTGCATGTAATTCTAATTGCATTTTATTAAAATCGCATACTTAAGCATAATGAAATGACTGATGGATATATTTATAAAAAAGCAAAATATAATTTCATTAGCCTATGCTTATGTTTGACATTATCAGTAATGCCTAGGTCACATTTAAACCAATTGCATGGTCGGGTGAAAAAAATGTTCTCGTATCATGGGCTAAAATATATATTCAAGAACAACGTTGGTGTCTCTAGCAGTTTGAATAGACATAAGTCGGTGAATCGTCGTTCAATCATCAAACGTTGAGCAACAGTTTGATTTTTACGATTGGTCATTTCTTCTCGTCGATTAGGCCCCCATTTGTCGCAAGATTTTTGCATACTTTTGTAAGGGAAATAAAAAAAAACCAAAGTCCCCATTTTTACAGCTAGAATGTCCACAGGAAAGACAAAACACTATCATGTCCCGTTATCGGCAATTTGATAGGTGATAATTACTTTAATTGTCGTTTTAACCTAATCCAATTACAAAGTTGGCTAAAAGCACCTTTGCGCTCGAGGTCGCATATGACGTCACACATAACATCCGGTAAATCGAGAGAGAAAATATGCATATCGCGACAGTTGAATTTCTTCGCTTTTAAACTAACAATTTAGCCATTATTTAACATATAAACAATAATAAACTTCTATAATGATTTTATTTAAAAATTTCCTAAAACTTAAAAACATGCTATATGTCATTTAAGATGTCTTTCACAAGCACAGGCGTAGGTTACTAATTAAGATAAAGTTTTTTTTAAACTGATTAACATTACTTTTTTTACACGCAAACTCAACAAATTTGAATCCTTCTGTACATGTACATCTTCCGTATTCGCATATTCCAGAATTATCACTCCCGTTGCATTGGACATGTAAACTACAAAACCCACCGACGGGAACATTATCTGAAATAATAAAGTAGTTGATTTATGGATTAGAAAACGCAACAGAAAATAAGTCGGTCTAAATATTTAAATTATACTGATGAGTATAAAATTTTTTACTGATTTTAAGAATCATAAAAATTGAAAGTTTACCCAAACTAACGTACATGTATTATTAATAATAGTACAACTGGTTTACCAACAATGCATTTTTTTCGCGTTCATGGTTACTCAATTTTATATCATCAGTTCAATGTGTAATTTACACTATTTACATTATGAATCAATCCTTTCAACAATGACGATTTGATATTTACCTCCATGTCGTTGTCGAATAAAAGCATAAACTTATTAAAGATAAAGTATGAACAAAACATATTGACAAACTTAACAAACCTTGAAGACAGCTTTCTGTATCATATGCAGAAAAGCCATTTATACATTTGCATTTTCCTTGTAAACAAACTGAGAATGGTTGGGTACACTGTTCTGTTAGCTCACACGAATCATTTAGTTGTAGATTTCCTAGTATGAAATAAAAATTGATGAATGCTAACAAGCTGCAATTTTTATTCATTTAAAAGTTTTTTAAGACTATGATGAACTATATGATCACACGATTCATCTAATTCTATAAAAAAAAAAGATAATAATCTGTCATGATTATTTATCAAAAACGTTTTATTGCAAAGATAAGCTTAACTTAAAGTAGAATACATTGAATGTTATGCGAACACACTTATCATAGCTTTTACACGTATCGAATATCTCTTGAAAATCCAACAGCACTTATTTCAACAATACATATCCTCTTTATTAGTCTTATTATCCTATTATCAGTGAGAGGAACGAAATATACAATATCTTCTTTTTATATAATTTATAGTGTAAAAATTTGTTAATCTATATTAAGAACCCTGAAAATGAACAAATTGGTGTATTCTAAGATTAAATATACTATATCAGTGCAAAAGAAGATAATGAACAAATAAGAAAATCTTTTTTATCAAATTCAACCAGCTGTTGGTCATATATATTTAAATATTTTATGTTTTATGTAATACAAGCTAATGATATATAATCAGCCTTTCGTAATGAATACTTTTAATTTTTTATAAGTACAAACTAAAAAAAAAATAATGACCAATTGCCAACATAAATATGTGCACCTGTATGCTAAAATATTTGGTACCACTTTGTAAATATCTTGATTTGCATGCACATAAACCATGATAACAAACAGTTGCAAATTCCCTTCCATTGCATTGACAATTCAGTGTGTATTTCCCCTTATGATTGCATTTGAAATTTGCAACGTTCAATTTTCTAAGAAAACACTTATCCTATTCACGGCGCAGGAGTACAAATATAAACGTCATCACGCGTTTTGAATAAATTTGTCATTAAAAGATGAAATTAAAAGTTCAAACTTGATAATTCTCAAGATTCAATGATACTCATCAACCAACGATGCTTATTAGACGAAAATTTTACTTTCACTACTAAGTCTAAAATTACTGACATTCCCATTTTCACTGATAAACTTAGACATTTACTGACAATGTACTGACATTACTGATAAACTTAGAAAAGTACTGACGTTTTTACTGACAGTACTGAGAAACTTAGAAAAGTACTGACAAACTTAGACAGTACTGATAAACTTAGACAGTACTGATTAACTAAGAAAAGTACTGAGACTTTTTACGGACGATACTGAAAACTTAAAGAGGTACTGACAAGAACTATTAGGTACTGACCCCACTGTTCTTACTATTACTGAATGAAATGTTACCTGATATTTTTTTCTTTATGTCATTTTCACCATTAATTAATTAAGCTACCTAGATACAGTGTTAAGTTTTTATAGACTGATATTAATTTTAAAGTATTAACTGGGTCTGTTATATTTAATTTGTTCAATGTTAACAGATATTATGATTAGAAAAATAGTCATTAACAAAAGTGTAGTGTGGGGTTTTATTTGTTACACACAAAATTGTGTTGTACCAATAGGAATGGGGTGAAATTGGAGTTAAATGTTTGCGAATGACTCGGAAAGTCACGTTTTTCATTTTCAATTTTTATACGTAAAACATCTTAATACTTTAATTCCATATGAATTGCCATTTGCAGCTAATCACATGTAAAAAATCATGTGTATATAAATTTTGATGCGGGATACAACGTCAGGCTTACCGGTAGTTAGACTTACCGAGCTAAAAAAAATTATGACAAGGTGCATGGTGACAAGGTAAAGTCGTGTTATCTTTATACCAAGTTGGCAACATTGGTACAATTTGGAGAGAGAGAGAGAGAGAGAGAGAGAGAGAGAGAGAGAGAAAGAGAGAGAGAGAGAGTTTGCATTGATTTTGAATATTAAGTTACTAATAGTTTGACTGGAAATTGATTTCTCAATAAGTTAACATGCAATCCTAATTGAATTTCAAAACTTACAATGTATCATTATTTAGGTTAACTTAGAGCGGTCAATTTAATCTCTTATCCATCAATGTTTTATTTTACCCCAGATCAATTGATCACAGAACCTAAAAACACATGTTTAGCAACTGGTTGATTGAAGATAAAGTTTTCAAAGGAGAGGATGTTGACATTTTCTCCATTTTCACTTGGTCAGTGGTTATGTAATAGCTACTGTACACAGCTTTTCTTGACAATTTGCAGTGCACGATAGCAAGGTTGGAAACAATGAGGTGACAGACACACGTGTACTTGTATAAATGCACACGTCCTAAGGTCTGAATGCTCGGTAATGCTTAACAATAATGCAAAATGTTTTTTGACACCCATTAATACTGTTCCAACTGTTTTTCAAGTAAAGAAGACAGAATTTGAAAAGTTTGAATTATCGGTTCTTTTCAAACATGAAAAGGAAGAGTTTTAAATTCGGAACATCATTTGACACATTGATATGAATTAAAACTTAATTGCTCTTTTTTATTTTTCATATTTCAAATAAAATTAAATTAAATGTATGATAATTTTCTAATCTTGTTTTAAAACCATGCATGTGTTTATTTACTTACACGTTACCGGCATTTGTATACATGCATTAAATCATTTATGAACTGTAGGATTGCTTTATATGTACATGCATGAAGACAATTCTATACAATAATGCATATGAATTACTAAACTGGACAATTCATACTGTGAAAAGTTAAAAGTGTCAAAGAACCGGACTACCCGAAGCCCCCATTTTCCTATAAAAAAATCCTCTCTCTCTTTCTCTCTCTCTCTCTCTCTCATGATTAATCAGGGAAAAAAATGGCTATCATCGATTGCGATTAACATGATTAACAGGATTAAGATATTTACTAATCGACTTCCTGCTAAATAAAATCAACAGACATTTCATGGAGACTATGTTATTCTATGCATCATTACACTAGGCAAAAAATGTCAAAATCTAGGTGATCATTTCGATCGGTGTGTGATAATTTGCACTTGTTTATTATGTTGTGTTATTATGCACTTACATGTAACTCAGGCAGGTTATATGGGTCCTCCACTTTTTTTTTTTACAAATAACAAAAACACGGTAATTTGTTTATATACATGTAATAAAATATATAAGCGGTTTATCGGAATACAAGTCTAACTTGATTTGTGTCAATGTTGAGTCAGATGTTTAGATAAAATCTAGTCTCCTCAAGCTTCAATGTAGATAGATAGGGTTCATTTTTAGATCCATATGATTTTGAAAAGACAAAATAACTGATAAACACGTCCGGCCTCTGTCCCAAGCGCTTTATGCTTACCGCGATCAGTATACGGAAACACAACGCGCGAATTTACTATGTAAAATGTGCGGACCCCAAAATCTTTTCAAAAAAGGAGAAATATTGTTTATGTTTTCCTGGGGGGGGGGGAGGGAGAGTCGGAGCCATATTATTTATACACCCTATATGGACATTAGATTTTTTTCATAGAGGGTGCAGGGGGGTCTAGTTCCCCTTTATACTGCACATGGGTAATACGGTTAGATTGAATGCTAATAACTAGGTGGGGTTATGGATTATCAAGTTTATTCCTGTTTAGCTCAAGAGTGTCCATTTTTTTTATTGACTTTTCGTTTCTGAATAACTATCAAAATTGATGCTTACAACATGAATATATTACAAAACAAAGAATTCAAGCTGACATAGATATTAATTCAAAAAAAATATATAAAAAATCCTGACAACTGCAATCAATTAGGCCTACTGTGCGAAATAATATGACTGGATTGTGTCGATTGCGTACTCGTTTTTAAAATATAGACCGCTTACTTTTGTCCTGCAAAAACATCAATCCATTATAAGGTTGAATTTAATCCAATTCTTTGAACATTAATCCCTGAAAGTCCATAAACATCCAAAATGAAATCCTGACCGAGATCTATATTGCAGTGCATAAGGAAGATAAAAACACAAGGGGAAATAATTTGACCTATATCAGTTCTATCCTATTCGCTTAGCAACGAGCATAGATTTATTTTCCACAAAAAAATGATTTTAGAATTAAAATCATGCGCTAAAGAGAAGTTATTTCATTAAAAGAACAGTCTAAAAGAACAGTCTTTAAACCAGTAAAAAAGGGTTGAATTGAGGTTTTGTCTTGAAGGCATATCAGGTAGTTAGCATTATCCACGCATGTGATTGCAATTGCTAAATACCGATCTCCATCCATAATATCCACCGATATCCAAAGAAAACAACTTTTGCGATTTAAATAATACCGATTAATCCACATTTTGTTTCAATCATATTTTCTATTTAACAAATATCAAAACATAGTTTTGAAATAATAAACCTATGCACTGTTTTTTTTATGGATCTTTTTTTCAAAATATATATTTTAATGATTTTACCAAATATATGCCAATTGTGATCCTGAAAAGACTGGTCCCTTGGGTAATTTAATTTCCAATTGATTAAAGCGTTAAGGTCTATATAATATTAAAAATTTTAGAGAATTGTGTACGTAAAAAAAATATAACAGCTTAAATTTTCTTTAAAATTTTTTTTCATTTTATCTAATTTGTATGCAGATTTATCTATATTTTTTTTTATAAATAAGCAAGTGTAACATAAAACATTTTGTTTT